>NC_133647.1:98275655-98586750 GCF_009905375.1 Apium graveolens | reverse complement strand
GATAAGTATGTTGATTTGACACGAAAGGATAAAGAGTATGAAATAGGGGACCTAGTAATGTTATAGGTATCCCTTGGAAAGGATTGATGAGGTTCGGAAAGAAAGGAAAGCTAAGTCTACAATTTGTTGGACCCTTGGATATATTAAGACGTTTGGGAAGTTAGCATATGAGCTAGCCTTAACCCAGAACCTGTAGCAAGTTCGTAACGTGTTTCACGTATCAATGTTAAGGAAGTGTAATTTAGATGCCAGATGAATAGAGGCATATGAGCGCATAGATATGCAACCCGACGTAACCTATATGGAGCAACCAGGAAGGGTTATAGAGTGAAAAAGGAACAAGTGCTTAGGAGAAGGATTATCAAACTAGGCAGAGTTTGGTGGTAGAACCACAATGTGGGAAAATTGACTCGAGAGTTAGAAAGTGTAATGCTAAGCAAGTATTCCCATTTGTTTTCTATCTGATTCCGGGACGGAATCCTTTTAAGGAGGGGAGACTGTAATAACCCCAATTTTTGGAAATTTTTGAAACCCTTATGAATAGTGTTTTTGCTGAATGAGAAAACTTTTCATGCCACGCTATGTAGGGGTTCTATTATTGATCTTATGGGATATTATTAGTACTCTATGTGGTATATAAGTGTATGTAAAGATCGTCAGAATCCAATTCCGAACACTTTGATTTTTCCCGGAAATCCACAATATACGGAGAGAATTGAGTATAAGGTAACAGGATAAAAAGGATTTAAATTAAAGGATTATAAGAGAGGATCATAAAAGGAATACAATGTATTGAGAAAGGTTAAGGGGACCTAAGTAATAAGATCCCGGGTATGATCCTTCAAACGATAAACGAGAACGAAAGTTAAGCGAACCGTATAACAGATCAGCGGTCATTAGGCAAACGATTAGGAAGTTAATCAAAGGGATTAGTGGGAATGATGTCATCCAACCAATAGAAAGAGGACAAGGAAGGGAGGATGACATCATGAGGATGATATAAGCATGACATGGGAAGGAAGGAGGTGTGGTTGAATGAGAACCACACAAATTCAAGGGCAAGAAGGTAATTGACTAAAGCAAGCACAAAAACCAAGCAACCAAGCCAAGCAAAAACCATTTTCATCAAAAATCAAAAGCAACCAAGGCTTGTTCATGAAGCTCTCGGGTGGTTTCTTAAGAAATGGGAAGTCCAAGCTCCTCCACTTGTTATTTTCCAAGGTAATTATCCTAGCTCCTCCTAGTTAAGTTACATACTTCCTATAAGTTTAAGCTTCTAATTCCAAGCCAATCTTTTTCTATAAATCATCAAAGAAGATGGTGAATAGTGTTTTCAAGAACTAAAATTTGTGTTCTTGAAGTTTTGTTTAGATTAAGCTTGGTTAAGGGCTTTAAAGGTGATTCCAAGCCATCCTCTTGATTCTCCACTCTCCAAGGAAGGTATAAACTACAAACCCTAGCTTTAGTTTTGAGTAATTAGGATTGAATGTGTTTGATATAGCATATGTGAGGCATGATGCTTGATTGGTTGAAGTTTGGTTGAGTTTGTAGAGATTAGTTGGTTTTGTTGCATTGTTGGAGTTGTAAATCTTGGTAATTAGTTAAAGAACCTAAGTAAAGCTTTTAGTTCATGTGAGGAATAAGTATAAATGGTTAATGTGGATTTGTTGGGGTTGTTATGATGTGATAAGGATGGATGTTTGTTGTATGATGGATTTGAGGTTGGATTTGAGGTTGATTTGGAATGGGTTTGAATGGTTTAAATATGGGAAATCGCGTAAACATAGCCGTCGTAACGTCCGATTTTCTTTAGACTGTTTTTGTGCATAACATTAGGACCCGAGAACCCCCTGCTAGATTATGACCATTGCCATGTCTAGATAGCTCATGTTACGAGCTTCGTTTTGATATGTAGTTCGTCCGATTCCGATTTACGGTTTAGGAGAAACGACCGTTTCAAGTAACGGCGTTTCGCGGACGAAACTTTTTCCCTCGCCTTACCTTGGAATGTAGGTTAAAGACCAAAAAGGGTGATTTAATGTATGAAACATTTATGGTAAGTGTGTTAGGCAGTTGGTAAGTCATTCGCGAAGGAATCACTTTAAAACTCGTAAAGGTTAAATTATTAAAAATGGTGGAGCCGAGGGTACCCGAGTGACTTAAGCGAATCGGTGAGCGCAAAACTAGCATTAGAGTCTAAGTTAGTTAAATCATAGATTTACAAGTGATTTTGGTTTAATTCCAACTTACTTGTTGTTTATAGGTTACCAGACTCGTCCCGAGCCATTCGTAACCCCCAGTCGCTCAGGCAAGTTTTCTACCCGTTATACTGTTGTTGTGATGTATATATGTATATGCATTATCTTGCGATAGATGCATGATGTTTATATTAGCAAATGTTGCAATATATTGAAGCATGCTGCTATGGTATATATATGCATGCCTGTTTCATATTCTTGAAATATATATCTGTTGGTTCAGTTGATAATACCTATGCTAGAGGATAGCGGTATCTTGCATATACCCTTAGTATAGGGACCCAAAGGTGAAAATATTTTCTAAAACCGGGAGTCGAGGATCCCGAGTAGATTTTATATATATGGATATGGATATATATATATATATATATTTATATATATATATGGTTATAGTTTTCCAAACTATTAATCGAATAAGGTTTATTCGATAACTTTAAACTTTATTTTATTATTGAATATTATTTCGAATATTATTCGAGGACTTATGACTCCTTTTATATTATTTATTGAATATTCATTCGAGGGCTTATGACTCTTTTATATTATTTATTGAATATTATTTGAATATTCATTTGAGGATGTATGACTCCTTTATTTTATTTAATGAATATTATGTATAATATTCATTCGAGGTATTATGACTCAGCTTATTTTATTTATTGAATATTATTTGAATATTCATTTGAGGATCTATGACTCCGATTATTTGCTGTGATATATTCTTTATTTTATTAAAGAATAAGGTGTAAATAATCAAACTTATTTTCGATTATTCAAATAAAGATAATACTTTCATATAAGTATATCTTGGGTTATTTAATACTCGTTTCAAGTATAAATTTTAATACTTCTACTTCAATTATTTTTATAAAGATTATTCTTTATGGGAATATTATTTAAATAATAATATTCAGTCATTTTCTAAATATTCTGGGGACTGATTTACTTCATTAAATCAGCCTTACTCCAAACACTCTTTAAAGTGTTTTCGAGTCTTCAAAATGATTTTTAAAAGTCAGAGCGGATCCCAAAACTCATTTTTATATTTAAGATCTTCCTTTTAAGGGGATTTAAATACTCGCTCAAAACCTGGGGAATCCGGCTCTGTGGTGTATTTTATATTCGCAACAAGGTTGCAGATTTGGTAAATGAATTGATTACTTGCCCAACGTTCGGGAAGTAAGCCCCTCTCATTGAGTCGGCATAAGCGACAGGCCGGGGTACGGTCTATTATTGTGTAAGTGGCTCAGTGGGAGTCCATCAAATGCATAGGTGGCTGAGTGGCAGTCCAGCATAGGTCTTAATTATGACCAGGGTGATGACCAGTGGGGAATTCGTCCATCTACTAGTAGAAAAGGTTACTTATTGGTATCTTTGCCTGATCAGCAAGATATCGGGTTTATGCCAAAATTCTTTTCCTTTCCAAAATTCATTGGATGTTTCGAACTCTGTTCATACTTCACATAACAGAGGTTCCAGGAAATGTTTTCGGGATATATATGTATGTGGATATATATATATATCGGGACTAAATAAAGTATCTCATAACTTTTTCATTCAATAATATTTCAAAGATTGAATCTATTCAAGTCTTATCTTGTGGTCTCATCAGTGGGATGAACTTTTGAAATTGATTATAACTTGAACGGTGGTAGTTCAAGTAGTATTTGGGAATGATATAAGTGTAGTGAAGTATTTGGTAACTTCATCTTTTAAACTTATATCTAATTAATAATTGTCTTATGAATGACAAAGATTGTCAGAAAAACGTTGAGACAAGGTTAGATATATGAGATCACCTTGCAACGATATTTTTTTTTATATACAGTTATACACTGGGACTTTGTGTATATTATGCATGGAAGAGGACTTCCAATATTTTGAAAAGTATATATGTATATATACTGAATATTTTGCGACTTCATCGCATTAAGATATCAAACTTGGTTCATTTCTTTTGACCAAGACTTTCATGAGTATTATGAGTAGGCTCATATATTGTAAATCATTATACATATTATTTTGGTGGGCTTGCGGCTCACCCTTGCTTTATTTCTTCATCACACAACAACAGTTAGGAAAGATGGCCAGACTCCAGCAGACCCAGCGCAAGCGCGTGGGAAGCGTCCCGCGTCTTCCCGTTGATGTTGTAGCTGCTATAGCTGCAGAGGTAGATCTATTGTAGATCAGACCATCTACTTTTGAGAATCAATCATGTATAATTATAACTTGTGGCAGATAATGGCAATTAACTGTAAATTTATCAAGTAATCATTTCGGGTTGTAATAACTTTTAAATTGTGGATTCAAAGACTTGTACTTATTTAAATTTCATCTCTGAGACTATAACGGGTTGTGGTGTGTGTTAGCGTGGGGTCACAGCATAAGGTTATTTATTATTAATTAAGTGAAGTGATATTGTGGAAAGAAAGACCGTGACGACCCGGATCCCCGACCCCGGATCTGGGGGTGTTACATCTGTTGAGAGTGAACTAGAAGAGTCTGTTAAGAAAGTAAAAATTCTTTCTAAACAACTAGAACGTGAGCACGAGGTAATCAACTTTGTCAAAGAAGAAGCTAGCACATCCAAAGATGCCAGTAAGGTGAATATAGGACACATGACTTTAGATCAGTTGAAAAATAGGCTTAAGCTGGTTGAGGATAAAAAGGAAACTAAAAGAAAATCTAATAGAAATGGGAAGGTTGGGATTAACAAACACAACAACTACACACCTGATAAGTATGCTCCTAGAAAAAGTTGTGTGCATTGTAGTAGTGTTAATCATCTATCTGCTAACTGCAAATCTGTTAAGAATGCTCCCATGCCTTTAACTCCTTCCATGCCTAACATGTCTATGTCACCACTGCATGCTATTCCTGTTATGTCTCAACAGAATCCACATGCACATTTTGCAAACATGCCATATGTTAATAATCCTTATTTTTGAAAGGAATATGTCCTAAGTCCAATCATGTATGAGGATTTAGGAATAACTTTTATGTAATCTGTTTTGATTTCATTGATATTAATAAAAGACTTATTTTATTTTTATTACGGGCTTTATCTATTTAAGTGTTTAAATAAGATATACCATAGTTTAGAGTAAAGCTTTTTATGGATTATGATGAGATCATAATAGTGAGACCTAAAAAGATGATAACTCTAAACTTAAATAGTTTCTGGTCATAGGACTACTAACTGGTAATTAATAATCCGCAAAGATCGGTACATACTATGCTTGCTTCATTATGAAGGATGTCTGTTCTCATAGACATTTGTGTGGTGACACTATAGCTAGTATGTAGGTGCTTATTATAGAATAAGTTCACTGAACATGACTCGCCCAGCGGAACAACTGATGGAGTTCACTCACGTGTCAGCAGTTGTTCACATAGTGATAGTTGTACAAGTATCCTTAGACTTGAGGTCATCATAGTCATCTTGTGTACACTGAACTATGCTTTGGTTTAGTTCTTAGTCTCCAGGGACAATTATTAGGTCTCTTCTGGGTATAGGAATTTTTACACGAAGATAGTGTATGATCAATAAAGGATCTACCCCTTCCAGTGAAGGAAGCGAATGTTCAAGGCTGATCCACTTATGCTAGTTCAGGAATCTCTGGCCAGAGTGAATGAAATTAGAAAGGAGTTTCTAATTTGTATAGAACTAAGCATAGTAAATGGTAAGCAAGTGATTAAATTAGATAGGCTTGACACGAGATCCATGCCTTGTATTTAATCGGGGCATTGTAGGGTAGAAGGAGTTTGTTGTACGGTAACTATTCACTGACAGGTTCTTGGTATTCTAAGCAGTGAATTCATATTATCCGGATAGTCGCGATATGTTGAGAAGCATCACTCACGATGTAGAATAAATGTGATTAATTAATTAATTAATCATATTTAATAAATTAGAGAATTTATATAAATAATGATAAAATAGTTTTATTATTATTTATTTCTACTACCGGCTTAATATTGAACCTACAGGGTCACACCATAAAAAGAGAATGATTTAATGGTGGAGGAATTAATTAATAATGGCTAAATAATTATTTATTTATGAAATAAATAATTAATTGGCAAATTTAATAATTGATTAAATGAGATTTAATTGATTATAAATTAATAAAAAAAAGTTCTTAATATTATTAATTAAGGATTTAATTTTTGGAAATTAAATCTAGAGAGAGAATTATTTCTAAAGTGTTTAGAAAAAGAATTAATAATTAAAAGGTGTTTTAATTATTAATGAGAATAATAAATGGGATAATAATAATATTTATGGGAAAATTTCAGCTGAAAATTTTGCCTATAAATACACTATTATAGACCCTAATTTTATTCCAACCAACCCGAAAACCCAAAAAGTTTGGAAAACCCAATTCTCTCCACCTCCTTCCTCCTCCTTAACATCGTTTTCTTGGGGGATACCGGTGGAGTGCTTCACACTTGAGGAGCAACTGCTAAGGATCTCTGATCGTTGTCTCCAAATTATTTTAAAAGGTTAGATTCGATCCCTCGAATTTTTATTCACGATTTATATGCTTTTATTTGGATTTTATATGTGTAAAAGTGTTTTGCCATGCTCCCGCTGCGTTAAAATTCCAACAATTTTGCTGCATTTAGTATGCCTCAAATGCCATACAACATGCCTATGTGGAATAATATGTTTGCATAATCTATGCCTTATCAAATTCAACCAAATGTGCTAAATGATTCTATGGCTAACCCTACACTTCAACCAACTACATCTGAGACCAAGGTTGACTCAAAGTTACCTAAGTCAAAAGGTGCAGGAAGTGTGAAGTCTAGGAAAAAGACTAACAAGGCTGGACCCAAGGAAACTTGGGTAAAAAAATCAACTTGATTTGATTTTGTTGTGTGCAGGGAAAAAGAAGGAATCTATGGTACTTGGACAGTGGTTGTTCAAGGTACATGACATGAGATTTCACCCTGCTCACAGAGTTCAAGGAGAGAGCTGGCCCTAGCATAACCTTTGGAGATGACAGCAAAGGGTTCACTATGGGATATGACTTGATTTCAAAGGAAAATGTCATCATTGATGAAGTTGCATTAGTTGATGGTCTCAAACACAATCTATTGAGCATCAGTCAACTATATGACAGAGGGAATACTGTTTCCTTCAATTCTGAAGCTTGTGTTGTTACCAGTAAGAAGGACAACAAAGTGGTTCTAACTGGAGTTAGAAAAGGGAATGTATACTTGGCTGACTTCAACTCTACAAATGCAGAATCAATTACTTGTCTTTTCAGCAAAGCAAGTCAAGATGAAAGTTGGGTGTAACACATTTCGGGAATGCGTTACACACCTGTGGCGCATTCAAGGAATGCGTTACACCCTTTAATGGCTTAAAAGGGGTGTAACGCATCACCAGAATGCGTTACAGGGCTTGTAATGCGTTCCTGTAATGCGTTACAGCCCGTCTGTTGATATTAAAATTGATTTTCTGGGAGTTTCGTAACTCCGTTTTGGGCGTGCAATATACCGTTGGATTCGTTTTTCCGAGACGGATCTAATGGAGTGATCAATTTTAGTTTATATAAAAGTTTTGAACTGTTTATATTTCCATGAAGTGTTTTAAAGATGTTTTTGACTGTTTTAATTGCTTTTAAATGCTTCATGTGATACATAGAGATGTATAATGATTAGACTAATGTGCTAGATGATATAACATGCCTACCTTGATGTTTATTCATGTTGATATATGTGATATATGCTTAGTTTATCATGCGATGATAGATTTAGGTGAACTTAAATGAACATAAGGCGTTTGTTAGACAACCTAGTATAGTGAAATTGTTTCATAACCTTAATAACAATATTATGAATACAATCATGAGATTCTTGTGTTTGTGAAACACATAATTGAATATGAATTTTCGATAGGAGAGAAAGGATGATTCTGTCAACAACAGATTTCTATCTGTAAGAAAGGGTTATTAAGTGACGCCTCTTGACAATGCTCCACCCGATCTGGGAATCATCTGATTATTGATTTGAAATATTTAATTTAAAAGGAAGAATCTCTTTATAATATGATTATGATTGTAACGTAATATAATCCCTCTAAAATTAAATAATATCAAGTAGTAATTGGCCAATGACACAACGGGCTTGTATCGGTCATAGCCTTCCAACATGGTAGAAAGTAGTTCTTATTTTTGAATCATTGTCCTTTCGTGCCACAGCCGAGGGCTTTGATTTCGAAATAAGAAATACTTGTGTATTACATAGAGATGTGTACATTGAATAAGAATCTAAAGGTCGTTACGTGCCACAGCCGTGGGCCTTTGGGGACTGATTCAATTGTACGGAATGTTGGGTTAGACTTGACTTAGAATATTGAGTTTGTCGTGCCACAGCCGTGACTCAATTATTCAAGAGGCTAAAGTTTGATTAGGGAATAACATTAGATGTAATTGACAAGAGTTGTCTTCCTATTGTACATTACATGGCATTTCGTGCCACAGCCGGGGTTGTGTAATGGAATGTAGGATCCCTATTCCCACTAGCATTATGAATGCTTAATTTTTCACGTAGGGGGTTGAATAAATTAGGAAAACTAGTGGGAGCCACTTATGAATAAAGACCCGATTCATATAGTGTTATGAAATGAAATCGAATATTTGCTAAGTGTTGTTATGTGTTTATCATTTGCAGATTTAGAATATACATTATGTCTTCTGCACTATCACTCAGGAGCATACTGGATGCTCACAAATTGACTGGTCCTAATTATGCTGACTGGCTTCGAAACTTGAGAATTGTTCTCAGGATTGAGAAGCTGGAATAAGTGATTGACTCACCTAAGCCTACTGAACCTGCTAGTGATGCACATAATGATGAACATGTTGTGTATCGTAAGTGGATAGATGATGCAAATGTTGCTCAATGCATCATGCTAGCTTCCATGAACATTGAGCTACAGAAGCAACATGAGCATATGGATGCTCACACTATCCTCATGCATCTACAAGAGTTGTATGATGTGGCGGGGAGGACAGCTCGA
Organism: Apium graveolens; assembly: GCF_009905375.1. Taxonomy (NCBI): domain Eukaryota; kingdom Viridiplantae; phylum Streptophyta; class Magnoliopsida; order Apiales; family Apiaceae; genus Apium; species Apium graveolens. Next base: position 98,577,459 of record NC_133647.1, on the reverse strand, counting down.
TATGAGATATCGAAGGAGCTGTTCGGTTGTAGGATGTCTGAGGGATCATCTGTGAATGACCATGTACTTAAGATGATCAATTTGATTGAACGTCTTGGACAACTTGGTTTTGCTATGGATGGGGAGCTGGGCCAAGACTTGGTCTTGCAATCGCTTCCGAGTTCGTTCTCGCAGTTTGTTGTGAACTTTCACATGAATAAGTTGGATGTCAGCCTGCCTGAACTCCACAACATGTTGAAGACTGCGGAATCGAATTTTCCCTTAAGAAGAGTTCTGTTCTTCTAATTGGTGAAAGTTCCAATCCTAAGAAAAGGAAGAGGAACTCTTCCAAGAAGAAGAAAGTAGGTGAGAAAACGGCGGTTCCACCAAAAGCTGAAGACCCCAAGAGCAAAGTTGTTTGCTTTCACTGTAACAAGGTGGGGCACTGGAAGAGTAACTACAAGGTTTACCTTGCAAAATTGAAGAAGAAGAAGAAGGGTAGTGAGACTACCGCTTCTGATTCAGGTATGTTCATGATAGAAGTGAATATGTCATTAAATCAAATTTCTACTTGGGTATTAGATACCGCCTATGGTTCTCATATCTGCAATTTGTTGCAGGGACCAAGAAGAAGTAGGACTCTTGAGGAAGAGGAGGTGATTCTACTGATGGAAATGGAGCAAGAGTTGCTGCTGAAGATGTAGAATCATTTCATTTACATATGCCTACGGGCAAGACTATTATTTTAAATAAGTGTTATTTTGTTCCCTCGATTGTGAGGAATATTATTCCCATGTTAGACTTGGCTGGATTTTTATTTATTATTGAGAATAATGAATGTTCTATTCTTAGAGATAATATTCTTTATGGACGTGGTGCTTTAAATAATGGTCTGTATATATGTGACATAATTTACTTCAGATTGAACAAACTAATAAAAGAAAAGGGATGATGAAAATCTCACTTTATAGTGGCACTTGGTCTCCATTTAGTAGACATGGAGAGAGGACTGCAAATTTGCTAGGAATGGTACACACAGATGTGTGTGGACCAATGTCTAAGCAAGCCATGGGTGGATTTTCATACTTCATTACTTTCATAGATGATAGATCTGGATTCGGATATGTGTTTGATGAAACACAAGTCTGAGGCCTTTGAAAAGTTCAAAGAATATAAGTATGAAGTGGAGAAACAACCAAACATAGTATTATAACTCTTCGATCAGATCGAGGTGGTGAATACTTTAATGGAGTGTTTCTAGATTATCTCAAAGGAAATGGTATAGTCTCCCAGTGGACTCCTCCAGATTGGTATCTGAAAGGAGAAATCAAACTTTGTTAGACATAGTTCGGTCCATGATGAGCTATGCAAATATTCCAGTATTCCTATGGGGTTATGCATTGGAAACCTCAGCATATTTACTGAATATGGTGCCTTCCAAAATCTGTTCCTCAAACTTCGTATGAGATATGGAAAGAAAGGAAACCGAGTCTTAAACACGTTAAGATTTGGGGATATCCAGCTTATGTCAAGAAAGTTGACCCAGATAAGCTGGAATATCGATCCGTAAAATGTAGTTTTGTGGGATATCCTAAAGAGACTTTAGGGTATTACTTTTGCACCGATCATCGGGTGTTTGTATCCAGACATGATACCTTCTTGGAAAAGGAGTTTATCCTTGAAGGAAACAATGGGAGCAAAATTGAACTTGATGAAGTTCAAGAAGCACAAACTACTACGGATCAAGTAGAAACACCTGTTCTGACTGAACAACCTTTTGTGGAACAGCCCATTCATAGGTCAGGGAGAGTGTCTCGCCAACCTGAGAGGAAATATGGCCTTGTCATTGAGAATGACAAAGAGTTGTCGATCATTGATGATGACGACCCTGTGACCTATAATGAGGCTATGAGTAGTGTTGACTCAGAGAAATGGCATAGTGCCATGAAATCCGGAATGGAATCTATGTATACGGTATACAAAAAATAGATTATAGCAGATGGCCAGGTGGAGACCTATAAGGGCAAACTTGTGGCAAAAGGATTCAAACAAAGGCAATGGATTGACTTTGATGAAACCTTTTACCTGTAGCCCTGTTAAAATCAGTTCAAATTTTGCTTGCGATTGCTGCATACTACGACGATGAGATCTGGTAATTAGCCAGATGGTTTTCTTTCCAAGAGAAATGAAAACCTAGTGTGTAAGCTACTGCGAACCATAAGTGGTTTAAAGCAAGCTTCTCGTAGATGGAACATACGTTTTGATGAGACAATCAAAGAGTTTGATTTTATCAAAAACGAAGATGAACCATGCGTCTACAAAAGGGTTAGTGGGAGCGCGGTAACATTTCTTGTATTGTATTGAATTAGAGTTGACACACATAACAACATAGCAGACCCACTCACAAAGCTACTTTATGAAAGTCACTTTGATCGTCATAAAGACAAGATGGGTATTAGATACCAGAGTGATTGGCTTTAGTACAAGTGGGAGATTGAAAGGAATATGTCCTAAGTCCAATCATGTATGAGGATTTAGGAATAACTTTTACGTAATCTGTTTTGATTTTATTGATATTAATAAAAGACTTGTTTTGTTTTTATTACGGGCTTTATCTATTTAAGTGTTTAAATAAGATATACCATAGTTTAGAGTAAAGCTTTTTATGGATTATGATGAGATCATAATAGTGAGACCTAAAAAGATGATAACTCTAAACTTAAATAGTTCCTGGTCATAGGATTACTAACTGGTAATTAATAATCCGCAAAGATCGGTACATACTATGCTTACTTCATTATGAAGGATGTCTGTTCTCATAGACATTTGTGTGGTGACACTATAGCTAGTATGTAGGTGCTTATTATAGAATAAGTTCACTGAACATGACTCGCCCAGCTAAACAACTGATGGAGTTCACTCACGTGCCAGCAGTTGTTCACATAGTGATAGTTGTACAAGTATCCTTAGACTTGAGGTCATCATAGTCATCTTGTGTACACTGAACTATGCTTTGGTTTAGTTCTTAGTCTCCAGGGATAATTATTAGGGCTCTTCTGGGTATAGGAATTTGTACACGAAGATAGTGTATGATCAATAAAGGATCTACCCCTTCCAGTGAAGGAAGCGAATGTTCAAGGTTGATCCACTTATGCTAGTACAGGAATCTCTGGCCAGAGTGAATGAAATTAGAAAGGAGTTTCTAATTTGCATAGAACTAAGCATAGTAAATGGTAAGCAAGTGATTAAATTAGATAGGCTTGACACGAGATCCATGCCTTGTATTTAATCGGGACATTGTAGGGTAGAAGGAGTTTATTGTACGGTAACTATTCACCGACAGGTTCTTGGTATTCTAAGCAGTGATTTCAAATTATCCGGATAGTCACGATATGTTGAGAAGCATCACTTACGATGTAGAATAAATGTGATTAATTAATTAATCATATTTAATAAATTAGAGAATTTATATAAATAATGATAAAATAGTTTTATTATTATTTATTTCTACTACCGGCTTAATATTGAACCTACAGGGTCACACCATAAAAAGAGAATGATTTATTGGTGGAGGAATTAATTAATAATGGCTAAATAATTATTTATTTGTGAAATAAATAATTAATTGGCAAATTTAATAATTGATTAAATGAGATTTAATTGATTATAAATTAATTAAGAAAAGTTCTTAATATTATTAATTAAGGATTTAATTTTTGGAAATTAAATCTAGAGAGAGAATTATTTCTAAAGTGTTTAGAAAAAGAATTAATAATTAAAAGGTGTTTTAATTATTAATGAGAATAATAAATGGGATAATAATAATAATATTTATGGGAAAATTTCAGCTGAAAATTTTGCCTATAAATACACTATTATAGACCCTAATTTTATTCCAACCAACCCGAAAACCCAAAAAGTTTGGAAAACCCAATTCTCTCCACCTCCTTCCTCCTCCTTAACATCGTTTTCTTGGGGGATACCGGTGGAGTGCTTCACACTTGAGGAGCAACTGCTAAGGATCTCTGATCATTGTCTCCGAATTATTTTAAAAGGTTAGATTCGATCCCTCGAATTTTTATTCACGATTTATATGCTTTTATTTGGATTTTATATTTGTAAAAGTGTTTTTCCATGCTCCCGCTGCGTTAAAAATCCAACAATTTTGCTGCATTTAGTATGCCTCAAATGCCATACAACATGCCTATGTGGAATAATATGTTTGCATAATCTATGCCTTATCAAATTCAACCAAATGTGCTAAATGATTCTATGGCTAACCCTACACTTCAACCAACTACATCTGAGACCAAGGTTGACTCAAAGTTACCTAAGTCAAAAGGTGCAGGAAGTGTGAAGTCTAGGAAAAAGACTAACAAGGCTGGACCCAAGGAAACTTGGGTACAAATATCAACTTGATTTGATTTTGTTGTGTGCAGGGAAAAAGAAGGAATCTATGGTACTTGGACAGTGGTTGTTCAAGGCACATGACAGGAGATTTCACCCTGCTCACAGAGTTCAAGGAGAGAGCTGACCCTATCATAACCTTTGGAGATGACAACAAAGGGTTCACTATGGGATATGGCTTGATTTCAAAGGAAAATGTGTAACGCCCGGGAAATATTATGTATTTATTTTTATCAATAAATAATTATTATGTGATTTTATGTGAATTTTGGTGAATTATTTGATAATTGATATTAATATCTGGATGTTTATTTCTGATAAAATCTAGATATTTTAATTTTTAATTATCCAGAATTAAAGCTAGATAATTTTGGTATTTTTCTGGTAATTTTTGGATTATTATATGATTTTATAAGAATTTATAGAATTAATAATGATTATTCTTACATAATTATAAAATTATTTTTTTTTAAAATCAGAAATCGTTCCACTTCAAATGTTTCTGTATTTTTACAACCCAAAACTCTTCCGAAAACTCCTTCCTAACCTAATCTGATAATTTTAAACACTTTCCGTGTTTTGACTTTCTCGATCCGGGGTACCGTTTGACATGTACGAGTCCCGGTGTGAAATTTTCAATACGCAAATCATTTTATATATCGATAAGAATCCATATTCTCAAAAGGCGAGACATTATCACCTTAATTTCGTATAAAGTATTTTATAGGGAGCTTTGTTTTGATAATTATCCAATTCTGGTATTAAAATTGTATCGACTTTTTAGTTACTTAGAGGCTAAGTAACCTATTTTCGGATTCAATATGTAAATATAATTATCGAATTATTAAATAAATAAAATATGTGATGGTTATGTCAGCTTTGTGTTGCTGTATTATCAATTGTCTGTGAATGGTTGGATGCGAAGATTAATTTTATAATTAATTATCGAGCTGTTTGCATTTAATTCATTTTAAAGTGATTTTATTGAATATTTATTCTTAAAAATGATAAAATTGTCTCTAAAATTATTCTTATTGTTTTATAACTTTATTTATTATTTTTAGGGGTTTATAAAAGTTAGAAATCAATATTTTATTAATTATTTAATTTTAAATGATTTCCTGATTTCATTAAATTGTAAAATCAGTAATTAATTCGGAATTGCTTCAAAAATTATGGAAATTTCGATTCTATTAACTTTTAAATATTTTGAGAATTTTAAAATTTCTTCGGGAATTTTTAAAATATGTTCGGATAAAATCTCGGATTATTATTACTCGTAGGTTATTTGTTTAAAATAAAAATTTCGATGCAAATCAAGATAATACCGGAAAGAAAAAAAAATATATAGAAAAACCTAATTCTACCCCCAAATTCCCCCACCCCTGTTGTCTCTCTCTCGTTCCTCTCGGCTCTCTCTCCAACCTCTCCCAAATCTCTCTCGTCTTTCTTCCCTAATCTCTACCGAACTCTTTCTCCCCTTCTCTTTTGTTTCACTTCGTTTTTCTGATTGGGTGATTGCAAGTTTGGGTAGTTTCCTTATGCTTCTGTTTCTTTACTGATTCGCCGCCGCCCTTCGCCGTCCCGGCGTGGTGGTGGCGCGTGTACCGCTGTTCGTGTCTGGCTGTGTGTATATATGTTGTATATATAAACATAGTCGTGTGCGTGTGTTGTGCTGCTGCTCTGTGATTTTGCCTGGTTTCTTCGTATTCCGGCCGCCCGCGCGTGGTTGCGCGTGTTGGTGGCAGAATGATTTTTTGTTTGCTGCTATCTGTGTTACTGTCTGGTTTCCCAGTTCTTTTTCCGGCCTATTTTCCGTCCATACTCCGGTTGCTGTTGTGCAAATACTAAATTGGGATTTTTATATTTCTGTAGAAAATTTTGATTAATATTCATGAAATAAAATTCATTTTTGTATGGGGAATATTATTTTAATCGGTGAGGTCCGCGTTGGAAACCCGAATAAATCGGGTACCCGCAAATTTCACCGCCGTCGACGATGAGCCTCGGCGAGCCGTCGGTGGGCGATGATGATTTTTATCTGAGTCCTACATTTATTAATTAAATAAATTGGTTCGTGTTATTAATTACAAAGCGAAAACGAATAATAACTAATAAATTAAATTCGTACTGGTATTTGGAAATTGTGAATTGTAGTTATGGATTGGATGTGATTATTGATTGTGGTTGACGTCGAAATGATTCGACGGGCAGGCCGATAAATAGAGGAAACGATGTCCGATTTTCGGAAAATTAATTTCGAAAATACGGAAACGTAACCTGTAATTGTCGGAGACGTCGAACAAGGATATAATTGAACTTTATGAAACTGACTTGTGTGATGTGATAAGATATTTTGTGAATAATCGATTACCCTATTTTTCAAAATGACAAACATACGTATTTTCTGAAATTAAATACCGAACCGATTTTCGAAGATGTGAACCGTAATTGTTATGTGTATTTCGATAATACATATAAATATGAATTCGGTTATGAAATCGTACGGGTAAAATAGAATAGTGATTTGATGTAAGCTTAAGCGATTATCTGAATTAGGGTATTTCAACCCTGTAGGTTTTAGACGGAAGACCCGAGACATGACATCGGACTAGGAACGATCTAGTGATTAGACGTCGAGATCAACGAAGTTCCAACCAAAGGGTCTGAATGTTGGGATCGTATCGAGAATAGGATAGTAGGTGCATGATAAAGCCGAACGATCTAAGTCGAACCAAAGTCAACCAGTAATAACGGTTAAAGCTTATTGAGGCAAGTATTCTGGATTTTTCTTTTAAAATACTGCAAGTATTCTTAATTTTCTTTTAAATACTGCAAGTATTCCTAACCTTTCTCCTTAAATACTGTAAATATTTATTCGCTCCTATTCTAAGTTCAGAATAGTTAAACTGTTTTATATTTCGCTGCAATTACTCTTATTATGTAAGTTCTTTCCATTATTGTTTCTATAATTCGATTACTCTCTTGAGCAAATTCCCATTCGTTCGGGTTATTTGCGAACCCTAATTTGGGATGTTTTGAAATCAAAATGATTTGATATCAAAATACTCTACGGGCTGGACGGTTATTATGAGGACCAGTGATGAGCTGGATCCTATGGGCCGGAGATGGACCGGACCCCTTTAGGCCATAGTTGCCTGGGTGCCCCATATATTGGTTGGGTCTATGCAGTTGGGTATAGATCCGCACTATCTCCTGACTGATCAGCAGGTTATAGTGCATATGTTGGTTTCTAGTGTCCAGTCTAATTTATTGTTGTTCGCCATTAATGGCATTCCCTCTTGAAATAAAATGTGATTATGGTTTAAAGTTATTCTTTCTTAGCACTCAGTTTCGGGAAATTACAATGTTTCTAAATATATTCAAGGTTCAGATTGTTGCTGCAGCATTAGTTGCTCAGTGATAGTTAGGATCTTGAATGAATTGAGATCTTCTTAATTATTCAACCCGTCCTTATCAGGCTGGTTTAGCAGGCTAAGTTTATGGAAACTTAGTCGATAATGATGGATACTGAATAGTTAGGAATTTCTTGAACGTCGTTTTATGAATAGTTATTGCATTCATTGCTCAATTATGAAATGATACCAGAAGCTATTTTGAAAACACGCGATCTCTAAAGCTCTTACAAAAATGTCATTATGTCCTATGTGATTCATAGCAATGCAAATCAAATTGATTTTAAGATAACGAGGTATATCCTTTAAATGATTTCGTGTTTTGCCCTTCAGAATATTTCAGAGATTTTGTCTGGAAGTTTTCTTTGAAAGTAATGTTTGAAACTCAAATTATATACTTGCTGGGCATTTTTGGCTCACTCTTGCTTTGTCAATTCTTATTTCTGCCAGAAACAGATAAGGATAAAAATGAATAGCTTAGATAGACAGCAGAAGTTCGAGAAATCTCCGCTGCGAGAGGTTGAAGAAGTTAGAAGAATATGATTCGAGCATTAATTCAGAGGTATTTACAATTGTATTTTAGTTGTTGTAAGTTGTAGAAGATTAGATTCTTGTTTCATACCATAACCTGTAAACGATCCGGATTCAAGGGTTTATTTATTTATTTCTCTATTCTATGTAAGGATTGTTTAGTGACACCAAATCTTGACCCCGGATTTGAGGTGTTACAGTTGGTATCAGAGCTACAGGTTATGGGTCACTGAAAGAAGAACAGGTGAGAGTAAGATAGGAATGATAGGTCGTACAGGATAGGAAAGACCCTAGGCATACTCAGGTTAAGTTGAGTTGAGTGCGAATTAGGGTTAGCGGATCCGATCTGGAGTTGCTAAGATAGGATCGTTGAGAAAGTGTAAGGTGAATATCATAACATTTTAGGTATATTGAGTTATCAGATTATACAATAATGAGGAATCGACGGATCATTGGAGACGGGGTATGTTACCCTACTTTTCACGTGGTTTTGAAGAATATGCGATCGATTCTTGTGAGAATTTGTGTAAGAGAAGTTATGATTTAACTTAGAATTAGGTATTTGGACGAGTTCCACGTTGGGAGCAACCAGTTGATGGAAGCGGATGAAGAACCAACATTGCATGTCTTGAAGGCACCACCGTTGCGAGAAGATTCTTACTACCCATCGGGAGTTGTGCGAGGAATAATATCTACCTTCCTAGATATAGGTAAGACTAGCAAGAAGGTACGACCCTATATACATACAAAACATCGAATCACATGCGTGGTTGTAAGCATAACATCAAGGACGATGACAAGAATGTCAAAGATATTACTACAAGTCAGCGTTGTAATAGAATTGCGAATAAGATAATTTACGACGGTGAATGAAGTTTCATCGACTAAGAAATGCGAACAGAGTCCAAGGAAAAGAATAGAAGGCGTACCGAAATAGAAAGACCCTTATATGGGCATTCTTTTAATTAGATATTTCATTGGTAAATCAGGAAAATAGTAAGTAACTTATATAGTAATGACGACCAAATATTTGATTTTCAAAACTTTAAAAAAATGAGATTTTGGAAAAGATTTCCTTAATCAACTTTCAAAAGATTTTACATGAAATAAGTTTTACAATTTGGTTGTTAAGGTACTACTTAAGTTCTTGTTATTATAAACAGAAAATGACCTAAAAAGAAGAATCGAATTAGACTTAGTGTTGTTAATTCAAAGGGCTAAGTAGACCCACCAGCAGGGAGAAGGTTTAAGGTTTGCTGTGAAAAATGAAAGTAAGCATTGTTTAATAAAATCAATAATTAAATCAACATATTAAAATATTATTTACCCCAATTCATGAAATTATTAAAATTTAACGAAATTCATGATTCGAATGGACGGAGAATGATTGAAGGAAATGGCAGAATCTTCTAGACGGTAGGCAGAAGAATCATATGTTATCGACAAAACTGAGGCGTTGCGTGATCGATGGTTATTTTATGCAGAATAAATGGAATCTAAAGCAATGGTTATAAATTTCGGAAGGACGCGATTAAGATTAAATTATTGAAGTAGTTGATGTGAAGACAGTTCCAGGAAGCATTTCGAAGCAATGTTGTGACTTGAATCGTGAACCTGTATCCGCACGATCCTGAAGGCATACGTAAGTGAAGCGTGGAGGTGATCGACATTAACATTCTTTCTTCTAATACGACAGTATATGTTTTTCTTGATTTTTGAATATGTATGAGCTTCTTCTGTTAATAAATTATATGAGGCGAAAATGAAAGAAAAATTCCTGTATTCCTTCTGAATTGTTTCTCTTCTCAAATCCTTGATTCCTAATTAAGACAACAGTATTGTGATATGACGCTTTGTCGAAATGACGAAGAGTCGGGTGGGACGCCACCTAATCATATGCTGTATGCCATATAGTATGAAAGACTGGCCATCTTGAGTACGAATATGGTTGTCTCATTCTTCATTCATTTTTCTTCCTTCAATTTTTTGATTTATAAATTCTCTTAATCAGTTGTTGCATTGTTATTCCTTATTCTGTTTCTCAACTAAAATCATATTCATAAAATCTCTTCTTGCATCGAGTCTGTTCTCTGATGATTATGAAAGAAATAGAATAGTCCCGTGCGATATGTAGAATTACGCATCGAAGAAGAATATAATTGCAAGCCGATAAATGGGGGACATTTGTGAGCAAAGACGAATGGATACACCGACAACGTGGTCGTGGCAAAGACATCAAATCTGACAGTTGTTCGTGTTATGAGGATCTCATCAGTACGGTAGAGTACGTTAACGCTATACACTTCAAATCAGAAGATTTCGACGAAAAATAAAATCATTAGTGAATCATAACGAATAAATTAGTTACAAAATAAGGAAGCAAAGTTGTGTGCGTCAGACGCTGCAAACAAGTACAGGGCCGACAATCAAAGATTAAAGAATTGCTGAACAATGATCCAGACATGTAATTACGACGTGAAACATCCCTTCGTCGCTGGAAGATACTGTTCGTGAAGACTCAAGATGGAAGAAATCTTAAATGTAATCAAACTTCGAACGTGTTCTTCAAGAAATTGTAAAATTTTCTAATTTGCATAAATAAGTGATGATGAATCCAATGCTCATACCCGGGTCAGTAACGGAAGTTCGATGCGAAGCCATAAATAGAGATGAAGCAATGGTGACTCGATTGTGAAATTTTTCAAGAAATAATAATCTAACGGTTGAGTTTTTACGAGATTGTGACGGTAATAATGAAGACCATACGCAGTTATTAAAAGATAAACCAATTAATAATGGTCAGAAATAAATTAACAGAATCATGAAATCAAACCTTAAATTCATTAGGGACAATTCGTAATATTCTAAAAAGAATTGAGAAAGGTATGGTTATATTAATCATTGTGGGTTTCAGATCCAATCCCAATTAAAAATAGATATGCTATACTAGTTAGATGCTGATCAAAGGTGAATTGTGGGAATTGATGATTTGGTTGATGGAAGTGGACGTATATGATTGTGGATGACTTGGTTGATTGATGGTGTCGGCTTGAGTCCGACTGGTAGTCAATGGGGGAAGTGCTGCCTAAATTTTCAGAAATTACCCTATAGTTAAGAACAAAGAAGTATATTGTCGTTCTCGTCAGTAATCCAAATAATTGAGATCTCGGTTCTTGAGAAAGTTGTTACGACCAAACCGACTTTATGTAATTGGTCTTTGATTCCAGTTAGCTAGTTATCACTTGGTTTAAGTGATCATTTAAAGGAGTTGATTGATCCACTTTGCCAACTAATGGTTAGTTAAATGGAAATCGATTCCAATTAGATTGAGTCAAGCTCTAACATGATTTCCAGCTCCGAAATCAAAGCAATAAGAAATTTGGAAAGTAATGGCGTTAACATAAATTAAAATGCCTAGTTCAATTAGCGTGATGTTATTATAATCAGGTGCAAGGTGTGATCCAGAAGAATATGCTATTTTTGATGAATAAAAAAAAGAATAGGAAGTTATTGGTTCATGCTAGTAAGAAGAATATTTCAAGACCTGAAGGTATGAGATAAAGTCAAGAAAATATATCATCTGCAATAGCGTTTCAAGAAAAACTTGGGTGTGTACCCATATCGAATGACAAATTAATAAAATATTTGAATATACACTTCTTTTAAACGGCGGTTGAATAGAAGTTGTTGTAGAATAATGGAAAGCTCGCAAATTCAAGCATCCAATGAACGACGAAGATTGATGAAGTCCGCATGTGAACTCAGGAAAAGAGATGAGAATTAATGAAGAGAAGTCAAACACGCAATTTGTGATACGCCAAGCAAGGCTAAGAAACTAGCTACCAAGGAAATTCGATAACTCTGTTAATAAGAATTTAAATAGTATAAATAGAAGTCTTCATTCCAGTGTGAACTTCAGAAATGGCCTATCCAATAATAAACAGGGTAATATTACTAAGAAAAAGAAATTCGTTATATATGAAGAAGATAATGAATAATGAGAATGCAGAACTAATCAAGACAAGAAGTGGAATCAAAAGGATGATAAAGAAATTTTATAAAATAATCCAGAAAATATGCAAGTTGGGAACGTTGGTTGTGCCAGAACTATTAGAAGATTGAGGTGAAACGTCGATAAGTGAAGATAGGAATTTCATTTAAGGAATACGTGTAAACATGAATGATTAAACAAAGGTATTAATGGCAAACGATTGGAGAGGCACGTTGCAATGAATCTCAAAATGGAATTTTTAGAACTAAAGTGAAGTCCCGGAGGTTCGAATGAACGCCTTATCAAGATTACCTCAAGGAATGAGGTGAGGATTTCTCGTTGGTTACTGCACAGAGTCAAACTGGTATCAAAAGCTCTGTATCGCCTAACTCAATAGGGATAAAATAATAAGTAAAGGAAAACTTCAGAAATATGGAATGAAAGCATAATGAAATAAAGAGTATTTTGCGCCGTGCACAAAAGTGGTTATGGAAAAAGAAAATAGATATATGAGGCTACGCGTCGATTATCAGAAATTGTAAGTTTGAAGGTTAAGTGAACACAATATACCAGGAGTATTGAGATAGAGTGATCATATTTATTGATAACATCCTCGCTAATTCAAGGACTAAGAAAGACCAAGTTGAACGCCTGAAGATATGCTTGCGAAGAGCTGGAAAATAGAAGCTGCATTCTTAGCTTCAAAGATATGAATTCTGGATATAATTGATTATAAGCTCCAGGGTGTGGTTAACTACCCAGCAGGAAAAGTCCATTTAGGAACAGATGTTCAAATAGAAAGAAAAGAGTGAATATCATTGAGATTGTTGGGAAATGGTTAAAAGAATTGGAAAAGTTAGGAATTGAAGAATAGAATTTGAACCGTCTTCTGAGTTATGCTGATACTTACTTTGTTGTTGAATATCAAAGGTGGTATTAATGCAGATGATTGATGTGGACTTCAGTATGAGACGTTGTGAACATCAAAGTTCGTATTAATATCTAATTTGACAGGACAACCAAATGGGTATTAGCACCCACGAGACCGGGTTTTAAATAAAGTTATGATTCATTCTGTTCCAAATTAATATTTCCTTTCAGATAGTAACAGATTCTCGCTCAATGAATATACTTGACGGTGACTGAAAAAAAAATAATAATAATAAATAAAATAAAATAAAATAAAATTAATAATAGAGGTATACTACCAAGTGGTGAGTAAATGAAATTGCCGAGATTATTTTTTTTTTTTAGCTTTTGAATAGATGTAGAACATTTCAAAGCATCTGACGTCATGAACTCAAGATATCGGGTGCAGACGAATAGAAAACGCAAAAGACCGATTAAGGATAAGTAGAGAAGAACAGCAAGTAAAAATAGAAATTTCATGAATAGGAAACTATTAGAATCAGAAAGAAAAGAAGGTTAGTGTAAATTAAGTTGGTCCTTTGAAATAGTGAGATTGATAGAACGATTGTGAATGAGTTGGTCTTGTTGTCACAGGTGTACGAGTCTATAAGGCATTTATGTGTGTATGACTATGAAGAATAATTTAGCTCCAAATATGTGAAATAAAAGATTGGGTTAGGGGTTGCATGAGCTACTAATAAATCTGATGACGGTAGGAGACCGTTGGAACATGATTAAAAGTAGTGAGTCCTGAGAAGTTTTAAGTAGATACTCGAAAGGTAGCAGTGTCTGTTCTTTAGCATGATTCTGAGGACAGAATCCTATTAAGGGGGGAAGAATGTAACGCCCGGGAAATATTATGTATTTATTTTTATCAATAAATAATTATTATGTGATTTTATGTGAATTTTGGTGAATTATTTGATAATTGATATTAATATCTGGATGTTTATTTCTGATAAAATCTAGATATTTTAATTTTTAATTATCCAGAATTAAAGCTAGATAATTTTGGTATTTTTCTGGTAATTTTTGGATTATTATATGATTTTATAAGAATTTATAGAATTAATAATGATTATTCTTACATAATTATAAAATTATTTTTTTTTAAAATCAGAAATCGTTCCACTTCAAATGTTTCTATATTTTTACAACCCAAAACTCTTCCGAAAACTCCTTCCTAACCTAATCTGATAATTTTGAACACTTACCGTGTTTTGACTTTCTCGATCCGGGGTACCGTTTGACATGTACGAGTCCCGGTGTGAAATTTTCAATACGCAAATCATTTTATATATCGATAAGAATCCATATTCTCAAAAGGCGAGACATTATCACCTTAATTTCGTATAAAGTATTTTATAGGGAGCTTTGTTTTGATAATTATCCAATTCTGGTATTTAAATTGTATCGACTTTTTAGTTACTTAGAGGCTAAGTAACCTATTTTCGGATTCAATATGTAAATATAATTATCGAATTATTAAATAAATAAAATATGTGATGGTTATGTCAGCTTTGTGTTGCTGTATTATCAATTGTCTATGAATTGTTGGATGCGAAGATTAATTTTATAATTAATTATCGAGCTGTCTGCATTTAATTCATTTTAAAGTGATTTTATTGAATATTTATTCTTAAAAATGATAAAATTGTCTCTAAAATTATTCTTATTGTTTTATAACTTTATTTATTATTTTTAGGGGTTTATAAAAGTTAGAAATCAATATTTTATTAATTATTTAATTTTAAATGATTTCCTGATTTCATTAAATTGTAAAATCAGTAATTAATTCGGAATTGCTTCAAAAATTATGGAAATTTCGATTCTATTAACTTTTAAATATTTTGAGAATTTTAAAATTTCTTCGGGAATTTTTAAAATATGTTCGGATAAATTCTCGGATTATTATTACTCGTAGGTTATTTGTTTAAAATAAAAATTTCGATGCAAATCAAGATAATACCGGAAAGAAAAAAAATATATAGAAAAACCTAATTCTACCCCCAAATTCCCCCACCCCTGTTGTCTCTCTCTCGTTCCTCTCGGCTCTCTCTCCAACCTCTCCCAAATCTCTCTCGTCTTTCTTCCCCAATCTCTACCGAACTCTTTCTCCCCTTCTCTTTTGTTTCACTTCGTTTTTCTGATTGGGTGATTGCAAGTTTGGGTAGTTTCCTTATGCTTCTGTTTCTTCACTGATTCACCGCCGCCCTTCGCCGTCCCGACGTGGTGGTGGCGCGTGTACCGCTGTTCGTGTCTGGCTGTGTGTATATATGTTGTATATATAAACATAGTCGTGTGCGTGTGTTGTGCTGCTGCTCTGTGATTTTGCCTGGTTTCTTCGTATTCCGGCCGCCCGCGCGTGGTTGCGCGTGTTGGTGGCGGAATGATTTTTTGTTTGCTGCTATCTGTGTTACTGTCTGGTTTCCCTGTTCTTTTTCCGACCTATTTTCCGTCCATGCTCCGGTTGCTGTTGTGCAAATACTAAATTGGGATTTTTATATTTCTGTAGAAAATTTTGATTAATATTCATGAAATAAAATTCATTTTTGTATGGGGAATATTATTTTAATCGGTGAGGTCTGCGTTGGAAACCCGAATAAATCGGGTACCCGCGAATTTCACCGCCGTCGGCGATGAGCCTCGGCGAGCCGACGGTGGGCGATGATGATTTTTATCTGAGTCCTACATTTATTAATTAAATAAATTGGTTCGTGTTATTAATTACAAAGCGAAAACGAATAATAACTAATAAATTAAATTCGTACTGGTATTTGGAAATTGTGAATTGTAGTTATGGATTGGATGTGATTATTGATTGTGGTTGACGTCGAAATGATTCGACGGGCAGGCCGATAAATAGAGGAAACGATGTCCGATTTTCGGAAAATTAATTCCGAAAATACGGAAACGTAACCTGTAATTATCGGAGACGTCGAACAAGGATATAATTGAACTTTATGAAACTGACTTGTGTGATGTGATAAGATATTTTGTGAATAATCGATTACCCTATTTTTCAAAATGACAAACATACGTATTTTCCGAAATTAAATACAGAACCGATTTTCGAAGATGTGAACCGTAATTGCTATGTGTATTTCGATAATACATATAAATATGAATTCGGTTATGAAATCGTACGGGTAAAATAGAATAGTGATTTGATGTAAGCTTAAGCGATTATCTGAATTAGGGTATTTCAACCCTGTAGGTTTTAGACGGAAGACCCGAGACATGACATCGGACTAGGAACGATCTAGTGATTAGACGTCGAGATCAACGAAGTTCCAACCAAAGGGTCTGAATGTTGGGATCGTATCGAGAATAGGATAGTAGGTGCATGATAAAGCCGAACGATCTAAGTCGAACCAAAGTCAACCAGTAATAACGGTTAAAGCTTATTGAGGCAAGTATTCTGGATTTTTCTTTTAAAATACTGTAAGTATTCTTAATTTTCTTTTAAATACTGCAAGTATTCCTAACCTTTCTCCTTAAATACTGTAAATATTTATTCGCTCCTATTCTAAGTTCAGAATAGTTAAACTATTTTATATTTCGCTGCAATTACTCTTATTATACCAGTTCTTTCCATTATTGTTTCTATAATTCGATTACTCTCTTGAGCAAATTCCCATTCGTTCGGGTTATTTGCGAACCCTAATTTGGGATGTTTTGAAATCAAAATGATTTGATATCAAAATACTCTACGGGCTGGACGGTTATTATGAGGACCAGTGATGAGCTGGATCCTATGGGCCGGAGATGGACCGGACCCCTTTAGGCCATAGTTGCCTGGGTGCCCCATATGTTGGTTGGGTCTATGCAGTTGGGTATAGATCCGCACTATCTTCTGACTGATCAGCAGGTTATAGTGCATATATTGGTTTCTAGTGTCCAGTCTAATTTATTGTTGTTCGCCATTAATGGCATTCCCTCTTGAAATAAAATGTGATTATGGTTTAAAGTTATTCTTTCTTAGCACTCAGTTTCGGGAAATTACAATGTTTCTAAATATATTAAAGGTTCAGATTGTTGCTGCAGCATTAGTTGCTCAGTGATAGTTAGGATCTTGAATGAATTGAGATCTTCTTAATTATTCAACCCGTCCTTATCAGGCTGGTTTAGCAGGCTAAGTTTATGGAAACTTAGTCGATAATGATGGATACTGAATAGTTAGGAATTTCTTGAACGTCGTTTTATGAATAGTTATTGCATTCATTGCTCAATTATGAAATGATACCAGAAGCTATTTTGAAAACACGCGATCTCTAAAGCTCTTACAAAAATGTCATTATGTCCTATGTGATTCATAGCAATGCAAATCAAATTGATTTTAAGATAACGAGGTATATCCTTTAAATGATTTCGTGTTTCGCCCTTCAGAATATTTCAGAGATTTTGTCTGGAAGTTTTCTTTGAAATTAATGTTTGAAACTCAAATTATATACTTGCTGGGCATTTTTGGCTCACTCTTGCTTTGTCAATTCTTATTTCTGCCAGAAACAGATAAGGATAAAAATGAATAGCTTAGATAGACAGCAGAAGTTCGAGAAATCTCCGCTGCGAGAGGTTGAAGAAGTTAGAAGAATATGATTCGAGCATTAATTCAGAGGTATTTACAATTGTATTTTAGTTGTTGTAAGTTGTAGAAGATCAGATTCTTGTTTCATACCATAACCTGTAAATGATCCGGATTCAAGGGGTTATTTATTTATTTCTTTATTCTATGTAAGGATTGTTTAGTGACACCAAATCTTGACCCCGGATTTGAGGTGTTACAAAATGTCATCATTGATGAAGTTGCATTAGTTGATGGTCTCAAACACAATCTATGGAGCATCAGTCAACTATATGACAGAGGGAATACTGTTTCCTTCAATTCTGAAGCTTGTGTTGTTACCAGTAAGAAGGACAACAAAGTGGTTCTAACTGGAGTTAGAAAAGGGAATGTGTACTTGGCTGACTTTAACTCTACAAATGCAGAATCAATTACTTGTCTTTTCAGCAAAGCAAGTCAAGATGAAAGTTGGCTATGGCACGAAAAGCTGTCCCATTTGAATTTCAAGACAATGAATGATCTAGTCAAAAAGGACTTAGTTAGAGGAATGCCTCTAGTGGAATTCTCAAGGGATGGACTGTGTGATGCTTGTCAGAAAGGAAAGCAAAAGAGAGCATCATTCAGTAAGAAGCTTGAATCAGCAATTGATGAACCATTACAACTGCTACACATGGATCTTATTGGACCAGTCAATGTATTATCAATTTCAAGGAAAAGATATTGCCTAGTGATTGTAGATGATTTCTCAAAGTTTTCATGGACCTATTTTTTTGGATCAAAGGATGAAGATAGTGAAATCATTATCAATCATATCAAGCAAGTCAACAACCATCCAGATTTCAAAGTAAGGAATATCAGGAGTGACAATGGAACTGAGTTCAGGAATTCTACCATGAGGTTGTTCTGTGAAGAAAATAGGATCATGCATGAGTTCTCAGCTCCAAGGACTCCACAACAAAATGGTATGGTGGAAAGGAAGAACAGATCACTAATTAAAGCTGCAAGAACAATGCTTGAAGAGTCAAAACTCCCAACATATTTTTGGGCTAAGGCTGTTAACTGTGCATGTTACACTCAGAATATTTCTCTAATCAATCAGGCAAAAGGCATGACTCCCTATCAATTGTTCAAGAGAAGAAAACCAACCTTAAACTTCCTTCATGTCTTTGGTTGCAAATGCTACATTCTAAGGAACCAACCTGATCACAAAGGCAAGTTTGATGCAAAAGCTGATGAAAGGATATTTGTTGGTTATTCTACTGGAAAATCATATAGGGTCTACAATCTAAGAACCAACATTGTTATGGAATCTGTGCATGTTATGTTTGATGATAAAAAGATTGATGGACTAACTGATGAGGGACATCATGAAGGACTCATATTTGACAATATTGAGATATATTGTGATGATAGTGAAGATGAGAATGATGGAGAAGACACTTCAAAAAGGATTCAAAATTTGCCTTTGGATAATGCACAAAATGCTGCATCAGTTGAAAGTCATAACTCAGCATCCGTTGACAGAAGTAATGCAGCATCCGTTGAAAGAAAAATTGCATCATCCGTTGAAGTACATAATGGAGCATCCGTTGATCATAGCTCATCAACGGATAATCAATTTACATCATCAGTTGATAGAACTCCCAGTTCCTTGCAAATGAACAATAACTCAGGGGGAGTTTCAACCAATCAACACTCTATCTCACGTCATGACAACACTGAGGCCACCTCATCTAGGGCTAATCTACCACCTCAAAGGAAATGGACCAAGAATCATCCCTTTGAACTAATCATTGGTGATGCAACATCTAAGGTGCAAACTAGAAGGGCTACTCAAGATGAATGTCTATACAGTAGTTTTCTATCACAGGAGGAACCTAAGAGAGTGGAAGAAGCTCTATTGGATCCAGATTGGATTTTAGCAATACAAGAGGAGCTAAACTAATTTGAGAGGAACAAAGTATGGAAGCTGGTACCCAAGCCAAAGAACAAGAGTTCTATTGACACAAAATGGGTATTCAGAAACAAGATGGATGAAAATGGCATTGTCATAAGGAATAAAGCTAGATTGGTTGCCAAGGGCTATTCTCAACAAGAGGGAATAGATTTTGATGAGACATTTGCTCCAGTTGCAAGACTTGAAGCCATCAGAATCTTTCTAGCCTATGCAGCCCATGCTAATTTCAAAGTCTCTCAAATGGATGTCAAGAGTGCATTTCTGAATGGAGAATTGGAGGAAGAAGTCTATGTGAGCCAACCTCCAGGGTTTGAAGATCCAAATTTTCCAGACCATGTGTATTATTTGTTGAAAGCACTATATGGACTAAAGCAAGCACCAAGAGCCTGGTATGAGACTTTGTCAAAATTTCTCCTAGATAATTACTTCACAAGAGGTATTGTTGACAAAACTCTTTTCTTTATAAATGTTAATGGCTCTACAATACTTGTTCAAATTTATGTAGATGATATTATATTTGGTTCTACAGATGATAAACTTTGTAAAAAGTTTGCTAAGTTAATGCAAAGTAAATATGAAATGAACATGATGGGAGAGCTAACTTATTTTCTTGGTTTACAAGTTAAACAAGTTAGTGGTGGAATTTTCATTAGTCAAACTAAATATATTTATGATCTTTTAAAGAAGTTTGACTTAATGGAATGTTCATCTGCAAAAACTTCCATGGCCATTGCCACTAAGCTTGAATTAAACAAGGCTGAAAAGTCTGTGGACATTACAAGCTATAGAGGAATGGTTGGTTCACTTCTATATTTAACTGCCAGTAGACCTGATATAATGTCTTTGTGCTAGATTTCAAGCTTGTAAGTCATATGTCATAGACCTATTTGTATATTCGAGGATTCAACTCAACTCAAATAAGAATGTAATAAGTAAATAGTGGATCGACCGTCAGAGAGATCTCGCAAAGTAATATCTGTCAAAGGATTCAGAGACAATGTTCATCTACAGACTTGAGGAGGTAATTCACTGGAAGAAGTTCAAGAAGTTGATCATGCCTCAGTGATATAAATCAAGATCGTGGATTTAATCAAGTGACAGAGATCTCGTCAGAGTATCAATTAATTACAAGGATTTAATCTGAAGAAAATCAAAGTGTCAGAGTCAAGACATGAAGAAACGTCACGGAAGTTAGTCACTCATGAACCAGACAGTACATCGAGTGTCAACGTTGAAGTGGTGGAATTGATTCATAATTTTCAGTGATTTTCAGAAGATTTGCAGAAGAATGGTTGCTGCTCAAGACTAGAATTAATTCTCTATTAATTAATTAAGTCATCTAATTTAATTAAGAAAATAAATTATATCTGCGAAGAATAATTTATTTATTAATTGAATTAATTGATTAATTAATTCTGAATTAATTCTAGGAATTTTAGGAATTTTCAGAAGTTTAATTGGATTAAATTCAAGCTTTAAATCAGCAAGACAATTGAAAATGAACTAGCATGACAATCAGGATTGTCATACCGATTGTCATGCTAGGCCAAATTCAATTGTTACACCGAAAGTTACATCAGGAGGGTAATTGTCTTGCTAGTTCATTCTGATTGTCTTGCTAGTTCATTCAGATTGTCTTGCTAGTTCATTCAATTGTCCTACCGAAAGTCTTGCAAGCTTAAAGGATTGTCATTCCAATTCAATTAAATCAGCTGATTGTTTAAATAGAAGCAGAGAAGCAGCATATCATTTTAATCAACTCAATCAAAAGTCAAGAACAAAGTGCAGCCGCCTTGAAATATAACATCCTTCATCTGCTTTATTCAAGATCATAATTTCTAGATTGTAATGTTAAATCTAATCCACTAGAAATCTTTATCTTGTTCTTGTGTATCAATCTAGCGGATTAAAATCCCTAGAACTTAATCTCAAATCGCGTTTAGCATTTGATTCTAATTATTGCAAAAATAGAAAAAGTTCATGTCGAATTTATTCTAGATTTGTGATAATTGATTTGAGATTAATACCTTGTAATCGATACAGTTGTTGTAACACATTTCAAGTTTAATAATATTTTTATTTAACTTGAATTTTGTTTCACATTTTTTATTCCGCATTTTATTCGATTATTTGGTAACGTTTGTATTCAACCCCCCTTCTACAAACACATTGGGACCCAACAATTGGTATCAGAGCCTTCTGATTAACGAACAAATCAAGATCCTAGACTTTTGTGATTTTTCAACTCCTTGAATTTTTATTCATTCAAAAATTCATAATGACTTCACATAAAGTTGGAACCGTTAAAATTCCACAATTTGATAAAGAGAATTATATCATGTGGAAGAAGAAGATGCTATTATTTTTACAAGTTGCAAATCCCAAATATTCAAACTTGTTAAAGAAGGGTATAAAAACTCCGATGGTTATTGAACCGGAGGTAATAATAGATGGTGTGGTGACTACTGAAGCTAGAACCTATCCAAAAGAGCCTGAAGATTTTACTCCTGCTGAGAAGGAAGAAGCCTCCTTGGATGCCAGCCTTCAATTAATATTAATTGATTCCCTTGATCCCCTGATGAACAGACATGTGATGAACTGTAAAAATTCCAAACACATGTGGGAAACTATTGAGGTGATTAATGAAGGCACAGAGGAAGTTAGGGAGAACAAGTTGGAAATCCTAACCTCTGAATATGAACATTTCAAATCAAATCCAGGAGAAGGAATTACTGAAGTGTTTGAGAGGTACAATGCGTTGATCAACAACCTGAACATCAATGGAAAGTATTATTCAATCAGGGAGGTCAACAAAAAGTTCCTTTTAACACTGCCAGCTCATCTTGAACATAGAATCACTGCCATTAGAGAAGCTAGAGATCTGAGTGAGATTTCTTTGGACAGGCTCTATGGAGTGTTAAAAACCTATGAGTTGGAGCAGATTCAACAGAAGGAAGTCTACGGGAAGGATAGAATGGTCAGCACATCTACTGCACTTGTAGCTGAAGGTCAACAACAACAACAATCTCAACAGTTAGAAAGAATGGTACAGTTTTCCAAGGGTGAGGAAAATGAGTTAGTAGCAGAATATGATCCTCCTACTACAAATCAATCAAGTGATGATTTTTATTCCTTGGAAGAGCTGGAGCAATTGGAAGATGAATCAATGGCCCAAATTGTCAAGAGATTCTCCCATGTCAGATTCAGGAGGAATCCCAAGCTTAAGTACAAGTCCAACTACAACAAATTCCAGAAAGGTGGATCTTCATCCTCTAACACCAGCAGTGGTGGGTACAAAACAGGAATGGTTGATCGGAGCACCATTAGATGCTATAACTGCAATGAGTTGGGACACTTTGCCACAGAATGTAGGAAGCCAAAGCAAGTAAGAAAGAACTCTGAAAGGGCTTATCTGGCAAAGGGAAGAAGCTGGGATGATACTGACAGTGAAGATGAAGATGAAGGAAATCTTGCTCTTATGGCTATTGATGGAAAAGCTTCATCGTCAAGAATAGAGGTAAAACTTTCTGATGCTGAAATGGTTTATCATCTAAGAGGTAACTTAGATTGTGCACGTCGTGATAATGAACTGTTAAGTTTACAGATCACAGACCTTGAGAAAGAGGTCAATGAATTAAGACTTGTGCACATTAATCAAGACAAATTAAAAGAACAGGTATCTTTTCTAGAGAATAGAGTTGACTGTTATAGAAAACTCGAAACTATTCTCAAAGACAAGATCACCGGTCTTGAGACTAAGGTTAGAGCCTACTTCAATTCTTGTTCGAAGGCTAAAGAGTTCTACAGTAAGCAAGCTGTTAATCAAACATCTGGAATAGGTTATGATTACAATGCTGCTATTGGAGAATTAGGCATAAACTCCCCTCCTCATGTATGTGCTAAAGGGAGGGAAGTACCACATGTGCTTAAGGGTGTTGATGAACCCCTCTATAAAGCATCAATTGCTGAACCATTTGATGCGACCTCTTCTGTTATTCAAGAAGAAATACGTGCTGAGGATCATGCTTATGAGAAGATTGTTTCCAAGTCAAGTGAGTCGAAAGTTCCAGTCAAAGTTGTGAAAACAACTGAGACTAACTCAGACACACATGAGTTGGATAACAATAATGCCATGTCTACCATGCATAAATTGCCTGCTGTTAATCACTCTCATAAAGCATGTAGTGTTGCTAAGTGTATGTCTTGTGCTTTTAATATGATGTATGCTTATTTTAATGGTAAGCATGTGTCTAATGATAAGACTACTCCTCGTCAGCATGTGAATAACAAGAAGCATGATAGGTCTAAGACTGCTAGTCCTTCTAAGGCTAGAAAGGAGACATTTGTGCCTAAGCTTAAACAGAAATTTGTTAAGGCTGTTTACAAGGTCAAATGTTCAGTCATTGAGAAAGTTGAGACAATTAAAATTAAAAATGTTGTTTTGCCTGACAAAGGACAATTCTACAAGTATGCCGGGCCCAACCAAGTTTGGGTTCCGAAGAAGGTCTAATCCATTTGTAGTGCAGGGCATTAAACAAGTATAACCGGTAGTGTGGATTCTTGACAGTGGATCATCAAGACATATGACCGGAGATAGAGCCCTGCTATCAAATGTGGTTGAGAAAGCTGGCCCCCTGGTTACCTTTGGAGATAACAGCAAAGGTTTATCTGAGGGATATGGCTGTTTGCAAGCTGGGAATGTTATCAGTGAAATTTTGTATATTGTGCTAGGTTATTATCAGGAAGCAGTATCTAACATATAGCACCAGTGACGAGACTTGAGAATATTACGACATATCAGACACCTGCTGCACATTACACTTGGAATTGTACTCTAGTAAGATGTGTACAAGTGTACTCCTGATTGGTGAGTCAAAAGAGGAAGTCAGTGCAACACAGTTCATGGACTTTGCAGCTGCAGATCTATTGGACTATGCAATCTCTTCTTCACAATCTCAATTCAGGTTGGTATGAACTAGTATACTGCTCAAGCAATCGTCAAGGACATGGTATGGCACTCTAACAGAAGTTATAATTTTATATGAATAAGTAGAGTCGTCATATTAATAACTATTTTATCACTAAGCACAATCATATTGTTTTATATGTGCAGTGATATATTGAATAATGCAATATAACAATTAGTATCTAAAGTACTTGACAAGTATCGGTCAATGATATGTTGTTAACATTATGTTGCAGATATTTGTAAGCTTTTGATATGAATGAGAATTACTTAGACTTTACCCTAAGTGATCAATGTTTTATCAAAAACTCATTCATATTGAAAAACAAAATCAAACTTCTTTCTACATTAGTGATTTCTTATTTCATGTAAAATCTTTTGAAATCACTATTGTAAATCATTTTCTCTCTATTACCATATGTTCTGTGTTACAGGTTCAGTCTCCAATGACTTTCTTTCATTGACAGTCATGAGGTTGAAAACCCACAACATCTATCCCAGACTGTAAAGACAAACACAAAAACAGAACCAACCAACACTCTCTTACCACTAAAAGTAGTATGAATGAGCGTGAGGGAGATAGTGCCTAGTGCACCACATAAGGAAGGTTCTGTAGTCAACCCAGTAGCTCTGTCTCCTACATAGATGAGTAGTATTTAAACCGAGACAACTGCTAGCCCCCATACATCTTCTCAAAAAGATGTAATGGCTGAAAAGGCACAAAAACAGTTACTAGATTCATTCTCTCAACAGGGTGAGTCTATTGAATTTTGCCTGTCGGCCAAGGTATCCGATGTAGTGTCACCACTTCAAACATAAACAATTCTTGATGCACAAGGAGAGGTTACACACACAAAGGATGAGTTGACGGAAACAAGAGTTTCGACCATTTTAAGGTCAGATTCGATTGTTCAGGGTTCGTTAGTGGACCAATTGCCTTTACAGGTGTTAGGAGAGGATACTGATCCAAAAGCCATATGTCAGTGGTCAGTGTCTACCTCCCCAGGCTTAAATCCCCTGGATGCATCTGCGGATAGTGGATCTGACATAGGCGCAGATCGGCAACTTGTTGACAATGATTCAGATATTACCTGATAAGTCACAAGGAAATGTCTTCACAGGCATTAGAAGGGAACTTTGATCTTTATGCTAAAATCGTTGGATCATTGTTTATCTTCCCAGAATTCAAATCTGGAACCCTAAAAGGGAAACTAGCAACTTGTAGATTATGACTCAGATTTATCTGACGAGTTTAACAAGGATGGGGATTTGTGAACTCCCATTGCACCACCTGTGACCTCCTTTAAGGATGGCTAAGGTGATTTTCCTTGCAGGTACAGCTGGATTATGGAGCTATGAGAGAAGAGTGATACACTTGTGAGAATGAGTGTAAACACGAGTGGAGAGAAGAGTGAAACACATGTGAGGTACACTAAAATAGAATCACACACTCACAGTGAGGAAGAAAGAGAAACACTTGTTATTTCTTTTCCAACCAAGTGAAATATGAGAACTCCTTCAGACGACGGCATACATTCCTTCTTTAAGGGGGAGATAGAAGCTTAAGTAATAGTTTGGAGGATTCCTCAACTAAGGGGGAGAAATAGCAGGGAGTAAGAAAAAGATCCTACTTGTACACTACACCACACCATTGTTGTTTGTAACTACGGATCCTATTGTACGGGAGAGGTGGTAAACACAAGGTGATTTTCTAGTAAGGGAAGAAGCTGTTAGGGGAGTACCATTGGTTTTTATCTGCGGATCCTATTGTACGGGAGAGGTGGTAAAACGAAGGTGATCTTCTTTAATCAGTTGATTCTCATAGGGGGAGAAGCAAGAGAGATATGTGCTTCTCAACAGGAAATGTGGTTGTACAAAAGAAGATGGAACTACTTGAAGATATGTTCAGTCTAGAGGAACATCTACTTGGAATCTGGAAAATGTTAAATCTCATCCAGAACTTTTCTGCTATTTACTTTGCATGTATGTTTATATCTTTTTCTTATTTGTTAGTTGAGTTATCCTCTAGGTATTTGTGTGTTATTGTCTAACAAACAAATAGGGGGAGATTGTAAGTCATATGTCATAGACCTATTTGTATATTCGAGGATTCAACTCAACTCAAATAAGAATGTAATAAGTAAATAGTGGATCGACCGTCAGAGAGATCTCGCAAAGTAATATCTGTCAAAGGATTCAGAGACAATGTTCATCTACAGACTTGAGGAGGTAATTCACTGGAAGAAGTTCAAGAAGTTGATCATGCCTCAGTGATATAAATCAAGATCGTGGATTTAATCAAGTGACAGAGATCTCGTCAGAGTATCAATTAATTACAAGGATTTAATCTGAAGAAAATCAAAGTGTCAGAGTCAAGACATGAAGAAACGTCACGGAAGTTAGTCACTCATGAACCAGACAGTACATCGAGTGTCAACGTTGAAGTGGTGGAATTGATTCATAATTTTCAGTGATTTTCAGAAGATTTGCAGAAGAATGGTTGCTGCTCAAGACTAGAATTAATTCTCTATTAATTAATTAAGTCATCTAATTTAATTAAGAAAATAAATTATATCTGCGAAGAATAATTTATTTATTAATTGAATTAATTGATTAATTAATTCTGAATTAATTCTAGGAATTTTAGGAATTTTCAGAAGTTTAATTGGATTAAATTCAAGCTTTAAATCAGCAAGACAATTGAAAATGAACTAGCATGACAATCAGGATTGTCATACCGATTGTCATGCTAGGCCAAATTCAATTGTTACACCGAAAGTTACATCAGGAGGGTAATTGTCTTGCTAGTTCATTCTGATTGTCTTGCTAGTTCATTCAGATTGTCTTGCTAGTTCATTCAATTGTCCTACCGAAAGTCTTGCAAGCTTAAAGGATTGTCATTCCAATTCAATTAAATCAGCTGATTGTTTAAATAGAAGCAGAGAAGCAGCATATCATTTTAATCAACTCAATCAAAAGTCAAGAACAAAGTGCAGCCGCCTTGAAATATAACATCCTTCATCTGCTTTATTCAAGATCATAATTTCTAGATTGTAATGTTAAATCTAATCCACTAGAAATCTTTATCTTGTTCTTGTGTATCAATCTAGCGGATTAAAATCCCTAGAACTTAATCTCAAATCGCGTTTAGCATTTGATTCTAATTATTGCAAAAATAGAAAAAGTTCATGTCGAATTTATTCTAGATTTGTGATAATTGATTTGAGATTAATACCTTGTAATCGATACAGTTGTTGTAACACATTTCAAGTTTAATAATATTTTTATTTAACTTGAATTTTGTTTCACATTTTTTATTCCGCATTTTATTCGATTATTTGGTAACGTTTGTATTCAACCCCCCTTCTACAAACACATTGGGACCCAACAAAGCTGATCCTAGAGAATCTCACTTAGTTGCTATTAAAAGAATTTTCAGATATCTCAGGTTTTGGTACCCTAGAGAGTCTGGTTTTGATCTAATTGGCTACTCAGATGCAGATTATGCAGGTTGCAAAATAGACAGAAAAAGTACAACTGGCACCTGTCAATTTCTAGGGAATAAGCTTGTTTCATGGTTCAGCAAGAAGCAAAATTCTGTTTCTACATCAACAGCTGAGGCAGAGTACATTGCTGCTGGTAGTTGCTGTGCACATATATTATGGATGAGAAATCAACTATTTGACTATGGGCTGAATGTTGACAAAATTCCAATATTCCATGACAACACAAGTGCCATTGCCATTACTGAAAATCCAGTGCAGCATTCAAGAACCAAGCACATTGACATCAAGTACCACTTCATAAGGGAACATGTGATGAATGGTACAGTGGAACTTCATTTTGTTCCAAGTGAAAAACAAATTGCAGACATATTTACCAAGCCACTTGATGAATCAACATTCACAAGATTGGTAAGTCAGCTAGGTATGCTTAATTATTCCTAAATTTATGTCCTTATTGTAATTTGTTTTGTAGCCTGAAATGAATTTGTTGCAAGAACAAAGTTGGCTTTAAGTAAAGCTCATTCTATCAATGGATATTCCCTATCCGTTGAAAGTCAAAGTTGTTCTATCAACGGATGTCCATTATCAATTGAAAGACAAATACATTTCCTGGTAATTTTATCCTTCAACGGATAAAACTGTGTTATTCTTCAATGGATGACCGTTTACCTCATCCATTGAACTGTCACATCAATCATTTTGAGTGAGTCACAGCCGTTGATTCTATTTTCTTAACCGTTGATACATATATATATACAGTTGTATGTATTTGTATTAAAGGCAGTTTTTAGAATACATACAGTTTTTTTTCTCTCAAATGGCTGGAATTTACTTAAAATATTGTTTAATCATTCTTTTTATGTTATAATTTGAGAAAGTATAAAAGCCCTTTTGAATTCTTATTTTCACTTTACGCTTTCTTGCAATTTTCAAAAGCTTTTACTCTCTTTCTCTCCCAAAACACTCAACTTTTCTCTGCAACTTCTACCCACAACAATGGCACCAGTAGTAAAGATAATGTCCCAATCTGAGTTTGTCTATGAGAAAAACAATTTCGTAGTTTTGGTGGAAAATAATGAAGCCCACTCAGATTATCACAAGATTATGGATTTCATCAAAAACTGCAAACTGAGCTATGCAATGCTGGAGGCCCCAATGATTTACTGTGAGGTAGTTGAGGAGATTTGGACAACTGCTGAGTTCAACCCCACTGATATGACCATCTCCTTATCTCTCAAAGGTAAGGATTACTTTATTAACTCTGATGATATACAGTCTTGTTTTAAATTACCTGAAAACAATGCCATGACACCACACACTGATACTGATGTATCTAGCATGTTAGATTCCATAGGTTATTCCCTTGATTCTACTAGTTTAGGCAGTATTAAGAGAAAAGGCCTTAGAAAAGAATGAAGTTTTCTTAGTGATGCCTTTATCAAGGTTTTCTCTGGGAAAATTAGTAATTTTAATGCAATAACTTCATCTCTTGTTAATATGCTCTATATGCTGGTTTCTGATAGGTACTATAATTTTAGCAACTATGTTATGCTAGAATTAGGTACTATGTTGGGTAACAAGGCTAATAGAACTCATAGCATCTATTATGCTAGATTCTTTATGTTATTGGCTAACCATGTTGCTGAAGGTTTGGTCATAAATAATGAGAGTAATAAACTCAAATGATGGGCACAAGAGAAGAGGGTCCTTGCAAACCTTTTAAGAATTAACCTCAACAGTCAGGTGCCATTGGTATACTTACCAATCATGGATGCACCTCAGGTAAGTGAGGTAAATACTTCTTCAACTCCTACTACTTCCAACCCCATCATTTTATTTCCTTCAAGTGTGGCCATAGAATCTGTGTTAATGCCCCAACAGATTCCTACAAGGCCACCAAACCTAAAGTTTCAAAATCCAAGTCAAAGAAAGCCACATCTGTTGTCTCTGAAAAGACAACATTTGTAACAACTACCATTAACCCTGAGGGGAGTGAACAGGGTGTTAGTGGTGAGGGGAGGGGTGAACATCAAGAAAACCCCCAGAATAAGGTAGGAGAGGTGAGTGGTACCCAAGCTAGCCAAGCCACAGTTTCTCAGAAGACTGTGGTGGTTGAAAAAGATTCAAACTCATCCCTAGTTGCATCCTCCCAAAAGGGTGCAGCTATTGAAAATAGTCCCCAACCAGGGACACAGAACAAAAGAGGGAGGGACACTGAAGCCACACACTCACCTGTAAAAGCCTTCACAAGAAGAAAGAAGGTCAAAACCCTAGTTTTAACACAGGGTGCACACACTGCACAGATACAACCACCTGTATCTATGCCTTCTCAAATTCAGCTTGATGTGACTCCAACAAATGTGGAGTCACAACCCCATTCTCTCAAAATTGACACACACCAACCACCAAATTCTCCATCACCATCTCTGTATGTGGACATGATTTTCACATCAATTCCTGATTCTCCCTCTTTACAACTCAGGGAGGAGCCCCACTCAAATACTGGTGATCATCATCTTTTAGATGATTTGTTGGATCATCAGCCAATTCTTTCAGACTTAGTTGAAGAATCCGTGTCACCTAAATTAAAATCAATCCACATAGATTCAACAATTATGTCACTTTCAATTTCTACTTCTTTTCCTTCTTAACGGATATCTCTCATCCGTTGACAAGTAGTTGTTCTTCAACGGATAAGCTTAACAGCAGTTATCCATTGATACCTTCAGTTTTAACCTCAACGGATATTCCTTATCCGTTGATAGTCTCTACACAAACAACTGAATTAACTCCAAGTGTAGAAGACATGGTTACTGTATAATCACTTCTAGGGTTGAGGGAAGGGAGTGAAAACTTGAGTGAGAGGGTGGGTTGCTCCCAGGCAAACGGAGAGCTTGAGAGTCTAAATATGCATGCTATTTCTTCCAGCATGACAAAAGAAAGTGAGAGGAGTACCACCTTAGTAGGTGAAGGTGAGGGTGTGAGGAGTGTGAGCCAGGGGGAGCCCCTGATGCAAGAAAAGAGAGAAATTGAGAGAAAAGCAGGTATAGGAGGTATAAGGGTGGATCCAGCCATTGCTAGTGAGTCAATGATTGTGGATGATGCTGACAAGAAAAGACAATTTCAGCAACATTACAGAGCTGAAATTGATAACATTTCCTTGGACGCTGACACTTTTACTCATCCTGTGTCAGCTAATCAACTGTTGGCTACTCAGGGCAATGAGGAGCCAGAAAAGACTTTAAACCTAGTACATACTTTAGAATCTCTACAAAGGGATAAAGCTGCTGTCAATATGATGCCTACGACAGCTGGTGAGCCATCTGAAGAATTTGGAGTAAATTCTAATGATGATGACTGTGATTCTTTTGATGGAAGCATGAACTTAGGGGGAGATGAAGGCCCAAGTTCTATTCCAGAGTTACCTGAATGGGCATTGACAAAGGAGTCTACACCAGGGCATTTCAATGTATCCTTAGTCAAACAAGTTATGGCTATCCAAAAGGCAATTCAGGAAACTTCCAATACTGGTACCAAGGCCATTCTCCAAGCTCACTTAGATTCTCTACATCTTATGAAGCTACAACAATTAAGACAAAATCTAAGTGTGGATGAACTCAAGAAGGATATAGCTGACTTGAAGTCCTACAATACTGAGAAGCTGGATTCAATCATGCCCTTTGGTACCATGCAGGAACTGTTACTGAGACTGAGAAGAGAATCAGATACTGAAAAGAAGATGGCCAAATTGGAGGAAAGAGTTTAAGTTATTGAAAACTCTATGGTCACCATTCTTCACAATCAACAGTCTCAGACTAGTCTTCTAGTGCAACTGGCTAAATCACAGGGCTTGACCCCTCTCCTTGATGATAACAAAAAGGGGGAGAATAAAGGGGAAGGGAAGGGGAGCAATCTACACACATTCAAATATCCAAAGTGCTAGTTCCCGCCATCACTACTTCTCCTACACTTCAAATCAAAGGAAAGCTTGATGGAATTGATCTAATCCAGCTAGCAGCAGCTGAGATGAAGGTGAAAGAGCAAAGGAGAAGAATTGACGAAAGGATGCAACAAGTGTTTGGTTCTACAACTACAAAATCCTTATCTGTGAAATATAGCACAAAAGTTGAGCCAATCATTATGGAGCACAAGCCAGTAAGGAGGAATAAGGTTGGAGAAACTTCTTTAAGGAACCTGAAGCCCATGGTACTCAAGCCAACCACTAGATTAAATGAGGACTCTACAAAGAACCCTCTAAGCTTTGCTCAACTAAAAAAAGTGGATTTTCCTCTTCCAATGTAACACCCCCAAATTCGGGGTCGGGGATTCGGGTTGTCACGAGTTCGATTTCCCTTATCCATACTTAATCTTAACAGTCAACCAACTGCTGTGTACTGTGACCCCACAATATACACACACACACACCACAAGTTATAGTCTCAGAGATGAATATCCAAAAATAACACGAGTCATTTTATTCCACAATTATATGCCATTACACCTTAAAAGGGTTTTTGAATAAATTTACATTTCTTTTCCATTATTACAATTCATAAAGATACATAAGTCTGGTACATCAAAAGTTGAAAGCCTAGCCTATTGATAGTTCCCTCCTCAGCTACAGCGACATCAACGCCTATAGGAAACTGCGGAACGTTTCCTATCCGCTCACGAATTGGGAGCTTGGTCCTGTTCATCTTATCTATCTGATGTTGTGTGATGAAAGAAGAAAGCAAGGGTGAGCATCAAGCCCACCGAAATAGTATGTATAATAATTTACAATATATGAGCATTCTCATAATACTCAAGAAAGTCTTGGTTAAGAAGAAATGAACCAAGTTGATATCTTAACGCGACCAAGTCATAAAATATTCAGTATATACATACATATATACTTTTCACAATCTTTGAAATCCTCTGACATGTATAATATACACAGAGTTCCAGTGTATAACTGTATAAAAATATCGTTGCAAGGTGATCTCATATATCTAACCTTGTCTCAACGTTTTTCTGAAAATCTTTGACATGCATAAGATAATCATTTACTAGATACAAGTTCAAAAGATGAAGTTACAAGATACTCCAATATACTTATATCTTTTCTGAATACTACTTGAACTACCACAGTTCAGGTTATAATTAGTTTCAAAAGTTCATCACACTGATGAGACTACAAGATAAGACTTGAATAGATTCAATCTTTGAAATATCATTTGAAAGAAATGAAGTTACGAGATACTTCATTAAGTCCCGATATATATATACACCTATATATATATATACATTTCATACACTTCTTGAAAACCTCTGTTATGAAAATTATAAACAGAGTTGCAATATCCAATGAATTTTTGGAAAGGAGAAAACCTTGGCATAAACCTGATATCTTGCTGATCAGGCAAAGATACCAATAAGTAACCTTTTCTACTAGTAGATGGACGAATTCCCCACTAGTCATCACCCTGGCCGCAATAGGTACTTATGCTGGACTGCCACTCAGCCACTTACGCATTTGATGGACTCCCACTGAGCCACTTACACTTTCATGGACGCCCACTGAGCCCATGTTGCTTATGCCGACTCGAATAGATGAACTTACTTCCCGAACGATGGGCAAGTAATCAAGATTTTTTTCTCAAAATAGCAACCTCGTTGCGAATGTAAAATACACCACTGGGCCGGATCCCTCAGGTTTTGAGCGAGTATTTAAATCCCCTTCGAAAGGAAGATCTTAAATATCAAAATGAGTTTTTGGATCCGCTCTAACTTTTTAAAAATCATTTTGAAGACTCGAAAACATTTTTAAGAATATTTGGAGTAATACTGATTTAATAAAATAAATCAGTCCCGATATATTAGAAAATATCTGAATATTATTATTAAATAATATTCCTATAAAGGATAATCTTTATAAAAATAATTGAAGTAGAAGTTTTAAAAAAACTCATACTTGAAATGAATAACGAATAACCAAAGATATACTTATACGAAAGTAAGATCTTTATTTGAATAATCGAAAATAAGTTTGATTATCGAAACACTATTCTTTAATAAAATAAAGAATATTATTTAATAAATAAGCGGAGTCATAAGTCCTCAAATGAATATTCAAAATAATATTCAATAAATAAAATAAATGGAGTCAGTCCTCGAATGAATATCCAACTAATAATATTCATTGAATAAAATAAAGTTATCGAATAAACCTTATTCGATTAATAGTTTTGAAAACTATATCCATATATATATGAATATATATATATATATATATATATATATATATATATTATACTCGGGAACATCGACTCCCGGTTTAGAAAAATGTTCACCTTTGGGTCCCCTATACTACGGGTATACGCAACTACTGCTTATCTCTAGCATAGGTATTATGCAACTTATAAGCATTTGAATCAACAATCAGATATCAAGATTACGAAACAGACATGCATATATACCATATCAGCATGCTCCCATATATCGCAAAATTTGCTAATAACAACCATGCACTTATCACAAGATAATGCATATACATATGTACATCACAACAACAGTATAACGGGTAGAAAACTTGCCTGAGCGACTGGGGGTGATAAAAGGGCTGGGACGAGTCTGGTAACCTATAAACATCATATAAGTTGGAATTAAACCAAAGTCGCTTATGAATCTATACTTTAACCAATTAGACCCTAACGTTCGCTTTTATGCTTAACGATTCACTTAAGTCGCTCGAGTACCCTCAGCTCCACCATTTTTTATAAATTAACCATTAAGAATTTTATGGATATTCTTTCGCGAGTACTCTACCAACTGACTAATCCACTTTACATAATTGTTTCATACTCCAATTAGTCATTTAAGGGTCTTAACCAAGGTTTCAAAGTAAGGCGAGGGGTAATGGTTCGTTCGCAAAACGCCGTTACTTAAAACGGTCGTTTCTCCTAAACCGTACTTCGGATTCAAGCAAACCACATATCAAAACGAAGCTCGTAACATGAACTATCTAATAATGGCAATGGTCAAAACCTAACAGTGAGTTCACGGGTCCTGATGTTAAGAACAAAAACAGTCTAAAGTAAATCGGGCATTACGACGACTATGTTTACGCGATTACCGAATTTTATACTACTCCAAATCAATCCACAATCAATCCACAATCATTACTACAACCAAACTCCATCCATACACTACTACAACAGCCCCAACATCTCAATATTTCCAATTTATACTACTTCTCAATCATGAACTAAGAGCTTACTTAAGTTCATTAACTACTAACCAAGATTTACAACTCCAAAAACATCACAAAACCAACCAATCTCTAAATACACAATAATCATGCCTCTCATGAACTATACTACTCATAAAAAGCTCTTAACATTCAATAATAATTCTAGGTCAAGAGATTATACCTTTCTTGAGAGTAGGAGTAACTAATGAGCTTGAAACAACCTTGGAAAATCCTTACTAAAGCTTTATCTAAACAAAAACACAAGATCAAAATTTCAAGTTCTTGAAAAACACTATTCACTCTCTTCTTCCATGAATTATAGGAAGATATTATGAATGAATTTGAAATTTAGATTCATAGGATATCTATAACTATGTACAAGGAACCTTAGATAATTACCTCACTAATTAACAAAGCTTGGAACTTGAATTTGAGTTTTTCTTTCTTTGAAAAGGAGATGAAGCCGAGAGCTTCTTCTTGAAAAGGTGAAGTCAATTTGTGTTTTGTGTTATGAATTGTTTTGCTTGGTTGTTTTGCCTTTTTTTTGCTTAATTACCTTTTAACCATGGTAAAATTTGTGTGGTTTATAATCAACCAACACTTCCTTCCCTTTTTGGTCATGCTTATGTCATCCTCCTATGTCATCTTCCCACACTTGTCCTCTTCTTGTTGGTGTGATGACATCATCATCACTAACCTCTTTGATTAACTCCTAATTACTTGGCTAATGACCGCTGATCTGTTATACGGTTCGCTTAACTTTCGTTCTCGTTTATTGTTTGAGGGATCATACCCGGGATCTTATTACTTGAGTTTCCTTAACCTTTCTCAATACATTATATTACTTTTTTTTATCCTCTCTTATAATCCTTGAATTTAAATCCTTTTTGTGCTGTTACCTTATACTCAATTCTTTCGGTATTTGGTGGATTTTCGGGAAAAATCAAAGGGTTCGAATTTGGATTCTGACGATCTTTACATACACTTATATACCATATAGAGTACTAATAAGATCTCAGAATAACAGTAAAAGAACCTCTACAAAGTGTGGCATGAAAAGTTTTCTTATTCAGCATAATCAGCAAAAACACTATTCATAAGGGTTACAAAAAGTTCAAAATTTTTGGGGTTATTACATCCAAAGCCTGATGAAGACAAAGTTTTGGGTGGTAACATCATAAAGCACAAAGAGACCAAGGATGTAGTGGAAAGAATGAATATGGCTATCATCTATAGAGAGGGAAAGAGTATCTGTGTGATGCAAGGACATCCCAAATTCTCAATAGCCAAGAGGGAAGAGACCATGAGGCTAAAGGAAGAAGCTAAAAAGCTGAAGGCTGACAAAAGAGCACAAGCAAAGCTTGAAAAACAGCTAAAATCAAGTATAATTGAAGAAAAGAAGAAGATTGAAGACAAGAGTGAAGGAGACAAGACTGAAAGCATAAATGTGGATATGGGGAATATGGTTGGTGAGAGTGTGGAGGAAAGAAGTGAGGAAAGAAAGGAATGTCAGAAAGGGAACAGAAAGAAGGCCAAGGTAAAAAGGAAGAGTGGAGATGACACTGAGGAAACCCAATCAAAATCTAAACCACTACCTTCTATTCCAGAACCTGTTATGGCTGATCCCAGTATAAATATCCATGGTGAAACAATCATCCCTAAAGAGGAACCTATTGATTGGGACACCATTAAATTGCCTACCTTCTTAACTACTTCTCCACCACCAAAGAAACTGAAAAGAAAATCCAAATCAACACCTCCTCTAACCTCAAGTAAATTCACTCAGAAACATAAACCTAAGCCTAAGCCACAAGCCTCAAAGGATGATTATGTTCACATTTGTGATATAAAAGAATATATAGTTATTGAACTCTTCCTGGATGAGCTGGAGGAAGTAAGGGGAATAAATGCCTATGGATAGCTACCAGAAAGGCTAGTGTTCAAGTATAAAGGAAGTGTGGAAAGGACTTGGCCTCTTCAAAGAATTCTAAGTGAGGGCTATTCTACCTTGATTAGAGTCTACTCAGCTATCAAAAGGGATACTGGCTTTACCAGGACTACCAAAACTGAGATTCTCAACAAGATTGCCAGCATAAGGAAGAATTGGTGGGAGTCAAATTCCTTGCCTAGAACATTACTCATCCCTGAGCATGGAATTAAAATTCATAAATCACCTCATTGGTTGATGGATTTCAGAGACAATAAAGGAGTCAGAAGATTTTTCAGACTTGAAGACCAGCTTAAAATTGCCAGTAATGAAACTCTCAAGGACATGCAATCTAAGTTGGATATCAGTGAAGAAGATGAAGCTGAATTCTATAGACAACTCCAACTCCAAGTAGAGGAAAATGACAGGAGGCTAGGGAAGAAAACAAGGGAACAAAGGAAAAGAAAATGATTTGCTCATACTAAAGGAGCACCCTTGAAAACACTGTAAATCTTCAATTCTATCTCAGTACATACACTTTTGCAGCACTTTTGAATTTCTACTTGGTTTCAACTCATATATTTGTTAAGTATTTTGTTATCATCAAGTTAACCCTGAATTTATGCCTACAATTCTAGTAGACATAAATAGGGGGAGATTGTTAGGAATATATGTATTAGTTTGATGATAAGATAAACAAAACACTTAAGTAGAAATCTAGTGTTTGTAGCCTCAACGGATAAGACCACTATTAGCTATCCATTGATGGAGTAGCTTTACATAGAAATAAGTTTAGTATTGTAGCACATTTTAGTCTCTGTATATAAGTTATAATTCTTAGAAGTTGTGGGAAATTATAAGTCATGTTGTCTACTAGTGGATATGCAAATAGGAGGGCTAATTGTAAATATTTCATGCATTGTAATTTTGTATAAATGAAGTAGTATCAACTGATAGATTAAAGGCCTTCAACGGATGAGAAACAAAGCTTCAACGGATGTCTCTAAAGCTTCAACGGATAACATCCATCAACGGATGAGTGCATCAACGGATAAAACTTCAACTGTTAAAGCATCAACGGATAAAGCCATCAATGGATGAAAGCTTCAACGGATGCTCAGTTCGATAGCAGTTGATAGTGACAATTCATAAGCTGACAGAGGCACATGGGTTGACAGAGACAATTGGAATGTGGTAGCCTCTTGGAGGAATCAAGAAAAAGCAGCATTTCCATTCTGGTGCAAACAAGGAAGTATTCAAAGATTCACAGATTATCTTAGATTGCATTGGATAGAGAAATGAAGAAGAAACATGTGAAGAACTATTTTATGATTGTATTTTATCTTTGTCTTCACTTGTAAACTTGGTGATATATAAACCAAGTTGCAGCTAGTAATTAGATGTGAATTTTACAGAGTTCTTTAGAAAAATATAGAGAGAAAATCATCTAGTTTGTACTAGGAAGCAGCTGTGAACAATTCCTTGTATCACAGATTTTATGAAATACACATCTATGGTCGAATAACAAATCCACCAGAAAAGTTTTTAAAGCCTTTGTGTTCTTTACATTTGTGTCTTGAATATACATCTGTCTGCACCTGCTCAAAGCAATTCACACACATCTGTTCATCATACACTTAGCTTTTGAAACTGCTCAAAACTTGAAAAAGTTTTGAGATTTACATTCAACCCCCCTTCTGTAAATCTCATTGTTAGTTCTTTGGGAATAACATAGTACTTATCAGTAACTAGCATATAAAGCATGTTAAGCATGGCAGTGTTGACAGCATCAGAATTACTTATCGTACCAGAAAACACCTTGGTAACTACATCACACAAATAACTCCACTCTTTTCTAAGACCTAGCCTTCTAATCTCACTTAACATAGTGGTAGAAAGAGCATAGCCAATAGAATTAAGCATGGTAACTGAATTAGCATATGTGTGTGGTTCAGTAGTAGTTTTCTCAGGAATCTTAAAGCATGCTTGAATTATATCACTGTTAATGCATAATTGCTTACCTTTAAGAGTAAAAGTTATGGTTTTGTCCGTGAAATGGTACACAACAGTAGTCCATATCTCCTCCACAACTTCACAGTAGATTGTGGGTGATTCCAACATGGCATAACTGAGTTTGCAGCCCTTCACAAAGTCCATCATTTTGTGAAAATCTTCAGATGCAGGAATTTCTTTGTTCACAAGAGCAGTGAAGTTGTTCTTCTCATAGATGAATCCTGGCTGAGACATGATTTTGACTACTGGTGCCATTGTTAAAGTGAGGAAATTTGTAGTGAGAAAGAGGATTTTGCTTTGAGGAAGAAAATAGCAGTTAGTTACAATAGAGAATGATAAAAGTTAAAATAAACTTGAAGTAAGGCTTTTATGTATCCTCAGATTAAAATGGAATAAAAATTAAAGACCCAATCAAAACTGCCCAAAATAGCCGTTTAAAAATAAAATAAACTGTCAAAATTCTGTCAATTATCCGTCGTGATATACTTACAGACTATAAGTACATCCGATGGATAATGTTCAGTACTTTTAACGGCTACGATGTAGACAATTCGACGGATGGGAATAAAGCAATTATCCGCCGGGTATAAAATAATCCATAAAGGTAATTGATTTTTCTTACCAAGCTATTCTATTTCGACGGATGATTAAACTCGATGATTTTTCTTAGTCCAACAGTTGGTTTTCATCCATAAAATATGTGCACAGCAACTACCAGCAGCAATATATTCAGCTTCAGCTGTAGATTTAGAAACTGAATTTTGCTTTTTACTGAACCAGGATACAAGCTTGTTTTCTAGAAATTGACAGGTTCCTATTGTACTTTTTCTATCAATTATACAACCTGCATAATCTGCATCTGAATAACCAGTTAGATCAAAACCAGAATCTCTAGGGTACCAAATGCCAAGTTTTGGTGTTCCCTTGAGATATCTGAAAATTCTCTTAATAGCTACTAAGTGAGATTCTCTAGGATCAGCATGAAAACTAGCACAAAGACAAGTAGAAAACATTATATATGGCCTACTAGCTGTTAAGTACAGATGTGAGCCAACCATGCCTCTATAACTTGAAATATCCACAGACTTTTCAGTAGTGTTTAATTCAAGTTTAGTTGCAGTGGCCATGGGAGTTTTTACGGATGTACAATCCATTAGATCAAACTTCTTTAAAAGATTATAAATATATTTGGTTTGACTAATGAATATTCCATAACTAACTTGCATAACTTATAAACCAAGAAAGTAAGTTAGTTCTCCCATCATGCTCATTTCATACTTACTTTGCATCAATTTGGCAAACTTTTTACAAAGTTTTTCTTCTGTAGAGCCAAATATAATATCATCTACATAAATTTGAACAAGTATACTAGAGCCATTAACATCTCTAAAGAATAAAGTTTTGTCAACGGCACCTATTGTGAAGTGATTTTCTAAGAGAAACTTTGACAAAGTATCATACCAGGCTCTAGCTGCTTGCTTCAATCCATAAAGTGCTTTCAAAAGATAATAGGCATATTCTGGAAAATTTGGATCTTCAAAACTAGGAGGCTGACTGACATAGACTTCCTCCTCCAAATCTCCATTCAGAAAGGCACTTTTGACATCCATTTGATAGATTTTGAAATTGGCATGGGCTGCATAGGCTAAGAAGATTCTGATGGCTTCAAGTCTTGCAACAGGAGCAATAGTTTCATCAAAATCTATTCCTTCTTGTTGATAGTAGCCCTTAGCAACCAATCTAGCTTTGTTCCTGATAACTATGCCATTTTCATACATCTTGTATACCCACTTAGTGTCAATTGGATTCTTTCCTTTAGGCCTGGGTACTAGCTTCCATACCTTGTTCCTATCAAATTGGTTTAGCTCTTCCTGCATAGCTAAAACCCAATCAAGATCCAACAGAGCTTCTTTTACCTTCTTTGTTTCTTCCTTAGAAAGAAAGCTTATATTTAGACATTCTTCTTGAGTTACTTTCCTTGTTTGAACTCTAGAAGATGCATCACCAATAATGAGCTTAAAAGGGTGATCTCTAGTCCATTTTCTCTGTTGTGGTAGATTAGTTCTAGATGAAGAGGCCTCGTTGTTGTCTTGATGTGTGACTGAGTTTCGATTATAAGAAACTCCTCCTGAGTTTATGGATCTTTGACTTAAAGATGGGGTTCTTTCTGTAAGTGATCTGTTTTGACTCTCAGCTTCTCTCATTGTTCCGACGGATGATGCACTTTGTATCTCGACGGATGAAGCTGATTATCTACCAACGGATAAGGCAGATTGTCTACCGACGGAAGAAGCATTATATAACTCGACGGATGTTGAATTATGTGCTTCATTAGTTGTAATTTTTCTGCATTATCCTTAGCCACTATTTCTTGATCACTTTCATCATCACTGTCATCACTAACCATCTCAACATTATCGATCACTGCAATCTCAATATTATCGAATTTGAGGCTTTCATGGAAATCTCCATCTTGTAGTCCTTCAATCTTTTTATCATCAAGCATAACATGTACATATTTCATAACAATGTTGGTTCTTAGATTGTAGACTCTATATGCTTTTCTAACAACATATCTAATAAAAATTCCTTCATCTGCTTTGGCATCAAACTTTCCATATTGATCAGTTTGATTTTTTAAGATATAACATTTACAGCCAAAGACATGTAAGAAATTTAGAGTTGTCTTCCTATTCTTGAACAATTGGTAGGGTGTCATGCACTTTGCTTGATTGATCAAAGAAATATTCTAAGTTTACCATGCAGTATTCACAGCTTCAACCCAAAAATATATTGGTAACTTTGATTCTTCTAGCACTGTTCTTGTAGCTTCAATAAGAGATCTTTTTTTCCTTTCCACCACTCCATTTTGTTGCGGTGTTCTAGCTGTAGAAAACTCATGCATAATCCCATTCTCTTCACAAAATGAACTCATCACAGAATTCTTGAACTCAATTCCATTGTCACTTCTGATTCTTCTTACTTTGAGGTCAAGATGATTGTTGACTTGCCTTATGTGATTGATGATGATTTCACTAGCTTCATCTTTGGACTTTAGAAAATATGTCCAAGAGAACTTTGAGAAATAATCTACAATAGCTAGGCAATATGTTTTCCTAGAGATGGACAACACATTGACTGGTCCAAACAAATCCATGTGCAACAGTTGCAATGGTTCTTCAATTGTTAAATCAAGCTTCTTTCTGAATGATACTTTAATCTGCTTTCCTTTCTGGCAGGCATCACACAATTCATCCTTAGTAAACTCCACTTGAGGAATACCTCTAACCAATTTTCTCTTGACTAACTCATTCATGGTCTTGAAGTTTAGATGGGACAACTTCTTGTGTTATAGCCAACTATCATCTTGACTTGCTTTACTGAGAGGACAAGTTACTGATTCTGCATTTGATGAGTTAAAATCAGCTAGGTACACATTTACTTTTCTCACTCCAGTGAGAACCACTTTGTTGCTCTTCTTGTTGGTCACAACACAGGCTTCAGAATTGAAAATGATTGAGTTGCCCTTATCATAAAGCTGGCTGATACTCAACAAATTATGCTTGAGTCCATACACTAGGGAAACCTCATCAATGATGACATTATCCTTTGAAATCAATCCATATCCCACAGTATAACCCTTGTTGTCATCTCCAAAAGTAATACTTGGGCCAACTCTTTCCTTGAACCCAGTGAGCAGGGTAGAATCTCCAGTCATGTGCCTTGAGCACCCACTATCCAAATACCAAAGATTCTTTCTGTTTCCCTGCACACATCAAAATCAAATCAAGTTG
This sequence comes from Apium graveolens, assembly GCF_009905375.1. Taxonomy (NCBI): domain Eukaryota; kingdom Viridiplantae; phylum Streptophyta; class Magnoliopsida; order Apiales; family Apiaceae; genus Apium; species Apium graveolens. The sequence continues at coordinate 98,534,268 of NC_133647.1, read as the reverse complement.
ATTTTGGTACCCAAGTTTCCTTGGGTCTTGCCTTGTTAGCATTTTTCTTTGGTTTCTTAGGTTTGACCTCATTTGACTTGGTGATTTCAGATTCATCCTTAGTCATTTGAGTTGGACTTTTGAAACAAGTCATTGAAATAGAAATATCATGCACATTTTGGTTTACATAAAAAGGCATGCTATTTGAAAACATGTTATTCCAGTAAGGCATGCTAAATGGCATTTGAGGCATACTAAATGCAACATAATAAGGATTAGGTGCAAATGGCATATTAGAAAATTATGCATTCATATTCTGAGCAGGGATAACATTCATAGGCATGGCAGGCATGGCAGTCATGTTGGGAAAAGAGCAAGGTGCAAGCATGGGAGTAGGCATAGCATTCTTGTAATTAACAAACAAATGATTAACACTACCACACTTAACACAGATTTTTCTTGGTGCATAATTATCAGGTGTGTAGTTGTTATGTTTGTTAATCCCTATTTTCCCATTCCTATTATTTTTCCTTTTTGATTCTGTTTTAACCTCAATCTTTTCTAATCTGTCATTCAATTGCTTGATAGACAGATGCCCAACATTAACTCTCTTTTCTTTTCTCACTTGACTTAATTCTCCTGGAATAAAGTTTTTAGAAACTGATCCATATTTATCATTCAACTTAGCTAGCTTAGCTTTGCTAACTGGCTTACTGATATTTAACGGATGTGGCTCATTGTCTTTCGACGGATAATCCTTTTGATTATCCGATGGATAATTTTCATCATCCGTCGAGTCCACATCTGTAGAGAGTCCTTCAACCAGATTTGAATCAAGCTTCTCTTTGCTCTTTTTCCAGGCTACATCACAAAAAGATTCTATACCTTGAACTTTAGTAATTTGAGCATGAACATCTCTAGATAATTTCCATGCTTTAATTACTTCTTGTTCTCGCTCAAGCTGCTTCCTTAAAATTTCTTCTTTCTTTAAGGATTCTGTCGGTTCATCCTTAGAAACCTTGCATTCTAATTTCAATTTTTAAAACTCAATGAATTGAGTCTCTAGCACATTATTCCTCTCACTTAAAAACACATTGTTCTATTTAATTTTACTGTTTTCTTTAGTGAGAGACTTAAGTGTAACACGCAGGTGATATAATTCAGTAGACATGTCATTTAAAGCATCATTACAATCAACTTTAGATAAATATTCTAGGTTTGTTGTGATTACCTGATTGCTTGATGAATTGGTTTCTGTTTAATCTGATTTGGCCATTAGTGCAAGGTTGACATAGTTTGTTTCTTCATCTTCATCCAATCCATCTGCAGCCCAGTCATTCTCCTGAGTTAAGAAAGCCCTTTCCTTTTGCTTGAGCAACTCAAAGTATTTCTGTTTATAATCAACAGGCTCAAACTTCTTTTTACCAGAATCAGGCTTTCTGCACTCACTGGAAAAATGCTCTGCTAAGCCACATTTGAAACACTTGAATTTTGACTTATCAACCATGTTTCTATTTGGCCCGGCTGCTCCAAAATTCTTCTTGAATTTGATCTTGGCAAACCTCCTCGATAAGAATGCTAGATGCTCATCTATATCATCCATTTCATCTTGGCTCAACTGTTCTTCATTTTCAGCTACCAGCCCTTTACCCTTGCTTTCACAGACCTTTGATGTAGATTCAACAGCTTCCACCTTCATCTCTTTCTCCTTCTCTAACTCATGGTCTTTTACCCTTGCTCTGATACCAATTGTTATTCCCAAACAATACAACAAGAATTACAGAAGGGGGGGGGGGTTGAATGTAATTCTGGCTTCTTTTTGAGATTTTAAAAATATTCTAACTTAATATATATATATAACAGTATTTGATTTGCAATAATATGGAATGGAAGAATAATAGAAATCAAAACACTAAGTAATAAAACACAAAGCTTTAAAACTTTCTGGTGGATTTGAATTTATCCACCATATATATATATATATATATATATATATATATATATATCAGATTGAGAACTCTGTGATGCTTTGAATAGCACACAACTTCTTTACAAGAGAACAAACAAACTTACAGAGAGATTCTTAATAAATACAGCCTTATCTATTTCTCTGTAAAATAAGCTTACTCAGTTACTTGTTCTACTTGCTACTCTTGGTTTATATCACTAAGTTACATGATAATAAGACAAGACAATAAAAAAAATGAATCTAGTCTCATATCATGCTGCTACATTACTTTATCCAGCATCCTTGAATATCTTCACATTTGCATGGAAATGGTAATGCTTCTTTGTTCTCAAAATCCTGCTTAACAGGCTACCACATTCCTTTTGCAAACACCCGACGCATGTGACTGTGTTGTCACTATCAACAGCTATTTTGAATATGATCATCCATTGGGACTTAGTTGGTCATCCTTCGGGAGCCTTGGTGATCATCCGTCGGGAACCTTTGTAGATTATCCGTTAGGAGTCTTTCTGCCACTTGACTCTATTTCACTTGTATATGATTACAAGACATATTATATTTACAATTAGCCAACCTATTCATTACATCAATCTAGCAGTCATCACGACTTACAGAATCCTACAACATCTATTCAACTAAAACATGTTATTTGCAGAAATGTGCTACACTACTTATTGTTATATAAGCTACACTCTCGATGGATGTTCAGTTGTCATCCGTCGGGACAATAAAGTTCATCCGTCGGGACAATATTGGAACATCCGTCGAGAGCTACAAAAACACTAAGTTAAATCTACTTAGGTGTTTTGTTTAACTTATCATCAAGTTCACAACATATTCCTAATACATGCGTTTCAGTTCATCTCTGCGTTTAAATGGTAAGGACTGTGTGAATGGACTCCACAACTAAGGTATGATCACTCGAACCCTTAGTTTTACAGTGTTTAGAACTGTTGTATTGAGCTTTTGTGATGGTTGTGAGCTAGTTGATTGGATTATTGAGCTCTTGTTAGTTGTTATGTGATATAATTGAATGAGTTAGCATTTTGTTGGTTAGTTTTGGACTTAATGTTCTTTAGTTTCCTACTTGTATTAAAATTCAGGGATATCCTTTATTAGTTAATTTGTGACTGTGTGTTCTTGATACTTTATTCTTTTTACTGTCTTGAGTCCTTGTTCTTGGTTCTCTGGCCTTTAGTACTAAATTCATAGACTTTGTCGTTGTTATTGTTACACGTCCAGTGTTCTTGTTCCTACAGTCCAAATGTGCTACTTGTTTCTTGTTCATAATGACCACTGTCATTTATTCTTGGTTCTTGTCTTTCTCAGTGTATAACATCTGTGGTCTTGATATAGGTATGGTAGAAGTTGAGATGAAGAGTGTAATGTGCTTTGATGGTAAATGATTAGAAGAAATTAATAGGTATGGTCTTGATATAACATTACTTTTAGTAAGGTAGTGGGATGAGAGAAAAATGAAAAGTGTAATTTAATGAGAAAAAATATAAAGTTGGATAAAATGATATGACCAACTAATATTTAAGAATAAAGTGAGTGTAGTGGGAGAAACTAGTGGATGTAGTTGATTTTTATATTATTAAACTTTTACTATTTTTGGGTAAGTTTTGAAATGTATAGAATTGAATGAGACATCCAAAAAAGAAAATTATATAAAAATGAATGAGACGGAGGGAGTACTCCACCGTAGTACCGGTTCACAGCCTACTATATTATGTAACAGGCTATAATAGCAGACTTGTGTAATAGCACTTCTTTCATCCAAACCATCTTAGAGAAACTACAACAAAGGCACCCTTTGGGGTGCCAAACATGTCCAACTCATCATAAATAATAATTATTACTTTTTATTTTTTTATTTATATCACATTTAGCAACTTTCAAGTCCAATAGTTCGTACCCTATGTGAGGTGCCTAGGTTGTAACACCCCCAAATCCGGGTTCGGGGATCCGGGTTGTCACGAGTTCCATTTCCCTTAATAACACCCAATCTTAATAAACAATCAACTACTCTGTACTGTGACCCCACAATAAACACCCACATCACAAGTTATAGTCTCAGAGATGAATATCCAAAAAAAATAATCACAAGTCATTTTATTCCACAATTATATGCGAATACACCTTAAAAGGTTTATGAATAAATTTACATTTCTTTGCCATTATTACAATTCATAAATATACATAATCTGGTACATCAAAAGTTGAAAGCCTAGCCTATTGGTAGTTCCTACCTCAGCTACAGCGACATCAATGCCTATAGGAAACTGCGGAATATTTCCTATCCGCTCGCGAATCAGGAGCTTGGTCCTGTTCATCCTTTCTATCTGTTGTTGTGTGATGAAAGAAGAAAGCAAGGGTGAGCAGCAAGCCCACCAAAATAATATGTATAATGATTAACAATATATGAGCCTTCTCATAGTACTCATGAAAGTCTTGGTCAAAATAAATGAACCAAGTTTGATATCTTAATGCGATGAAGTCGCAAAATATTCAGTATATATGTATATATACTTTTCAAAATTTTGGAAGTCCTCTTCCATGCATAATATACACAGAGTTCCAGTTTATAACTGTATAAAAAATATCGTTGCAAGGTGATCTCATATATCTAACCTTGTCTCAACGTTTTTCTGAAAATCTTTGTCATGCATAAGATAATCATTTACTAGATATAAGTTTAAAAGATGAAGTTACAAGATACTCCAATATACTTATATCTTTTCCGAATACTACTTGCACTACCACCGTTCAAGTTATAATTAGTTCATCCCATAGATTAAGCTACAAGACAAAACTTGTATAGAATCAATCTTTACAATATCATCAAAATAAAATGAAGTTACGAGATACTTCATTTGATGCAAACATCATTTTGAAAACTCGACCCTGCCAACACTCAACAATCGCCCAATCGTAGCCTTTCTATCGAAGTGCTCTGGGTAGTGTTGCAAAAATATCCAATTGGATGATGAACTCATTACGGGAGTTTTCCGCGCCAGGAAGACCACTTACGATGATCAGTCGTAGTAGTACAACCCCACCATTTTCTACATGTAGAGGAGAACCTGTCAGATTTACTTGTCAACCGAACACTGGACTCCTAAGGAATGGACCGTCTTAGCGGAACTTCCGGGCCATTTGGGCCAATATAATAAGGCTGGGCCGGCGCCACTCGACCACTTACGCCACTCCTAGTTCAGATGAAATCCATGACTCTGAAACGTAAAGCTCGTCCCCCCTTTCCCCAAGTAGAAACTTGTTGATACGGCTCCACCAAGAAGTCGTATCTAGTTGGAAAGGAAAACTCACCGATATTTCCCAGGCGATGCCTGTTAATGGATTAACTTGTTCCAAGAATTTTACTTCCCGAGTGTTGGGTAAGTAATCAAAATTCCTTTATCAAGACAGCAACCTTGTCGCGAATATAAAACACACCACAGAGCCGGATCCTTCAGGTTTTGAGCAAGTATTTAAATCCCCTTCGAAAGGAGGATCTTAAATATAAAAAATGAGTTTTGGGATCCGCTCTAACTTTTAAAAATCATTTTAAAGACTCGAAAACACTTTAAAGAGTGTTTGGAGTAATGCTGATTTAATAAAATAAATCAGTCCCAATATATTAGAAAATATCTGAATATTATTATTTAAATAATATTCCCATAAAGATAATCCTTATAAAAATATTCAAAGTAGAAGTTGTAAAACTTATACTTGAAATGAGTATTAAATAACCAAAGATATACTTATACGAAAGTACTATCTTTATTTGAATAATCAAAAGTAAGTTTGATTACCGACACATTATTCTTTAATAAATTAAAGAATATTAATTAGTAAATAACTCGGAGTCATAAGCCCTCAAATGAATATTCAAAATAATATTCATTAATAAAATAAACGGAGTCATAAGCCCTCGAATGAATATTCAAAATAATATTCAATAAATAAAATAAGCGGAGTCATATGTCCTCGAATGAATATTCAAAATAATATTCATTAATAAAATAAAGTTATCGAATAAACCTTATTCGATTAATAGTTTTAAAAACTATTACCATATATATATAAATATATATATAAATATATATATATATATATATAAAATCTACTCGGGATCCTCGACTCCCGGTTTTAGAAAATGTCCTCACCTTTGGGTCCCTATACTAAGGGTATACACAACTACTGCTTATCTCTAGCATAGGTAATATGCAACTTTATAAGCAATTGAACCAACAGATATATAAATCAAGAATATGAAATAGGCATGCATATATACCATATCACATGCTACAATATATCGCAAGAATTTGCTAATAACAAATATGCATTTATCGCAAGATCATGCATATACACATACAAATCACAACAACAGTATAACGGGTAGAAAACTTGCCTGAGTGCTCCCGGATAGACTTAAGCTTAGAGTGGGTCCGATAACCTATGAACAACAACATAAGTCGGAATTAAACCCCGGTCGCTTAAGAAACTAGACTTTAACCAATTAGAGTCCTAACGTTCGCTTTCGCGCTTAACGATTTACTTAAGTCGCTCGAGTACCCTCGGCTCCACCATTTTTAATAAATTAACCATTAAGAATTTTAAAGCGATTCTTTCGCGAGTACCTTATCAACTGCCTAATACACTTAACATAATTGTTTCATACCCCAATTAGTCCTTCAAGGTCCTTAACCAAGGTTTCAAAGTAAGGCGAGGGGTAATGGTTCGGTCGCGAAACGTCGTTACTTAAAACGGCCGTTTCTCCTAAACCGTACATCGGAATCAAACGAACTACATATCAAAATGAAGCTCGTAACATGAACTATCTAAAAATGGCAATGGTAAAAACCTAACAGTGAGTTCAAGGGTTCTGATGTTAAGAACAAAAACAGTCTACGGTAAATCGGGCATTACGACGACTATGTTTACGCGATTTCCCAAATTTATACCATTCCAAATCAATCCACAATTCAACCCACAATCACAACCCAATCAAAACTCCATCCATACCTCACCATAACAGCCCCAACAACTCAACATTACCAATTCATACTTATTTCTCAATTATAAACTAAGAGTTTACTTAAGTTCATTAACTAATAACCAAGACTTCCAACTCCAAAAATATCACAAAACCAACCAATCTCTAAACACACAATAATCATGCCTCTCATCAACTAAGCTACTCATAACAAGCTTTAAACATGATTACACACCCATTACACTAACCCATTATCTAAACATTAGGAAATCTAAACAACAAAACTTAAGACTAAGATCATGAAGAGTTATACCTTCCTTGAAGCTTTTAATCCATGAAAGATCCTTGGAATGACCATGGAAGCCTTAATCTAACCTCCTACAAGCTTGATCTTTCAAAGAAATCAAGAACACAAAAATTAATTTCAAGAAGTACTATTCACCATCTTCTTCCTTGATTTATAAAAAAAGATTGGCTTGGAATTAGAAGCTTAAACTTATAGGAAGTATGTAACTATCCATGGGGAAGCTTAGATAAATACCTTGCCAAATAGTAAGTGGTGGAGCTTGGATCATCATTTTTTTATAAAAGAAGCCGAGAGCTTCATGAAGAAAATGGAGGGTTTTGCGTTTTGTGATTTGTTTTGATTTGCCTTGGTTGTTTTTGTTTTGATTTTGGTTAATTACCTTATTAACCTTGAACTTTGTGTGGTTATCATTCATCCACACCTCCTTCCCTCCTATATCATGCTTATGTCACTTTGTGATGTCATCATCCCTTACTTGCCCTCTTCTTATTGGTTGGATGACCTCATCATCCCTAACCTCCTTGATTAACTTCCTAATTGTTTGCCTAATGACCGCTGATCTGTTATACGGTTCGCTTAACTTTCGCTTTCGTTTATCGTTTGAGGGATCATACCCGGGATCTTATTACTTGGGTTTCCTTAACCTTTCTCAATACATTATAATCCTTTTATGATCATCTCTTATAATCCGTTAATTTAAATCCTTTTTATTCTGTTACCTTATACTCAATTCTTTCCGTATCTAGTGGATTTCCGGGAAAAATCAAAGTGTTCGGAATTAGATTCTGACGATCTTTACATACACTTATATACCATATAGAGTACTAATAAAATCTCAGCATATCCATAACAGAACCCCTACATAGTGTGGCATGAAAAGTTTTCTCATTCAGCAAAAACACTATTCACAAGGGTTTCAAAAATTTCCAAAAATTGGGGTTATTACAGTCTCCCATCCTTAAAAGGATTCCGTCCTGGAATCAAATAGAAAATGAATAGGGATACTCTCTTAGCATTGCACTTTCTAACTCTCGAGTAAATTTTCCCACATTGTGGTTCTACCATCAAACTCTGACTAGTTTGATAACCCTTTTCCTAAGCAATTGTTCCTTTTTCAATCTATAACCCTTCCTGGTTGCTCCATATAGGTTACGTCGGGTTGCATGTCTATGCGCTCATATGCCCCTATTTGTCTGGCATCCGAATTACACTTCCTTAACATTAATACGTGGAACACGTTATGAACTTGCTACATGTTCGGGGATAGGGCTAGCTCATATGCTAACTTCCCAATACGTCTTAATACCTCAAAGGGTCCAACAATTCGTCGACTTAGCTTTCCTTTCTTTCCGAATCACATCAATCCTTTCCAAGGGAATACCTATAACAACACTAGGTCCCCTACTTCCTATTCCTTGTCCTTTCGTGTCAAATCAACATATTTATCATGTCCATCTTGGGCTACTACAAGCCGTCCTCTGATTAGATCTATCATATCCTTGGTCCTTTGGACCACTGCTGGTCCGAGCATCTCGCGCTCTACAACTTCATCCTAACATAAAGGAGATCGACATTGTCTTCCCTCAAGGATCCCATAAGGCGATATCTCAATACTGACATATGATCTATTGGCGTAAGAAAACTCAATCCGTGTTAACTGATCATTCCAAATTATTTCAAGTCTATTGTACAGACTCTCATTATAGCTTTTAGCATTAGAGCTTTTGCTTCTTAATACCCATTCTTTTCCAGTTCGTAATCGCTACTACCTTCCATTCCTAATATTATAATGGTTATACCTTTGCTCGTTAGCGTTCTATAACCTTTTAATAACCACGTCAACCTTAGTATCATGAATGTGTTTCCATTCCGAATACCACCATAACTTTACTACTCCTTTTTCAGCTGCTTCTATCTTTGGAAGCTTGATCAATCATATAGAAGTAAAGGAATTTGTTGAGAGATCACTATGATCATGAACACTTGTTATATCGCATAGTTAGTACAGAAGGTGGCCAGCCTTTAGTACTTGACAAGCAATTAAACAATAGCTGGTATCCTACTGGGCTTCTATCACACAGATAGATAGTCATTCGGCAATACCTCCCCTTCTGGAAGGGTTGTTCTTCTCAGTTTATATGAAATGAAAATAAGAGAAAAGAACGAATTGAAGAGAATTGTATATATGAAAAAAAAATATACTGCCACAAAATATCTGGCTTGGAACCTACCTCTGAACTATAGAGGTTTGCCATAGGAGAACAAAACATATGTGTATATATATCAAGTATTATCGCATCGCATTTCACATGCTTAAATATTTACTATTCCATCCATCGTTCTATGGACCCATGCTCTTGCTTGAGCTTATACACAATCACCTTTGAAACTCCCTCGATATCAAAAATCGAATCTGGGATCTCATTCTAGACATCATCGTTACTAGAATTCTATGCTTGCACCGCAACCTTCCTCATATAGTAATACGACTCTCTTTTCATAAGAGGGAATAAATATTCAATAGGTAGATACTCTACTTAATTAGTCTATTAATGATAACTTATACACTACCACGACCCGATTAGTGGTACTCAATCTCAACATCCATTCCAATACAACTCTCACGGTTGTAATCAGCTCATTACTCGCAGAATCATTGCTGCATTACTATGGTCCACCACTGACCTACTGTCGTCATTCACTTTCCATGAAATTTTAATATCTAACCATACGGAGTCCATACATGTCATATAGAATACTTCTAAGGAGTTAACATAACCACCAATCATAATTCATGAAGAACACTCCAAACTCTGACGTACTTTCATGAAATGAAGTAGATAAAATTGCAGAAGAGTTTCAGTCAAAGCAACAATAGCAGGTTAATACCATTCTTAATCGTATGCCTTAAATAGAAGACTTAACTCAAGGGTTCGTCTAGTCCTTTTTGGAACATGGTCCTGGCTTATCTCAAGATAGTATCTTCTGAGATAGATAGCCCACTCATGGCGATTACACGAATTAAACCTTTACCAACTACTATTACGGTTGGGTATTGCACAGTCATCAGAAGGAATGTCAATCTTCCAAACCATAATACAACCTTCATAGCTTTAACCATCATCACTGTATTCCTTTGGCACAAGTGCCTATAATTATCCTCTTACCTTTAAAGTGTCGGCAACCTCTTTGGCCTTTCCTGATAGTAAAATTTCCTTACAGGTAATGTCATTTTAACCACCTCCAAATAAATTTTCTACCTCATTTCAATCACTGCTTATGTGAAGATGTTTTCCTTAAAATTTGATGAGAAAAAAAAATATCACCATTTTTCCATAAGTTATTGCCTCAGTCTTTAGAGGTTAATCACTGTCACGACTGGCTCTCAATCATACTTAGAACATCTTTTATCTTAAGTCCTAATTGCCCTGAACAATTTCGACCTTTTCTGGTTCGATCCATACTTTCTCGTGGTTTAACACGTGCCCCACTTGGCATCATTATAATTACGTCATATTTCCTTCATCAAAATTTCTATTCTTGAGAACTTTGAATATTACCTTTCTCCTTATAAAACCTCTAAGGTTATCCTTAAATCCTTCATCAGGTACACCCTAGGCACAGGGCATATTAATATACCATTTACTAATACCAGAATCATTGCCTATATACGTCTGAAAAATTTCTCCACTGATCCTTAAAGGTTGTTGTTACCTTAATCCTTTCCAATTCATAATGTCAAAACTCATACTATCCTTATTAAGGGTGAAATGCCAACCTTTATGCATTCCCCTAGAATTCATTTTAAGTTACCGATGTTCTATCCTTAATTCTACCTTTAACAAGGTACATGCATCCTTCCATGGATAAATCAAGTCATATATCCCTGATAAGGGTATCTTATTCAATCATTCCCACCTCGATAGTATATACCAATTTCACAATAGCATCCTTATTCAAACTGAGGTCAACCCATATGGCCTCCAAAAGATAATGTTTACCCGCTTTCCTTTCCTAATTTGGTAATGACAACAGGGATGTTCTGGAAGATATTGGTCGTGTTCAACGTGAACTTCTTCTTAATAATTCCTCGTTACTTTTGTTATTTATCTCAACAGTCATCTCAATGTTGGGATATCTTTCATACCTGCGTCTCCCTTTCTGGGTATCAAGCCACCGGTCTTACACTTCACATTCTTGAAGGTCACTTCCTTCATCCAATTTTCCTAATTTCTTACTTCCTTGTCTCCTTAGTCTATCCGCGTCTCATTGTTTACCCTTCGAATTATCTCAAGGTTTCATTGAATTCTCCCAACTTACAGGGGATAAAATATATGTATCTCTTATGCCCTCAACCATCAATTTTAACTCATGGTGAATCACCCTCATCCTGACAAATGCATACTTTTCTATTTCTATTGCTACGAGTCTTTAGGGTTTCCTCATACCCAACTCCCTTATCATACCTCAAACTCTATTGCCTTTATATTCCTTTCCACTTCAGTTTCTTTTTATTTTCCTTTCTCTTATCATTATTTCATGAACCAACACAACATAGCATTGATTTCAAACATCCCGTCATTCTGGATTCGTGTCCTCGGAACGAATCTTGATAACTTTTACAACTTAGATTCATAATTTATCATACTCTTCTGCCTTTGTTCTAACTCTAAAGCTTTTACACTATCTCCATAACCTTGGGAATTACTTTCCCGAAAATAATTGACTGAACTTAAATCAGTTTATTCTAACCTCTAGCTCTGTGCCTTTCTTGGTATTTAACCAGCGGGTGGCCTCTCTTTTAGGAGGGTAAGTGACAAAAATAGTCTTTTGTGATTCGTCAATCATTTAGAATCTCAAATGATTTCTATTTTTCCTCTAGCCAGGCTCTTGCCTCGACTGGGTCAGCTTGTTCCTTGGAACTCTGAGAGCTTAGCGACTTAAAGGTCCTGAAAGAATTTCTCACCACATTGTTTCCTCAGGGTGGTGGTTGGGGATAATAGTCTAAGTTCTATCTAGAAAGGTCCATAAATTATCGTATAGAAGTACCGTCTCGGTTCTCCTTTCCTTACTCGACTTCTGTTTCCTTAGTCTGAACGTTTCCTCCTCCTCCCCGTAATCGGGGTCATCCTTCATGTTTTAAATCCTCATTTGCCACTTCATTATATTATGGGTTCTTTCTATCTTGATGGCGACCTCCCTGACTATCACGTTCAGGGTTTGCTCTAAATCTTATTCCTCAAACTAGCTTTCATCTAAGATCTCATCTTTAAGCTCTTGAACATTTGGAACCCAAATTCTGTAGGAATACCTCATTATTCCCTTATCATCTTTCTCGATATTAATCTTTTATCTAATTGTTGGCTCTCTGCCTTCATTCATCACTTTTTCTGGCGCAATATGTTCTTTTCCGATAATTCAGACTGTATTCCAATCTCAAACAGCTTTTCGGTACCGGCTCCGGTTACCTTCACTTCTATTTCCATTTTCTCAAAATCTCTTATAAACTCTCCCAAAGACATTATCATCTTGAGTCTCTCCTTTATACTAAGGGAATTAGCCACCATTTTGGCTTTCCCTGGATGATAAAGAATCTCATAATCGTAATCCTTGATTAGCTCTAACCACCTCCTCTAGCGAATGTTGAGCTCTTCCTGCGTGAAAATGTACTAGAGCACTTATGGCTTATGTACATCTCGCACTTCTCTCCATACAAGTAGTGCCTCAAATCTTTAGGGCAAAACTATTGCCACGAGCCCAAGCTCATGGGTGGGGATATCGAATTTTATATTCCCTTAATTGTCTTGACGCGTACACGATTACCTTGATGTGCTGTATAAGAAGCACCTTAATTCCTTATGCGAAGCGTCACTACAGATCACAAAATCTTCTTTTCCATCCGTCAATGCCATCATAGGGGCCGTCACCAATCTTTGCTTCAGTTCTTGAAAGTTGTTCTCCTATTTCTCTGTCCATTCAAACTTCTCAGTCTTACGAGTAAGCCGCGTTAAAGGGGGCTACTATCTTTACAACTTGAACGAACCTCCGGTAGTGACCGACCAATCCTACCTCTAGTAGTCGACCTAACCATGGTCATCAATTCATCAGTGGTCCTTTATTCATTCTTGTCAGGATCCTCCTCAGCAATTATCCCTTCTAGGACAACATCCTCAACCGCTATATCCTCAATATGAACATCATCCGATCCCGCGTTAGGACGCTCTATCGGATCCATAATCTGATCTCCAATAAGTAATAAAACATCATCACGTTGTTGCTCCTCAACCTCAGGGTTCGGAGTCCCGCTACCATATATGATAACGAAATACGCTTATATCGCTACATTTATAAGGGTTCCCATAAGGGTTTTAACTGTCCGTGCTACGTTGGGTAGCCCGACTATGAACTTGGCAAGAGTTCTTATTATCTTAGTGAACTTATTATCTTAACGTCATATCACCTCTGAGGTTTATAACGGTTAGCTCTGATACCACTTCTGTAACACCCCCAAATCCGGGGTCGGGGATCCGGGTTGTCACGAGTTCCATTTCCCTTAATAACACCCAATCTTAATAAACAATCAACTACTTTGTATTGTGACCCCACAATAAACACCCACACCACAAGTTATAGTCTCAGAGATGAATATCCAAAAAAAATAATCACAAGTCGTTTTATTCCACAATTATATGCGAATACACCTTAAAAGGTTTATGAATAAATTTACATTTCTTTGCCATTATTACAATTCATAAATATACATAATCTGGTACATCAAAAGTTGAAAGCCTAGCCTATTGGTAGTTCCTACCTCAGCTACAGCGACATCAACGCCTATAGGAAACTGCGGAACGTTTCCTATCCGCTCGCGAATCGGGAGCTTGGTCCTGTTCATCCTTTCTATCTGTTGTTGTGTGATGAAAGAAGAAAGCAAGGGTGAGCAGCAAGCCCACCAAAATAATATGTATAATGATTAACAATATATGAGCCTTCTCATAGTACTCATGAAAGTCTTGGTCAAAAGAAATGAACCAAGTTTGATATCTTAATGCGATGAAGTCGCAAAATATTCAGTATATATGTATATATACTTTTCAAAATCTTGGAAGTCCTCTTCCATGCATAATATACACAGAGTTCCAGTTTATAACTGTATAAAAAATATCGTTGCAAGGTGATCTCATATATCTAACCTTGTCTCAACGTTTTTCTGAAAATCTTTGTCATGGATAAGATAATCATTTACTAGATATAAGTTTAAAAGATGAAGTTACAAGATACTCCAATATACTTTTATCTTTTCTGAATACTACTTGAAATACCACCGTTCAAGTTATAATTAGTTCATCCCATAGATTAAGCTACAAGACAAAACTTGTATAGAATCAATCTTTACAATATCATCAAAATAAAATGAAGTTACGAGATACTTCATTCGATGCAAACATTATTTTGAAAACTCGACCCTGCCAACACTCAACAATCGCCCAATCGTAGCCTTTTTATCGAAGTGCTCTGGGTAGTGTTGCAGAAATATCCAATTGGATGATGAACTCATTACGGGAGTTTGCCGCGCCAGGAAGACCACTTACGATGATCAGTCTTAGTAGTGCAACCCCACCATTTTCTACATGTAGAGGAGAACCTGTCGGATTTACTTCTCAATCGAACACTGGACTCCTAAGGAATGGACCGTCTTAGCGGAACTTCCGGGACATTTGGGCCAATATAATAAGGCTTGGCCGGCGCCACTAGACCACTTACGCCACTCCTAGTTCAGATGAAATCCATGACTCTGAAACGTAAAGCTCGTCCCCCCTTTCCCCAAGTAGAAACTTGTTGATACGGCTCCACCAAGAAGTTGTATCTAGTTGGAAAGGAAAACTCACCGATATTTCCCAGGTGATGCCTGTTAATGGATTAACTTGTTCCAAGAATTTTACTTCCCGAGTGTTGGGTAAGTAATCAAAATTCCTTTATCAAGACAGCAACCTTGTTGCGAATATAAAACACACCACAGAGCCGGATCCCTCAGGTTTTGAGCGAGTATTTAAATCCCCTTCGAAAAGAGGATCTTAAATATAAAAAATGAGTTTTGGGATCCGCTCTAACTTTTAAAAATCATTTTAAAGACTCGAAAACACTTTAAAGAGTGTTTGGAGTAATGCTGATTTAATAAAATAAATCAGTCCCAATATATTAGAAAATATCTGAATATTATTATTTAAATAATATTCCCATAAAGATAATCCTTATAAAAATATTCGAAGTAGAAGTTGTAAAACTTATACTTGAAATGAGTATTAAATAACCAAAGATATACTTATACGAAAGTACTATCTTTATTTGAATAATCAAAAGTAAGTTTGATTACCGACATATTATTCTTTAATAAAATAAAAAATATTAATTAGTAAATAACTCGGAGTCATAAGCCCTCGAATGAATATTCAAAATAATATTCATTAATAAAATAAACGGAGTCATAATCCCTCGAATGAATATTCAAAATAATATTCAATAAATAAAATAAGCGGAGTCATATGTCCTCGAATGAATATTCAAAATAATATTCATTAATAAAATAAAGTTATCGAATAAACCTTATTCGATTAATAGTTTTAAAAACTATTACCATATATATATAAATATATATATATATATATATATATATAAAATCTACTCGGGATCCTCGACTCCCGGTTTTAGAAAATGTCCTCACCTTTGGGTCCCTATACTAAGGGTATACACAACTACTGCTTATCTCTAGTATAGGTAATATACAACTTTATAAGCAATTGAACCAACAGATATATAAATCAAGAATATGAAACAAGCATGCATATATACCATATCACATGCTACAATATATCGCAAGAATTTGCTAATAACAAATATACATTTATCGCAAGATCATGCATATACACATACACATCACAACAACAGTATAACGGGTAGAAAACTTGCCTGAGTGCTCCCGGATAGACTTAAGCTTAGAGTTGGTCCGATAACCTAGGAACAACAACATAAGTCGGAATTAAACCCCGGTCGCTTAAGAAACTAGACTTTAACCATTTAGAGTCCTAACGTTCGCTTTCGCGCTTAACGATTTACTTAAGTCGCTCGAGTACCCTCGGTTCCACCATTTTTAATAAATTAACCATTAAGAATTTTAAAGCGATTCTTTCGCGAGTACCTTACCAACTTCCTAATCCACTTGGAATAATTGTTTCATACCCCAATTAGTCGTTTAAGGTCCTTAACCAAGGTTTCAAAGTAAGGCGAGGGGTAATGGTTCGGTCGCGAAACGTCATTACTTAAAACGGCCGTTTCTCCTAAACCGTACATCGGAATCAAACGAACTACATATCAAAACGAAGCTCGTAACATGAACTATCTAAACATGGAAATGGTAAAAACCTAACAGTGAGTTCAAGGGTTCTAATGTTAAGAACAAAAACAGTCTACGGTAAATCGGGCATTACGACGGCTATGTTTACGCGATTTCCCAAATTTATACCATTCCAAATCAATCCACAATTCAACCCACAATCACAACCCAATCAAAACTCCATCCATACCTCACCATAAAAGCCCCAACAACTCAACATTACCAATTCATACTTATTTCTCAATTATAAACTAAGAGTTTACTTAAGTTCATTAACTAATAACCAAGACTTCCAACTCCAAAAATATCACAAAACCAACCAATCTCTAAACACACAATAATCATGCCTCTCATCAACTAAGCTACTTATAACAAGCTTTAAACATGATTACACACCCATTACACTAACCCATCATCTAAACATTAGGAAATCTAAACAACAAAACTTAAGACTAAGATCATGAAGAGTTATACCTTCCTTGAAGCTTTTAATCCATGAAAGATCCTTGGAATGCCCATGGAAGCCTTAATCTAACCTCCTACAAGCTTGATCTTTCAAAGAAATCAAGAACACAAAAAATTAATTTCAAGAAGTACTATTCACCATCTTCTTCCTTGATTTATAAAAAAAGATTGGCTTGGAATTAGAAGCTTAAACTTATAGGAAGTATGTAACTATCCATGGGGAAGCTTAGATAAATACCTTGCCAAATAGTAAGTGGTGGAGCTTGGATCTTCATTTTTTTATAAAAGAAGCCGAGAACTTCATGAAGAAAATGGAGGGTTTTGTGTTTTGTGATTTGTTTTGATTTGCCTTGGTTGTTTTTGTTTTGATTTTGGTTAATTACCTTATTAACCTTGAACTTTGTGTGGTTATCATTCATCCACACCTCCTTCCTTCCTATGTCATGCTTATGTCACTTTGTGATGTCATCATCCCTTACTTGCCCTCTTCTTATTGGTTGGATGACCTCATCATCCCTAACCTCCTTGATTAACTTCCTAATTGTTTGCCTAATGACCGCTGATCTGTTATACGGTTCGCTTAACTTTCGCTTTCGTTTATCGTTTGAGGGATCATACCCGGGATCTTATTACTTGGGTTTCCTTAACCTTTCTCAATGCATTATAATCCTTTTATGATCCCCTCTTATAATCCTTTAATTTAAATCCTTTTTATCATGTTACCTTATACTCAATTCTTTCCGTATCTAGTGGATTTCCGGGAAAAATCAAAGTGTTCGGAATTGGATTCTGACGATCTTTACATACACTTATATACCATATAGAGTACTAATAAAATCTCAGAATATCCATAACAGAACCCCTACATAGTGTGGCATGAAAAGTTTTCTCATTCAGCAAAAACACTATTCATAAGGGTTTCAAAAATTTCCAAAAATTGGGGTTATTACATAGGTAGTCTTTAAACAAATAATATAAAAATCTATATGTAATATAATGGGTATGGACAATTTATACTTTTATTGCAAATATTGAGATTTTTCTATTTAGAGGAGGTGCCAAGAGGGTGCCAAAAATTGACAACTTCTCTTAGCACCCTTGTAACTTCAATCTGAGGGCACCCAAGAGTGTCATGCCACGTAGGATTTGGCACCGCTCTTGGAACCCCTAATGGAGTTGCTCTAGTACTCCGGTTTTTGTAAATTGGAGAGGTCAATCAGTCAAGCCTATATTAAATTTTAACTTTTTCGGTTATTTAGGGAAATTAGATATACTTGAGACTTGCCTATAGTAAATATTTGTGAGCATGCATACTTGAGCTATTTTTCAAAGAGAGTGGTTTGAATAAACAAGGTAAATGATTCCTTAAATTTAAAATAAAAAAAATTGGTATCAAATGTTACCCTGTAGTGTGTTATGTTTTAAAAAAATAATTGACATGCTAGTTGTTTTCCTGAAGAAATCTTGTGGCATCCCTCATTTCATTTTTACAATTTAAATATTTATTTTTATTCATTTCTAATAATTTGTTTTTTATTTAAATTTAATATTATAAAAACAATAACGAGGATGTATATAAAAGTATTGTAAAAGTTGTGTTTCATTGTATATCACAAATTAATAAAAATCTAATTATTTATTATATTAATAAGAATTGTATCAAAAGACTTGGGAGATACTTTAAATATTTTGAAACAGCAACACGACTTACTATCATTCTCGTTATCATTCAAATTCCTAACTCTGAAAATTTATCGTCCAATATACACTGCAAGAGTGCATGGTAAATACACACCTAAAGCTTGTACTTAAAGCTTGGATCCAATACAATCTTTTCATTCTCATGTAACACGTGGTACCTTATAGAAGAACATGTGCATAATAAAGAAAATATAAATTGTAGCATTTACCTTGGGACAACAAACCATCCAGACTATAATAATGTGCAAGTATAGAGTACTCCCTTCGTCCCATATATAACGGCTGAGAAATTATGACTGTTTAATATCATAATATATGAGTATTATGTGTTTTATTATATTATTAAGTATAATTAGTCATAAAATAATAGTTGATATCTGTTGTATGTGTTCAGTGTAGTTCAGGTATTTTTCGGGTATTGTATTACATGTTAAATGCTTTTATATCAAAAGTTATATGACCCGAACTTTGTTTTAATAGCTGAAATTTCATATAAAATAATTCGCATTATTTTGCCTAGTATGGCGTATACCATATTGACTTTCCGATTATTCAGTTAATTTAGAAAATATCTCATTTCGTGAAAAATGATTTTTTCGGGCCCCTACGGATGCTCAAAACCCCACCAAAATCATATTTTTTTATAAAATCATGGGACTTTCAAATATTTCATATATTTTGAATTTTTCACATTTTTTGGGAAATTTTGGCATATATATTGTATTTTTCGAAATTAAAAATTATTCTCCATAAATTATTAATTAAGGGCCAATTCATTTTATTAGGAGATATAATTAAGGCCTAAATTTTAATTGGGTTATTATTTTGTAATTATAAATAGCCTATTTTTTATTAATTAATTATAAAAAACTCATTAAAAATCAAAAATTTCACAAAAAATCTCTACAAATCGGGTTTGGGTATTGAATTCGGGTCAATGAATCAAACTGTGATTTTGATCGATTCTGAGCACCAAATCCTGTCATTTAAGTACTCAAATCGATGCTCTTGATCTGTTCTACATGTTTATGTCATCAATTTCATGTTTTGATTCGTAAATTTTCAATTTAAATTTTAGGGTTCTTAACTGATTTTATGGCTTTTTGATTCTAGGGTTATTTGATTGATTTGATTGTTGATATATCTTTATATGAGTGTGTACAATCGATTTGAGCTATTAATTTCATCAAACGATTCCTGGATAGTGTAATTCGATTATTAGGATTTATACCCAATTTTTGATTTAATCATTTTTGAGTTTAAGTGATCTGAGTTTAGTAAGATGATAATGCTTTGGTTGTACATGTTCTAAACTTTGATTGAGCTATTAGAATCAAAGTTTCATGTACAAACGAATGAAATCGATAGTTGGCCGGAGTTTTTCTTGATTTGGTCGGAGATGAAGTTCCAGGGATGATTATGATTAGTTTTGGCCGGAGTTGGATTGCTGTTGTAATTTGGAATGGAAACCATGTGAAAACCACACCAAACGGTGTTGTTTTTGGCCTGAATCAGGGTTTCCGGAAGTACATCCGGTCACCGGAAGTACATCCGGTCACCGGAATCTGAAAAAATTTCGGCATGTTCTTGGTGACCCGGTTGTTCTTCCTGACCCGATTCCAATCCGTTTCTAAACTCGGTTTTGATCCATCACTAGTACAAAATTGATTTTTTACGTCGGAGATTTTACGTCGCACTTAAAAAAAGATGATGTAAATAATTGTTTATACGTTGTATTTTTAAAATGGCGACGTATATTAAGGTTTGGTAGGTACCTTTTACATCGATTTATAAAAACCCGACGTATATTCAATACATATACGTCAGTTCAATTTTACCCGATGTATAAATACTTAATTTACGTCGTATTTATTAACCGACGTATAAAGTTAGTACATATATATGACTGATTTTTGAACACCTGACGTATAAGATGACATCATATATGACATATTTTTTAAATCCGACGTATATAAATTTAAAAATTATATTAGTTTTAGTTAAAAAAGGAGAAAACTAAAATTTTAAAATTAGAGTAATTAGTAGTTACTGATTTGAGTCAATCGACTCTCTTCTTCCCTAAAGCATAGGGGAGAAACTGATTCATCTCACGGGTAATCTTTTCCACCCGATTTCAATTAGGAGAATAATTGTAATTCTTCTACTTGAAGTGTCCTAATTCATCTTGTAATTGATTATTTACATTTGAGTTTTCAAAGATAGGATTATATATATATATATACACACTGATATATTGGTGTCTTTTTATTTTTCAGCCTCTTTCCCTAACTGGGTTCATATCATCTCCTCTCCTCTTTCTGTAATCGGTAATCTCTCTCTCCCTCTCTCCCTCCCACTCTCTCTCTCTGTCTCTCTCTCTCTCTCCCTCTCTCCCCCCCCCTCCCTCCTCTCTCTTCTATGTATGTGACTGTTTGTATGTATACCGATTTACTCAATTCCAATTTCTCTCTCTGGGCTTCATGTCTCTCTCTCTCTCTCTCTCTCCGTCTCTCTCTCTCTCTCCCTTCCTCTTCTCTCTTCTATGTATGTGACTGGTTTGTATGTATACCGATTCTTGCTATGCTAATTTCTCTTTCTGGGCTTCATGTATCCTTATGTTTAATTCTTGATATCAATAGTCTGTTTTTAGGTTTTTGATTAGGTTCTTATTTGTTGTCAAATTTGTATTTCCAACTGTTAAAATCATGTTTCATATCTTAGTATGAATGAGATCTCTAGACTATTTTAGGTTTCTAAAAATTTCACAGTTAAAAAGCTTTTGAATTTGTTATATTTTGGTTCTGGTAATTTTCTATATTTTATTGTTATTTGTATAACATTATAGATTAGATTTAGTGTGGTTGCTAATCTTGGTTTGAAAGGGATAATTATTTAATATATAAATTTGTTGGTTTTTAAAAAAATTTAATGTTCAATTTTTGTTGATTTTTAATTTAATCTTGGTTGTTTTATTTGTTGATTTTTTTAGTGTGATAAATAATAATTATATTTTGGTTGTTCTTTAATAGTGATTAGGATGATGCTTTCATTAAGATAATTTGAATTAAGTTATAAAAATAGCTAGTTTCACTTTAACTAATATGTTATTAAACAATGTTGTTGTGGCTTTTAAGAAATGGTATCTAAAATTAATAACACACTATAAAAAAAAATCCTCAGAATGGAAATGGCATCAAAGTTGGAGCATTTGTTGGCAAAAGCTCCACTCCCTTCTTATGTAGGGTCTCTTCAGTTGTCCCAGCTTGGACAAACCTTTCTCATAGCCAAGATTGGCCATCATACCCTGTAGCAGTGGTTCTTCAATCTGAGCATTAAAAGTACAATTTTCTGGTAAGTGCAAAGTTTGTCGAACTGTTGACAAAGTAACTAGATGCTCATCTTCCCATGTTGTGAAAATGATACTTGGGGACCCAGCTTAACCACCATCATCATAAACACCACTCCTCCAAAATTCCAGTATTTGAGTTCTTGAGAGTAATTGTGGTTGGGTCAGAGCATACCTAATCTCACCTCGAGCCAGAAAGTCTTGAATAAAATGAAGATCTGATAGAGCATCATCCTTGCTGATAATAGCCATGTAGTTGTTGGGGACAAACTTGGCTCCATTAAAGATAATGTCCTTGGGTGCCATTTCTGTAAGAACTTAAGTGAAAAGTTGTGTGTACGAAAGGTGTTTGATAAAATGCCTGTAAGAAATAGCTTCAGAGAATATTAGAGAGTGAGAGAGAGAATAAGAGAGATTAGAAAATAAGAATAGTAGGTAAAAGATTGTAAAATCTTTTAACTCTCTTATTTATACACTCCACGTGACAACGGCTAATTTTGTGAAGCAAAACAGACTTTTTACACCTGGCAGCATGGAAACAGTCAAAAAAGTAATGAGTGAGCACGGTAAACGTGCAGTAATTATTGCTCACATGCTGTTACCAAAACAAACACGCAACCCATTAACCAAATAATTATCACTGTTTTTATCTCACTTAATTATTTTCTGACAAAATATAACTGTTACAGTAAATACGAAAAAAATCAAGTAATTAAATAATGCCACGTAAGCATCAGAGTTTCCAACATGATTTGTATCAGAACTTGAGTATTATCAGAATTTAACGGTCATCAGAATATGGCTTCTGTACTCAAAGAGTGAATGACTGTTTCTGTGATTCTTCACACAAATACTGACTGGTTTCTTCATAATTTAATCATCAGAACTTTCATCAGAACTTGTCCTCAGAATTTATGCAAATAATACTTAACTGTTTGTCAAAAACAACTTAATCACCACATTAATTTTCATCATTCATATGGAGTGAGAGTGTGTGTATTTGCAAATGATCAGATAAAGATTAAAGTATGATAAACTTCAGATATCTTAGAAATAAGGCATAACTAAGAAAAATGCTTAAAATCTGTCTTTAATTTTGAAGTCTACTATAGAATAAGTTTATGCAAGAGTCCACCTCAACTGTTTATGCTCATTTTATGCATCTTTTGACATTCTTTTTACAGTGGCTTCTCAGTGTAAATGAGTCACAACTGCTATCAGAATTTATGCGATCATCAGAATATTTCTCCAGTAATCAGAGAATGTGAAAAGTCACCAAGAAAAATTTATTTGCTTTTCTAATGCATATAACTTAATACCAGCAATGCACTTGGATCTTCCCTTTCACATATTTACTCTAGATCTCAAAGGAGTACCTGACTTCAATTTCTTTTCTTTTACTTTCTTCAGATAAGTGAGACTTATCAAGCATGTAGTTCATCCTTAAGATTTACTGACATCAGAATTTGACAAATAAGAAGCAATAATCTAGTTTGTGACTTAGTAATAAGATACAAAAAGTAAATTTTACTAAGATCAAAATCAGAATTTGCTTGTGTTATTGATTTCCACATAAACAACTAATTCAAATATGGGATACATAGTTTGTTAAAGACTACTAAGTCAACATCTAACAAGATAATCCTCATTGGATTGAATAGTCACAGAACATTCAAAACACTGTCAGAGTTTATAGAATCGCATCAGATAACAATCAGTATTTAATATATATTACAATTTAAGCACAGATTATATGGAGATAAGATAATCTGTAAACACTGATCATAAAGTCTGATGCATGAGAACAAAAACTAAGCAGATTTTGAGAAAGAACCTGAAACCATTCCAAGTTCATTTACCAGTCTTGTAAAAGTAGCTTCACATAATGGTTTTGTGAAGATATCTGCTAGTTATTGATCTGTTGGGACAAAATGCAATTCTACTGTACCTTCCATCACATGTTCCCTTATGAAATGGTACCTAATGCTGATGTGTTTTGTCATTGAGTGTTGAACTGAATTTCTTGTCATAGCAATAGCACTTCGATTATCACAGTAAATAGGTATTTTAGAAAATTCTAACCCATAGTCCAGTAACTGATTCTTCATCCAAAGAATCTGTGCACAACAGCTTCCTGCAGCAATATATTCTGCTTCTGCAGTTGATGTGGAAATTGATTTCTATTTCTTGCTAAACCAAGAAACCAATCTGCCTCCAAGAAATTGGCAGCTTCCACTAGTGCTTTTCCTGTCAATTTTTCATCCTGCAAAATCTGCATCTGAGTAACCTATTAGCTTAAAATCTGATTCCCTAGGATACCACAATCCTAGATCAGCTGTACCCTTGAGGTACTTGAGAATTCTTTTCACAGCTATTAGATGAGGTTCTCTTGGATTAGCCTGAAATCTTGCACAAAGACAGGTAGCATACATGATATCAGGTCTACTTGCAGTTAAATAGAGTAAAGAGTCAATCATACCTCTGTAGTTAGTAATATCTACTGATACTCCAGTATCTTTATCTAACTTGGTTGCAGTGGCCATGGGAGTGGATGCAGTTGAACAGTCTTGCATTCCAAATTTCTTGAGTAAATTTATGATGTACTTGGACTGATTTATGAAAGTACCTTCTTCATTTTGCTTGACTTGAAGTCCCAGAATATAGTTAAGTTCTCCCATCATACTCATTTGATATCTTGACTGCATTAGTTTTGCAAACCTTTCACAGAGTTTGGCATTTGTAGAATCAAAGATGATATCATCAACATATATCTGTACCAAAAGTAAGTCCTTTCCATGGTTGAGGTAGAATAAAGTCTTGTCAATTGTGCCTCTTTGAAATCCATTTTCCAGAAGGAATTGAGCCAGAGTCTCATACCATGCTCTTGGAGCTTGCTTAAGGCCATAAAGTGCTTTGTCAAGCTTGTAGACATGATTTGGAAATTTTGGATCTATAAAGCCTGGAGGTTGTTCAACATATACCTCTTCTTCCAATTCTCCATTAAGAAAAGCACTTTTCACATCCATTTGAAAGACTTTAAACTTCTTGTGAGCAGCATAAGCCAAAAAGTTTCTTATAGCTTCCAATCTAGCAACTGGAGCAAATATTTCATCATAGTGAATACCCTCCTGTTGAGAGTAACCTTTAGCAACCAGCCTTGCTTTGTTTCTTGTAATTATGCCATCACTGTCAGTTTTATTTCTAAACACCCATTTTGTGCCAATAATTGATCTGTTCTTTGGTCTTAACACTAGGGTCCAGACTTTATTTTTTTCAAATTCATTTAACTATTCCTGCATTGCTTGCACCCAATCAGCATCTTGAAGAGCTTCATTCACTTTCTTTGGTTCATTTTGAGATAGAAAGGAATGATAGAGACATTCATTTGATGTTGTTGTTCTAGTTCTGACACATGCTTCAGGATCTCCAATTATTAAGTCAGGTGTGTGTGTGATTTAGTCCACTTCCTTATAGATGGAAGGTGATCTCTAGAACTGGATCCTCCCCCATGATTCATGCTGTCTCCATCAGCATTTTATGATGCTCCCCCTGAAGTTATGCTCTCTGAAATTTCATAATTTGAGTCGGATCCTTCAGGAATTGAAGAATCGGAGTTTCCAGAATTATCAGAATTTGGCTCATCAGAACTTGATGAATCAGAACTTGAAGAACCAGTGACAGGTTCTGATACTTCTTGAGAGTCTTTAGATGTGGTAGGATCATTAGATTGCCCCCCTGAACAAGTATATTTTCCCTTGGAGTAGTTACCACAGTTTCAATGACATCAGAATTTAACCCGTCAGAACTTACAGGATCAGGATTTAGGTCATCAGAATTTACGGAATCAGAATTTAAATCTTCATTTTCAAATCTCAGCTGAGCATGATCATTGAAATCTTCAAGTCCAGTAATCTTTTTTCATCAAAAGATACATTGATAGATTCCTTGATAACCCTTGTTCTTAAATTGTGGACTCTGAAGGCTTTAGTGGAAAGTGGATATCCAACAAAAATTCATTCATCAACTTTTAGATCAAATTTTGACAACTGTTCAGGATGAGTCTTAAGAACAAAACACTTGCATCCAAATACATGAAAGTATTTCAGATTTGGCTTCTTTTTCTTTACCATCTCATATGGTATTTTTCCATGCTTGTTTATCAGTGTAGCATTCTGTGTAAAATAAGCAGTCTGCACAGCTTCAGCCCAAAAATAGGTTGGTAGCTTTTCTTTATCAAGCATAGTTCGTGCAGCTTCAATTAGAGTCCTGTTCTTTCTTTCTACAACTCCATTCTGCTGTGGAGTTCCGGGTGCAGAAAATTCCTGCTTTATTCCATGCTCTTTACAGAACTCTTCCATGATTGAATTCTTGAACTCAGTGTCATTATCACTTCTTATTATTTTAACAGAATCTTTGACGAACTTATCCAGCTGTCTGACATGATCAGTTAGAGTATATGCAGTTTTATTCTTCTTGTGCAAGAAATACACCCAAGTGTATCTTGTGAACTCATCCACTATAACCATAACATATTTCTTCTTTGCAATGGACATGACATTGACTGGACCAAATAGATCAACTTGCAATAAGTGATAAGGCTCAAGAATTGAGGATTCAGTTTTGCTCTTAAATGAAGATTTTCTTTGTTTTGCCTTTTAACATGAGTCACAAAGACCATTAGGAGCAAATACTGATTTTGGCAGTCCTCTCACAAGATCATTCATTACTAGCTCATTTATGTTGTTAAAATTTAAATGAGAGAGTCTCTTGTGCCAATTCCAGCTTTCTTCAATTGATGCTCTGCTTAACAGATAGATTGCAGAACTATCAGAGTTTATTGAAAGGCTGGCTTCATATATGTTAACATGTCTGTAACCTTTCAGGATCACTTTGCCTGTAGAATTACTTACAACTTCACAGTGTTCTTCAAAGAAATCCACATGATAACCTCTGTCACATATTTTCTCACACTTAGCAGATTGTGTTTAAGTCCTGAGACAAGAGCTACTGATTCAATTATGACATTCCCAAGATTGATATTGTCATATCCCAGAGTCTTTCCTATGTTTCGATCTCCATAAGAAACTCCTGGGCGAGCTTTCTCCATAAAGTCTGATAGCATGGCTTTATTTCCAGTCATATGTCCTAAACATCCACTGTCCAGAACTAGGATGTTTTTCCTGTTACCCTGCAATCACAAAGACCACTATTGGTTAGTTTTAAGGACCCAGACTTGCTTGGATCCTTTGGCCTTTTTAAGTTTGTTAGCATTTGCAGCGGATTTAGTTTTAGAGTTTATGCTAACATGCTTTTTATCACACTTTATATCAGACTTTGCATCAAAATTTACACCAGAAGGAATTACACTAACTTTCTTCAAAGATGGTTTTATTTGATAATAATCATAGTACAAACTATGATATTCCTTACAAGTATAAATAGAATGCCATAAACTACCACAATGAAAACAAGGATTTTGTGGTTTAAACCTAACAGATTGACTCTGAACTCTTGATCTAGGAGGTAAAGAGTTTGTATCTTTATTTTTCCGGAAAAAAGAAGCAAGATGGTTAGAGTTTTCACAATTATAGCATTTCTTTCTAGGAGCATTAGGAACAGGCATATAATTATTGCTTTTATTCACACCTTCCTTTCCATTCCTATTTTTCCTAGCTTCCTTGACCTTGTTTACATTTTTAATCTCTTTCAGCTTATACTTAAGCTGCTTCTTTGTCATTAAACCTATGTTTACTGAAGCTGGTTTGTCCTGTTTTAATTTGTCAGAAGTTGACTTTTATTTGACTTCTGTCTTAGAGTCTTTCATCTTTTCAGAATCAGACACAACAGTTTTTGCTACAAATTTAGCAGGATTAACTTTAGGCTTTTCAGCTTTCTTGGTAAAGTTTGGTTTAGATGACACAGTTTCCTTTTCTTCTTTATCATCTAGGTAACCTAGTCCTTCTTTCCAATTTCCATTTTCTAAGATTTTCTGAGTTGTTCTTCCAGAGTTAGTCCAAGTTTTGATTATCTCCTTTTCCTTTTCCATTTCAGATTTAAGAGATTATTCAGTTTTAGCACTTCATCTCTAACATACAAAGCATCATCCCTTTCTTTCTGAGTTTGATGGAACATAACTAACTCTTTTTCTAAATAGTCATTTCTGTTTCTAAGAGCAAGACTTTCAGATGTTAATCTTTCATTTGTTATAGTCTGATCTCTAAAACTAATGAACATAGTTTTAAGATATAATCTTAGCTCAGAAATATCATCAGTATGAAAAGCAAGAGTTGATTGAGGTACCTTTAATTCAGCAGCATCAGAACTGCTATCAGCATTTTCCATTAAGGCATAGTTCACCTCATCTTCAGAATCTGAAGTTTCTGCCCAGTTTTTCTTCTTTGTGATAAGTACCCGGCCTTTATCACCTTTTCCTTTCTTGCATTTAGGAGAGATGTGGCCTTTTTCACCATAATTGTAGCATTTGACATTTGAGTTGTCTCCTCTGTCAGACTTTCCTCCTTTGCCTTCAGACTTTTTGAACCCTTTCTTTTCAGAACTTCCACCTTTCCTAGAAAACTTCTTGCCCTTTCTAAATTTCTTGTAGGCTATCTTTGTGATACGCTTTACCATAAGAGCACACGGTTGCATCATCTCTGCATCAACATCCACTTCAGATAAATTTTCAGATTCTGAATCATCATCATCAGAATATGATGACTCTGAATCAGACTGTATGATTAGAGCCTTTCCTTTGCCCCTCTTTGAGACAACCATTTTAGGAGATTCATCCTCATCTTTAAGAGCAACTGTCTTTGACTTTCTTCCATGCCTTTTGCTCCTTTGATCCATCTCAAGTTCATGAGTCTTGAGCATACCATAAATTTTATCAAGAGTAATTTCAGCAAGGTCATAGTTGTCTCTTATGGTAGTAGACTTCAAATCCCAATTTTCAGGAAGAGCTAAAAGGAATTTTAGATTTGAATCTTCAAGATCATATTCCTTGTCCACCAATGACAGATCATTCAAGAGTTTGGCAAACCTGTCATATAAATTAGTTAATGACTCATCAGCTTTTGAGTCAAAGTGCTCATACTCTTGTGTGAGTATAGTCTTCCTATTCTTTTTAATTGCATCAGTTCCCTGGCATCTTGTCTCCAAAGCATCCCATATCTCCTTTGCAGTTTTACATCCAATTACCCTGTTTGACATCATATTGTCAATTGCACTATGCAGCAGATGCCTTACCCTTGCATTCTTGGCAATAGATGAGATGTCTTCAGTTGTGTATTCACCTTTCTCCTTTGGTATCATCTTTGTTGGTTGATCAGCAACTGCAAAAGAAAGCTTGGTAGGCTTATATGGTCCATCATTAATTCTATCAAGGTATTCTGGATCTATGGCTTCCAGAAACATAGCCATCTTTACCTTCCATATAGAATACTCAGATGCTCTCAGGATGGGAACCCTAATAGTCTCATATCGACTGTGGGTTTGATTGTTTAGAGTATCTTGAGTTTTGATGGGCTTGGGTGGAGTTTGTGTTTCTTCAAACATGATTGTAAACTGGATCTCACTGTTTGTATATCAACAGAGAGGCTCTGATACCACTTGTTAGGTCACACAACACTATAGAAGGGGGTTGAATATAGTGTTTATACACTCAAATCGATTTAGAACACAAGTATGTAACAGTAATCAAGTTTATTCAATATAATAAGCTCTGTTACAAAGTAGGTTAAACTACTCTCTCAGTGATGAACAATATCACTAAGAGCTGCTAGGTTACAATGTATAATCTTTCTCGTGAATGATAACACTTATAGTGTAAACTCTAAGCTGTGTTTATATAGTACACAGTTACAAGATATCTTCTAATTGATATGGAATATAATTTTGTCTCCTAAAATATATCAATCAGATATTATCTTCTACAAGTCTTCTAGTTGTCCAACTCTTCATGCATATCTTCTATTATTTTAGTCGAGATCCTCTCCTGTAAATCAGCTGCATTCCTTATCTAAAGTACCCGCACTTAAGTCCTGATATAAATCCCGACGGCCTTAAGTTCTGATATAAGTTCTGACTTCAGTAAGTTCTGATTTCCAGTAAGTCCTGATATTAAGTTCTGAAACTAAACACAACAGATTATACATGACATCTCAAATATATCTAACACGGGATCTTGTTTAGAAAAAATGTCTCTGAGGAACGCTAACTAGGGATGCATATTCCTCTGCCTCCTTTACTATGAGGCTTCGCTACTTACTTTAATTCTGGCCATTTTTTCAGAATGTCTGTAAGGATAACTGATGGCTTTCTTTTTAAATTTATCTAAAAGTTAATGTATAAATAGTTTCACTGGCCCTGTCAACACTCTTAATGCTCAATTTCCTATTAATGTGCATTTTATAAGAGAAATTTAATTTATCTGCAAATCTTTGTTATTAATTTGTATTTTTATTTGAACTCCCAGGGTTACAAATTCTATCCATATTGGAATCTTATTTTGGAATAGCTTTATATAAGTCAAAATCAAAAGAGGTCACAAAGGTTAGTTTACCATATTTGTTATCTCATTGATATGATTTAAACGGCTACAGATATATCCATAAAATTTAAGCAAAGATATCAACACTTAGGTTTTACCTTTAACCAAAACAGAAGGAAGAAAATCTTTCTTGTTACATATGCAGTATGTGAATCAACAGCACTTTATCATCCAGCTTTGCTCTTCAAGTTGGCAGGACCGTATATGAACTTAAGCTTATATTGTCGTGTTTCACTAGAAATAGAAATTAGGATGTTGCGTGTTTATGACAATGTGGGATTACAGCATCAACCTAAATTAAAGAGAACATTACAGGCAGCTTCATATCTTTTAGAAAGACATGAAGCTGCTTAGTTGATCCTATACTACTAATCAGTACTCCTTATTTTGTTGTTCAAACACTGCAATTTCTATAAGTCAAGTGAGAGATAGAAACATTACTTTTAGAAATTAATATTTATAAAAAAAATAATTTCTATCAGTAAATTTATATGTCCCTAAAAATATCAAATTTATAAAAGTGATTTCTGTGAACTTAGTAAGAGAAATTTAATAAGAGAAATTTTATTCAGCTTTCTGCAAATCTTTGTTATTAATTTGTATTTTTATTTGAACTTGCAGGGCACTTACAAATTCTATCCATATTGGAATAGCTTTATATAAGTCAAAATCAAACTAGGTCACAAAGGTTAGTTTACGAGATTTGTTAAGCTCTTTATTTATAAATCTACTTTAATTCTGCAATTCTTTTACATAATATAGTCGTGAAAAGATAGTATAGTTAAACAACATTAAATTCATTTATAGTGTATATTTGCAGGGCTTTTATTAGGTTTCTCTAATAGTCAATCCTAAGGCTAACATTTAAGTTGTATGCAGACATTATTTGAACTTTTAAATTTCTTAGCATATTGCA
Source organism: Apium graveolens (assembly GCF_009905375.1). Lineage (NCBI taxonomy): Eukaryota > Viridiplantae > Streptophyta > Magnoliopsida > Apiales > Apiaceae > Apium > Apium graveolens. Next base: position 98,502,647 of record NC_133647.1, on the reverse strand, counting down.
TACCTTAACAGACTAGGATGAACTTCTGTGTTATTGCAGGAAAGTGATAACATAGCATATATATCTTCAATTATATTGATGAGTGCAGAGCCAACCTTAGACAGTTTTCGATGAGAATATAAATGTATAGATAAAGTTACGAAAATATAGGTACCAAATACCCAAACTAGACTTCTGCGATATTAGTACAAATTCAACTACTCCCCTGTCAAAAAACAAAAGAAGGTCTGATTATTTTGTAGAATTTTAAATATTACAGATGTTACTGTTTGATGTCTTGATCTGCATACCTGAAGCCTGTTAGAGTGGTCAGCCACTGCTTAATATTCTTGTATTTAGGCGGTGATGTGATCAAGAACATTAGGTCATTCCAATCAAGTTTTTGCTCATCTGAGACAACATAACCTTGACGATATCCTTGAAAATCATTAGATGCCATGGCATACACCTTCTTCTCTACCAGGGGAAGTTCGAAAAATGCTGCTACAACAGCTTTCATTGACTGCAAGACGTTGTCTGATACCCCATGATCTATTACCTGATAAACACAATATTGTTTTTGTTGAAGTCTTTAAAATATTGGTACCAAATACCCAAACTAGACCTCCAACAGACTACTTGAAAGTGAAACTTATAATTTTTTATTTTAAATTCAGATTTATATATAGTAAAAAAACCTATACAAGTGTACGAGGTAGACGGGCAACAAGATGCGCTACATTACCTAGTTGAATGGCAAACACTATTCTACGAAAAACATACTATGATAAACCCTGTTACATGGTACTTATACTGGATGGTAGTTTCCTTTCTCAATTGAGTATCAAAACATCTAGATGTAAAAGACAAAATAATACAACAAAGTACAGTACTCAATCTTTAAAATAATTAACCCTGGCAGTTGAATAGATGTAAAATTCAAGTTTTAATTTTTTATGTTCAACCTTTATAAGTTTCAGTCTTTGAATAATATTGTTATGTCGTTCTGACTAAAGCAGCCGTGTTTGGTTAATTGTATAGATGATGGCTTTTATAAGAAACTAGTTGGTCACAATTTAGTTGGGTAAATAATTGTTTATCTCTGACAAACAAAAGCTGATATATAAAGCAACTGTGTTTGGTTAATTGCATAGATGATGGCTTGGTTGTGGTTTAGTTGATATAAAATGCAAAAGCTGTTAGCCAGGTTTGTGGGAGAATATATTACTTGGTTGTGTTTCTTAATTGAAACTTAATTACATAGGGAGAATTCTTTGTAATACTAGTAACTGATAGACTAATTTACATGTCTGTGACAATATATTATACAATACTTGCAAAATCCTGTGAAAGTTGTTGTAAGGATCCCATGTTAACTTGCTATATTTTTTATAGTTCATCATTTTTTACTTTCCATGTTACCTGATACCAAATTTTCTATCATGATCCAGGTATTTGCAATGGATGAGGATAATAATGAGTCAAGTTCAAGTCAAGGCAATAAGAGAAAGACTAGAGGCCCAACCTTGTGCTCGAAATTCAAAGAAAAGTTAATAATCAAAAAATTGAGTGCGACCTTGAGTTTGATGAAAATGGTAACCCTATAGGGGAGATGGCACCCCGATTTGCGTCTTATGTTGGAACAGCTGGTAGATTACATGTTAATATAAATACCAAGAGTTGGGATATAGTTAGCCAGGGATTATAGAATGTGATTTGGGAAGATATAAAGGTATGCAAATATATTCATGAAAATCTATTAGATTAGATGTTTATTCATCACTGTCTTTATTTGCTAATTAAAATCGGTTATAATAGATGCACTGAAAATTGAAGGATGACCGGTTAAAAAAACAAGTATTGGAAGCTGTAGGAAAAAGTTGGAAGGATTTCAAGGTAAATCTGGTTCGATATTTTTGCATACAGGTAGGAATGCGTGTGAAACATATCCTTATATCAATGAAGGTGACTGGGAAATATTTAAAAAGATACACGAATCTCCTGAGTTTAAGGTAAACATTAGTAGTTTTTTTGAAGAATATTGAACCAAGTTACTCTCCTTCCAGTGCCCTGTGATGAACATGAAACTATAGGCGACGCAGCTGGTAGCTTTGTTCAATAGCCAAAAGATTTTATGATCTTGAGTCAGGTAAGATCTTTCAATAAAAAAATTAAGGCTATTCATTTTGTTCCACTTCATAAAACTACAGAGAAAAATAAAGAAAAATGCAGTTTTGACTTTATTTATTTGTAATTAGAAACCTGAGAAGAAAAAATATCATAAGGTAGCTTCTCAGAAACTAAGATTATTAAAGAGTCAGCGACGCCTATTATCAAGAATCAAACTTTTCCCAAAGGTGGCAAATTGAGTGAAAAATGTCGAATTTTACTGTTTTTGGTAGAAAATATGCCTCCAGAATCTACTACTAAAGTTGCTGATAAAATGAGGAGGTGTTTAAATTTCATGCAAGTGCTAAAGTTCCTATATATGTCACCAACGAAGATGTCTACGAGTTTGTGAAGTTGAGTTGGCTTAATATACCCATTCTGCAGATTTTTATGATGTAAGGCTTTAATTTCTTGTTCATTTATTTAACAATATCTAATTATATATGTTTATTATGCATAGAAACTAACTATGCAACGCCTTATTACATCCAAGGTATACACACAAGTTGTGCATGGATTTAGAAGATAATTCATTTGCATTCATGTGTCCGTCTGTATTAGCATTGGAATCTAAGCATCGAGATGATATATCTAGATACATATGTGAGGTTATGAAAGATGCTAAAGAGAAACGCCTTATCCTAGCACCATATATCTAAAGTTAAGAAACTAAGCATTTGTGAGCATCCCATATTTTGATCAACATTTGTGAGTGTATGTTTTATCCATATGTACTAGTGCCATTAAGAGTATCCTTAATATTTGTTTTGACATATTTTAATGATATTTTAATATAATTTGGTATTTTCATAAATTGCAGTAAGCACTGTATGTTGCTTATGTATTGTGTCGATGAAAGTGCCGTTTATTAGTTTGATCCGCTAAAGCAAAAATGAATGATACACGTGAAGACTCCTTGGGAAACGTAAGTTATTAAAAATTTTAAATCTACAAAATTACTATAAAATTATTAGTTTTTACTTCAAGTAGTTTAAACTTTTTATGTATATATTCAAATTTGTTCTTATTTAACAGGGCATATAAATTTGCTACTAAATATGGTTTTAAGAAAAATAACCAAAATAACCTAATTTGGTACGATGAAGTTGTTAAGGTATTCTATACTATTTGTTTTAGTCTTAAAATTCATCTTCCGTATTCTTTTATCAAGATTTTTAAATATTTTGACTTTATATTGTAGTTTCCTCAACAAGAAGGAGGTACCGAATGTGGTTATTTTGTGATGGGGTTTATGTACGAGATAATCATGTTATCTCGTAATAAAGACCCCAAAATTAAGTGGAAGGAGGTACATAAAATGTTATATAATATTATTATAGATATTAAAAACACATAAATTACATATATTGTTTACATTTCATTTTCTTTTTATAGGTTCTTGGAAAAAGATATAAAGATGAACAAATTGGAGAAATTCGAGATATTTGGGCAGATTTTTTTACTCGTGAATATATGTGATTAGATACATTACCATCCTTATAATTCAAAAAATAATATTTTTTTACTCGTGAATAGTTAAATTTTCTACTTAGTGCTAATTAACAAATTCAAACACAATTTTTGCAGTACCGCGGGACTACTGCTAATGGGGAGTGTGATCTCATATAAGTCTGAAACAATTATTAAATGCCTACTTTTTTTGGATTTATGAAAGTCACATGTGAAACATGTTGAGATGTATGTATGATAAATGTTATGTATCAAGAAATTTAAATATTGTGGATGATTTTCAAGTCTATAATAATAGTTATTATAATTTTTGAATCATTGTGTTGATAATTTTAGGGTGCACGCTTTAATTACATTTAGGTAATAGTTTGGTTTGCAATAGCAAAAATTCAGGGTACAAATAAATAAACAGGGAATATAATGTCATTTTTTTGATAAAATACGTCGGTTCTAAAAACCCAGATGACGTATATACTACATACATATACGTCGATTAGTACCAAAAGCGACGTAAATCTGCAAATCATATACGTCGGTTAGTACCAAAAGTGACGTAAATCTGCATTTCATATATGTCAGTTTTAAATATTATACGTCGACTATAAAGCTTTTATACGTCGGTTATTATGCTTTTATATGTCGAATGACAAGAACATTATATGTCAGGTATTAGATCTTTTACGTCGGTTTTAAAATAGACGTATATTAGACATTTACGTCGTATTTTCAGCCAACGTAAAATTCAATCACTTTATACGTCCTCCTGGTATACGTCGGCATTTTGCCGACGTATATGACATATTTAACCGACGTAAAATGCCTATTTCGTACTAGTGCATTCAAACCCAATTCAATTTTCAGAAAACCGTTTTTGAATTTTGTTTTTATTTTTATTTTTATAAATTCAAAATTCAGTTTTATTTAATTAAAATAAATTAATTAATTGATTCAATTAATTAATTTATTTATTTATAAATAAAACTGAATTATTTTCAATAATTCAAAATTTATTTATTTATTATTTATTATTTAAATTGATTACTTATTTTGATAATTAATCAGTTTATTTAAATAACTTGTTTTAAATTCATTTAAATCCCAAAAAGTATGCAAAAAATCATTTTTAATTCTAATTTTTCCTAAATAATTATCTAAAGATATAATTAATATTTAGTTAATTTGAGTAATATATTTTGAGTAATAATTGTATTATTCGTATTAATTGACTATGAATTGAACCGTTTATCCGTTTTAAATGAGACGAACGCTCCTAAATTCTGAGAAATGATCTGTTTCCGATAAAAATAGTTTTAAATCTTAATTTATTTTGGAAACGAGTCGGCCTTAGATATTTACTTATTTATAGACCCGATTAATTAGGAATACGAGTCTAATAAATTCAGAAAATTAGGAAACGAGTCAGATATTGTTTAATAATGCGAATAATGAATCAATTTCAATTCTAAAAATGGTTTAAAGACCAAGATGACTATCTGACTTATGTGCTATGTGATTTATATGGTTAATCGAGTCTTAAATGCTAGATTAATTATTATACAAGTCAATTAGTATCGTACGGGTAGACGTTAAGGGTTGCGTGGATTGAGATTGATATACGATCAAGATACAAACCAATTAAAATGGTATCTTTCCTTGATAGATACGAACCAAGAGACACAGTACAAGCCAGTGATAGATTTGGAATAGATCACATACCAGGCAAGTTTCTCCTTATTCTAAGTTCAGAATAGTGAATTGCTTTGCTTAATTCTATATCTGATTCAAGTTCTTGATACACTAAATATTGATAGCCTTTATTCATATTCACTGAAACACAATTACTGTTCTCTTGATCATACTTTTATCTTACTTCTGATTACCCTTGATACTTTGAATACTCTAATCATATTCCAATAGATTACACACTATCTATATCCTTATATATATCTTGATGTTGGGATAATATAGAAGCATACCGATTGTTCCAGATGCTTATACTATGAGCTAGATGGTTACGATTAGGGCCAGGGATGGACTGGACCCTTTATTATGAGGCCAGATTGGGCCTGTGTACCTGATATGATGGTGGGTCTATACGGATGGGTATAGATCCGCACTGTATCCTGACTGATCAGCAGGTTATATTGCATATATTGGTTTTTGTGTTCAGTCTAGTTTATTGATAATCGCCTGTAGCGGCCTTCCTTATTCATTACAGAAATACACAGCTACATATAGAATCTGGTTACTTATTTCATATCATATTCGCGTAACTTTCTTATGATACTATATACTTATTGTGGACTTGTTGCACAATTATGGCTCACGTTTGTTGTTACTCACTTTATCTTTCAGTAAAATCCGAGAATGAAGCCTATTCACGCCAGGGTAGTAAAGAAGCGAGTGAAAAGGCAGGACCCTCTGACACCAAGGATGCTAATCCCGATTCAGAAAGAGAGCTTTGAACTACCAGAACAGGTTTAGCTTGGATAGTTGTTGTGTGTGTTTGAATAAAATGTGACTAGTTTTAAAACATGTTTAGATAGTTTGTTTGTAATAAAGAGAGATTTATAAGATTTTAAATTTGGGAATGTAATAAAGGTAGTGTTGTGTTCTTGTCTTGATACCCTCACCTTAAAGATCCTGAGTAGTAGTAAGAAGAGGTTAGATGTATGCTTATATAATCATTGTACAGGTTGAATTATGTTGGTAGTTGGTAAGTAACCCCCAGATCTAGACCCCAGAATTGGAGGGCGTTACACCATATATAGGTTTAGTTCGGGTACCGAGATTAAGAAAAAGTGATATATTATAAGAAAAAGTAAGAAAAGTGGGTAAAGTGGTGGGGCCAACAATATTTAATGTATAAAGTTAATTTTTATATTATAATTTTTTTACTATTTTTGGTAAGTTTTGAAATGTATAGAACTGAATGGGACATCTCAAAAAGAAAAGTGTATACAAATGAATGAGACAGAGAGATACTATATAATGATGATAAAGATATGATCTTTTATAATGGTGGATAAGAAATATATTAAAAATTAATGGAGAATAATAAATATATTAAAATAACATTAATTTTAGTAAGTTAGTGGAATGAGAGAAAAATGAAAAGTGTAATTTAGTGAGAAAAAATATAAAGTTGGATAAAACGATGTGACCAATGAATATTTAATGAATAAAGCGACTGTAGTGGGAGAAACTAGTGGATGTAGTTGATTTTTATATTTTTAAACTTTAATATTTTTGGGTAAGTTTTAAAATGTATAGAATTGAATGAGACATCCAAAAAAGAAAAGTATATAAAAAGAATGGGACGGAGGGAGTACTCCACAGTAGTACCAGTTCATAGCCTAATGTACAATGTAGCAGGCTATTACAACAGACTTGTATAATAGCACTTCTTTCATCTAAGCCATCTTAGAGTATCTCCAATAGAGGCACCCTTTTGGGGTGCCAAATATGTCCAACTCATTATAAATAATAATTTTTTATTTATTTCTTTATTTATATCATATTTAGCACCCTTCAAGTCCAATAGTTCACACCCTATGTGAGGTGCCTAGCTGGTCCCTAAATAAATAGTATAAAAAGCTATATATAATATAATGGCTATGGACAATTTATACGTTTATTACAAATATTTAAATTTTTCCATTTAGAGGAGGTTCTAAGAAGGTGCCAAAAATTGGCAACTTCTTTTGGCATCCCTTGGGCACATTTGTAACTCCAATAGGAGGGCACCCAAGAGTGTCATGCCACGTAGGATTTGGCACCGCTCTTGGCACCCCTATTGGAGTTGCTCTTGTACTCCGGTTTTTGTAAATTGGAGAGGTCATTCGGTCAAGCCTATAATAAATTTGAACTTATTCAGTTATTTAGGGAATTTGATATACCTCAGACTTGCCTATAGTAAAATATTTGTGAACACGCATACTTGAGCTATTTTTCAAAGATAGTGGTTTGAATAAAAAAGGTCAATGAATCCTTAAATTTAAAATAAAAGAAACTTGGTATCAAATATTACCCTTTAATTTATTATTTTTTAAAAATACTTTGACATGCTAATTTTTTCTTAAGAAACCTTGTGGCATCCCTCATTTCATTTTTACAAGTTGAATATTTATTTTTCTTCATTTCTAATAATTTATTTTCTAAAAAAATTAATATTATAATGACAATAAGGAGGATATATATATAAAAGAATTGTTGAAGTTGTGTTTCCTTGTATATTAAAAATTAATAAAAATTTAATTATTTTTAATATTAATAAGAAATGTATCAAAATACTTGGGAGATATTTTAAATATTTTGAAACAACAACATTACTTACTATCATTCTCGCTATCCTTCAAATTTCTAACTTCGAAAATTTATCATCTGACGTAACACCGCAAGAGTGCATTATCAATACACACCAAAGCGTGTAGTTTCAGCTTGAATCCAATACAATCTTCTCATTCTCATGTAACATAGAGTCAGAGTGGGTGCTGGGGGAGCGCGGGGTGAACCACCGCACATGGCCCCCGAAAATATAGGGCCCTAAATTTTAACTTTGTATATGTATTTACGTACGACTATGTGGAAAAAAGACTAAATGGATTTGTTTCGATGGCAATTGAAAGTAAATGTTCGAATGAAATGGACATCGAAAGTGTTTTAGATTATATTATTACCAAAATATGCGAGAAAAGTATCTCATTGAGTGAATTTTATGGAATATAATTCTTATTTACTATGTATATTGATAATTCATTTTTTTGTCGGAATTTATCTCATTTTGCATTATTGAAATTTAAACTAAGGCCCACTTTTAAAATTTTGCACAGGGCCCCGATATTTTTCTCTCTTTTAAGTGAATTTTTTAGAATATATTTCTTATTTACAATGTATTTTGGATATTTCAAGGAGAAATAAACCCTTGACCTTTATCTGCAAATTAAGCACATTAACCAATTGAGTTAGAGATTTACGTGTTTACATTTTAGCTAGATTTGAGAGTACAACCCATATAACCTATGTGCAAATCAAAATTTCTTTTTTCATTTATACATATAATATTGCAACATTGTTGTGCAAGACATGCATGTACTATAACAAGACTAAGTCGAATTGATAATGTTAGATATATTTGAGATGTCATGTCTAATATGTTTCATGTTTAGTTTTCAGATATTAACAAACAGGAAATATCAGGACTTACTGGAATCAGTACTTACTAGAAGTCAGAAGATAGATATCAGAACTTAAGGTCATATCAGAACTTAAGTACGGGAGGACTTATAGTTAAGGAAGGAAGCTGATTTACAGGATAGAAGATCGAGATTAATACAAAAGAAGATATGCATGGAAAGAGTTAGAAGATAAGAAGACTTGTATAAGATATCTGATTGATATATTTTAGGAGACAGAATTATATTTTTCATATCAATTTGAAGTTATCGTGTAACTGTGTACTATATAAACACACACACAGGTTTACACTATATGTGTTATCATTATCGTGAAGATCATACATTATAACCTAGCAGCTCTTAATGATATTTGTTCATCACTGAGAGAATAGTTCCATTGTAACAGAGTTTATTATATTGAATATATCTGTTTACTGTTACTTGTGTTTGAAATTGATTTGATTGTAATAAACACTGTATTCAACCCCCTTCTACAGTGTTGTGTGACCTAACAATTGGTATCAGAGCTTATCTGTTAACACACAAATAGTAAAGATCCAAACAATCATGTCTGAAGAAGCAGAAACTTCAACCAAGCCCACCAAAACTGAAGAAACTAAAAACACTCAAATCCACAGTCGATATGAGACTATTAGGGTTCCCATACTGGAGACCTTCTGAGTATCCCATAGGGAAAGTGAAGATGGCTATGTTCCTGGAAGCTACAGATCCATAATACCTTGACAGAATTAATGAAGGACCACATAAGCCAACCAAGCTCTCTGTTATAGTTACAGATTAGCCAGCAAAGACCATACCAAAGGAGAAAATTGAGTATACAGCTGAAGATATCTCATCCATTGCCAAGGATGCAAAGGTAAGGCATTTGCTGCATAGTGCAATTGATAATGTCATGTCAAACAGGGTATTTCATTGCAAGACTGCAAAGGAGATATGGGATGCTTTGGAGACAAGATGCCAGGGAACTGATGCAATCAAGAAGAACAGGAGGACTATACTCACTCAAGAGTATGAGCACTTTGACTCAAAAGCTGATGAGTCATTAACTGACTTATATGACAGGTTTGTCAAACTCTTGAATGATCTGTCACTAGTGAACAAGGAATATGATCTTGAAGATTCAAATCTAAAATTCCTCTTAGCTTTTCCTGAAAGTTGGGATTTGAAGTCTCTTGATGAAACTACTCTTGATGAAATTTATGGTATGCTCAAGACTATGAACTTGAGATGGATCAAAGGAGCAAGAGATATGGGAGAAAGTTAAGGACTGTTGCTCTTAAAGATGAGGAGGAATTCCCCAAGGTGGCTGTCTCAAAGAAAGGCAAAGAAAAGGCTCTCATCATAAAGTCTGATTCAGAATCATCAAGTTTTGATGATGATGATTCAGAAACTGAAAGTTTACCTGAAATAGATGCTGATGAAGAGATGATGAAATTGTGTGCTCTTATGAAGGGTATCACAAACATAGCCTACAGGAAATTCAGAAGGGGAAAGAAGTTTTCCAAGAAAGGTGGAAGTTCTGATAAGAAAGGGTTCCGAAAGTATGAAGGCAAAAGTGCAAAGTCTGAATTGAATGATTCTTTGTATGTTAGAGATGAAGTGTTAAAATTGAATGAATCTCTAAAAGCTGACTTAGAAAAGGAAAGAGAGATTATCAGAACTTGGACTAACTCTGGCAGAACAACTCAGAATTTACTAAGTAGTGGAAACTGGAAAGAGGGCTTAGGTTATGGAGACGATAAAAGTGAAAAAGGAACTGAACAAATTGAGCCTATTGTTGTTAAACAGACTGCTAAGCCAAAGGTAAATCCTGTTAAGTTTGTAGCTAAAACTGTAAAGTCTGATTCTAAAAAGATGAAAAAGTCTGTAGCAGAAGTTAAGGAAAAGTCACCTTCTGACAAATTAGAACAGGATAAACCAGCTGAAGTTAACATAGGCTTAATGACAAAGAAGCAGCTTAACCATAAGCTGAAAGAAATAAGGAATATCAACAAGGTAAAGGCAGCTAGGAAAAATAGGAATGGAAAGGAAGGTGTGAATAAAAGCAATAATTATATGCCTGTTCCTAATGCTCCTAGAAAGAAATGTTATAACTGTGGAAACTCTAACCATCTTGCTTCTTTTTGCAGGAAGAATAAGAATATAAACTCTTTACCTCCTAAGTCAGGAATTAAGAGTCAGTCTTTTAGGTTTAAGCCACAAAATCCATGTTTTCATTGTGATAGTTTATGGCATTCCATTTATACTTGTAAGGAATATCATAGTTTGTACTATGATTATTATCAAATAAATCCTTCTTTGAAGAAAGTTGCTTTAATTCCTTCTAGTGTAAAGTCTGATATAAGTTCTGATAAGCAGCATGTTAGCATAAAATCTGATATTAAATCCGCTGTAAATGCTAACAAACTTAAAAAGGCCAAAGGATCCAAGCAAGTCTGGGTCCTTAAAACTAACCATTAGTGGTCTTTGTGATTGCAGGGCAACAGGAAAAACATCCTAGTACTGGATAGTGGATGTTCAGGACATATGACTGGAAATAAATCCATGCTCTCAGACTTTGTGGAGAAAGCTGGCCCAGAAGTTTCTTATGGAGATGGCAACATGGGAAAACCTCTGGGATATGGCAATATTAATCTTGGGAATGTCATCATTGAAATAGTAGCTCTAGTCTTAGGACTTAAACACAATCTACTAAGTGTGAGTCAAATCTGTGACAGAGGTTATCATGTGGATTTCTTTGAAGAACACTGTGAAGTTGTAAGCAATTCTACAGGCAAAGTGGTTCTGAAAGGTTACAAGCATGGTAACATTTATGAATCCAGACTTTCAACAAGTACTGATGGTTCTGCAATCTGTCTTTTGAGTAGAGCATCAATTGAAGAAAGCTGGAATTGGCACAAAAGACTCTCTCATTTAAATTTTAACAACATAAATGAGCTTGTAAAGAAAGATCTTGTGAGAGGACTTCCAAAATCAGTATTTCCTCCTAATGGCCTTTGTGATTCATGTCAGAAGGCAAAACAAAGATAATCTTCTTTCAAGAGCAAAACTGAGTCATCAATTCTTGAGCCTTATCACCTACTGCATGTTGATCTATTTGGTCCAGTCAATGTCATGTCTATTGCAAAGAAGAAATATCATATGGTTATAGTGGATGAGTTTACAAGGTACACTTGGGTGTACTTCTTGCAGAAGAAGAATGAAACTGCATCTACTCTAACTGATCATGTCAGACAGCTGGATAAGTTGGTCAAAGATTCTGTTAAAATTATAAGAAATGATAATGGCACTGAGTTCAATAATTCAATCATGGAAGAGTTCTGCAAAGAGCATGGAATCAAACAAGAATTTTCTGCACCTGGAACTCTACAGCAAAATGGAGTTGTAGAAAGAAAGAACAGGACTCTCATTGAAGCTGCACGAACTATGCTTGATGAAGCAAAGCTACCAACCTACTTTTGGGCTGAAGCTGTGCAGACTGCTTGTTTTACACAGAATGCAACACTCATAAACAAGCATGGAAAAATACCATATGAGATGGTGAAGAAAAAGAAGCCAAATCTGAAATACTTTCATGTATTTGGATGTAAGTGTTTCATTCTTAAGACTCATCTAGAACATCTGTCAAAATTTGATCTAAAAGCTGATGAAGGAATTTTTGTTGGATATCCACTTTCCACAAAAGCCTTTGGAGTCTACAATTTAAGAACAAGGGTTGTTATGGAATATATCAATGTATCTTTTGATGATAAGAAGATTACTGGACTTGAAGATTTCAATGATCATGATTAGCTGAGATTTGAAAATGAAGACTTAAATTCAGATTCTGTAAATTCTGATGACTTAAACTTTGATCCTGTAATTTCTGACGGGTTAAGTTCTGATGTCATTAAAACTGTGGTAACAACTCCAAAGGAAAATGCACCTGTCCAGGGGGAGCAAGCTGGAAATCCTACCATATCTCAAGACTCACAAGAAGCATCAGAACCTGTCACTGGCTCTTCAAGTTCTGATTCATCTAGTTCTGATGAGCCAAATTCTGATAATTCTGGAAACTCTGATACTTCAAATCTTGAAGGATCCAAGTCAAATTCTGAAGTCTCAGAGAGCATAACTACAGAGGGAGCATCAGAAAATGCTGATGGAGATAACATGGATCATGGGGGAGGATCCTGTTCTAGAAGTCAACTTCAATCTGCAAGGAAGTGGACCAAATCACATACACCTGACTTAATTATTTGAGATCCTGAAACAGGTGTCAGAACTAGAACTGCAACATCAAATGAATGTCTCTATCATTCTTTTCTATCTCAGACTGAACCAAAGAAAGTGGAAGAAGCTCTTCAAGATGCTAATTGGGTGCAAGCAATGCAGGAAGAGTTAAATGAATTTGAAAGAAATAAAGTCCGGACCCAAGTGCCAAGACCAAAGAACAGATCTATTGTTGGCACAAAATGGGTGTTCAGAAATAAAAATGACAGTGATGGCATATTTACAAGGAATAAAGCAAGGATGGTTGATAAAGGCTACTCTCAATAGGAGGGTATCGATTATGATGAAACATTTGCACCAGTTGCTAGATTGGAAGCCATAAGAATCTTTTTGGCTTATGCTGCTCACAAAAATTTTAAAGTCTTTCAAATGGATGTGAAAAGTGCTTTTCTTAATGGAGAATTGGAAGAAGAGGTGTATGTTGAACAACCTCCAGGCTTTGTAGATTCAAAATTTCCAAATTATGTCTACATGCTTGATAAAACACTTTATGGCCTTAAGCAAGCTCCAAGAGCATGGTATGAGAATTTAGCTCAATTTCTTCTGGAAAGTGGATTTCACAGAGGTACAATTGATAAAACACTGTTCTACCTCAACCATGGAAAGAACTTACTTTTGGTACAGATATATGTTGATGATATCATATTTGGTTCTACAAATGCCAAACTCTGTGAGAGGTTTGCAAAGCCAATGCAGTCAAGATATCAAATGAGTATGATGGGAGAACTTAGTTATTTTCTGGGCCTTCAAGTCAAGCAAAATAAAGAAGGTACTTTTATCAGTCAATCCAAGTACACCAGAAATTTACAGAAGAAATCTGGAATGCAAGATTGTTCAACTGTATCCACTCTCATGGCCACTTCAACCAAGTTAGATAAAGATACTGGTTCATCAGTAGATATTACTAACTACAAAGGTATGATTGGTTCTTTACTCTATTTAACTGTAAGTAGACCTGATATCATGTATGCTACCTGTCTTTGTGCAAGATTTCAGGCTGATCCAAGAGAAACTTACTTAATAGCTGTAAAAAGAATTCTCAAGTACCTCAAGGGTACAGCTGATCTAGGATTGTGGTATCCTAGAGAATCAGATTTTAAGCTAATAGGTTACTCAGATGCAGATTTTGTAGGATGCAAAATAGACAGGAAAAGCACTAGTGGAAGCTGCCAATTTCTTGGAGGCAGATTGGTTTCTTGGTTTAGCAAGAAACAGAAGTCAATTTCCACATCAACTGCACAAGCAGAATATATTGTTGCAGGAAGCTGTTGTGCACAGATTCTTTGGATGAAGAATCAGTTATTGGATTATGGGTTAGAATTTTCTAAAATACCTATTTACTGTGATAATCAAAGTGCTATTGCTATGACAGGTAATCCAGTTCAACACTCAATGACAAAGCACATCAACATTAGGTACCATTTCATAAGGGAACATGTGATGGAAGGTACAGTGGAATTGCATTTTGTTCCAACAGATCAACAACTAGCAGATATCTTCACAAAACCACTATGTGAAGCTACTTTTACAAGACTGGTAAATGAACTTGGAATGGTTTCAGGTTTTTTCTCTAAATCTGCTTAGTTTTCGTTCTCATGCATCAGACTTTATGATTAGTGTTTACAGATTGTCTTATCTTCATGTAATCTGTGCTTAAATAGAAATTTATTAAATGCTGATTGTTATCTGATGTGGATCTATATAGTCTGATAAGTGTTTTGAATGTTTAGTGACTATTCAATCCAATAAGGATAACTGTGCCAGATGCTGACCTAGTAGTCTTTAACATACTAGAAATCCTATATTTGAATTAGTTGTTTATGTGGAAACTCATTAACACAAGTAAATTCTGATATTGAACTTAGTCAAGTTTACTTTGTGTATCTTATTACTAAGTCACAAACTAGTTTCTTCCTTCTTATCTGTCAAATTATGATGTCAGTAAATCTTAAGGATGAACTAAATGCTGATAAGCCTCACTTATCAAAATAAAAGAAAAGAAAAGAAAATAAAAGTCAGGTACTCCTTTGAGATCTAGAGTAAATAATATGGAAGGGAAGACCCAAGTGCATTGCTGGTATTAAGTAATATGCATTAGAAAAGCAAATAATTTTTCTTGGTGACTTTTCACATTCTCTGATTACTGGAGAAATACTCTGAAAATAGCATAAATTCTGATAAGCAGTTGTGACTCACTTACTCTGAGAAGCCACTGTAAAAAGGAATTTTAAAAGATGCATAAAAATGAGCACAAACAGTTGAGGTGGACTCTTGCATAAATTTGTTCTTGAGTAGACTTCATGATTGATGACAGATTTTAAGCACTTTTCTTAGTTATGTCTTATTTCTAAGATGTACTGAAGTTTATCAGACTTTAATCTTTATCTGATATTCTGTTGAATGCACACACTTTCACTTCATATGAATGATGAAAATTACTGTGGTGATTAAGTTATTTTTGACAAACAGTTAAGTGTCATTTGCATAAATTCTGAGGACAAGTTTTGATGGAAGTTCTGATGATTAAACTCTGAAGAAAACAATTCAGTATTTGTATGAAGAATAACAGAAACAAACATTCACTTTTTGAGTATAGAAGCCATATTCTGATGACCATTAAGTTATGATAATAGTCAAGTTCTGATGTAAATCTTGATGGAAACTCTTATGCTTACGTGGCATTATTTATTTACTTGTCTTATTTATGGTAAATACTGAACGGTCATATTTAATAAGAATATAATTAGGTGAGATAAAAATAGTCATAATCATTTGGGTTAGTGGTAAATGTGTTTGTTTTGAAAAACTGCATGTGCACAGTCATTATTACTTATTTCTCGTGCCCATTAACTCCTGCTTTCATTTTTACTCACTGTTCTTGTTACACATTAGTCTAGGGAGACGAGGCATCATTAATTTTACACATAACCATTAATCAGTCCTCTAGTCCCTTGATATTCCTTTGGTTATTTAACCAACATCTCATCTCAGACAAATCATCGTCTATTCTCACACAATATCATTTTCTCTCTCAGTAAATTTTCACCATTTTCTTCCTTCATCAAAATGGTTCTTGTCAATATGTTCATGAACTATGACACCTTCAATGTTGAGTTTAGCTGTGATAACTGGGAACAGGAATGGCACATCACTGCCATTCCTGCTGAGGTATGGAACATGATTCCACAAGAGGTTCAGACGAATCTCTTGTTCTTCCAGATGGACTATCAACTCCATCTAAATCACTTGGAAGAAGAATGTAGAGAGGCTCTTCTTCAGCAAGAACGGATCATCCATCTTGCAGTGCTTTTTGTCAGTAGCAGGAGGACCTAGTTGATAGCTTTCCTTCTTAGACTAAGGCTGTTGATGTTCACTATCTTAGAATAGGATTATCTTGTAAACTTTTGCATGTAATCTATAAATTTCATGAATGTACTCTTTGGATATGTTAATGAAATTTCTTTTGATTGCAAGATTTAATCTCTGTTTATCTCGTATTATGTGAATGTGAATGTTATCATTGAAACCTATTAATCTTTACTTCATCCTCTTAAACTGTATTTCTTGATGAATGTTTTGATTAAAGTTGTGGTTACTAAGAATTTGTGCTAATTTGACCAACAAATGTTGAATTTGAATCAACATATCCTAAGTGATAGTGAAAACGAAGCACAGGTTCATGCTTCAGAACCTGTGACAGTTGAAGCTGAGAATGTTACTTCTCAGAAAGAAAATGCAGCTCAAAGTTCTGATACTTTGAAGAGGAAATCTGTAAGCTCTGATGCTGCAACATCAACTCCTTCATTGGCAAGGAGATTGAAGAAAATGAGGGAAAAGAGGTATAATGATAAATCTCCATCAGAAGATACTAACGAAGTTGAGGAAGGGGATCAGGAATCTCTGATCTCAAAAGAGCCAATTATCATTGAAGCCCTTCCAGCTAAAGCCCAAGACACTGTTCTTGATACACTGATCACTCCTACTGTTTCTCCAGTCAGAGAGACAACAGTTGAAGGTTCAGGATTAAGTCCTGAAATTGATCTTCAAAGGCTGATTATACCAACTATTTTATTTTTGGAAGCTCCATCTACAGCAGCTCAGCAATCTCCAACTCATTCTCCAATTTTAAATGCTGAGATACCATATATACCAACCACACCAGCTCTGAAGATAAATTCTGATGCTCAGAATTTAGATGATGTTATTCCTGGCTCTCCAGTTGCATCACACACTCTTGTGCTGCCAGAACATAATGAATCTTTCTCAAGTTCTGAAGATAGTGTTTCTGTTGAGACTTCAGCTCCCATTCTGGGAAAGGAAGAATTGGTCAAGAAATTTGTTAAACAGGATGCTCCTGTAACTTGGGAACAAACTCACAGGGGAGTTGAGTGGACCAAGAAGTGGAATGAATCAGATTTTATTCCAAGCACCAAAATTTTGACAGAACATGTGTCAAAAGATGATGAGTTATTGTCAAATTCTGATTTCAAGACTCAACTCAAGGTTACAACTATGAGTACAAGAAGTCTTCATGGTCTACATTGAATTACTCATGATAAGGTTGATACACTAAAGGAAAATGCTGATAAGCTAGATCTACAGATCAAGCTTGACAAGAACAGATATATCAGACCTACTCTTGAGAAAATTGAAGCCATTGAGAAGATTCAAGAGAAGCAACATGCCCAAATTACTGAGGTCCTATAAAATCAAGCTTCTCAGAAAGCTCAATTAGATGAGATCCAATCTTTAGTTGAACTTCTTCTCTATCTCTTACTTCCTGATGATGTCAAAAAGAGGGGGAAGGTAGTTAAGTCCAAATGCTCACGTACTCAAATACTGAATAAGAAGGATGACAAAGGTGATGACCATGGAAACTCTGATAAGAGCAGAGGTCAAGGAAAAATTCAAGGAAAATCTTCTACACAGAACAAGTCAAGTTCTGATGTTGTGAATGCTAAAAGTCTGAAGTCAAGTTCTGAAAAGCAAAGTCTGATGTCAAGTTCTGATATCCTAATTCAGTCAGGATCTAAAGACTCTCAGAAGTTTTTACAAACTCTGAATCTAAAGGGGAAGCAGACTACTGTTAATTGCAAAGATCCTAAAATCCAGACACTTGATGAGGAGATAGCTAGAAGATTATTTCTGAAACAAAATCGATTTGGAAACTCTCAAGGAGGAAGAAGCTAGATTTGCAGCTGAGAAGATAAATCTTAAGTCTAAAGCTTCTGATGCAAAGAAACCTCCAAGGCCTAAGGAAAAAGGCATTGTGATCAAGGAAAAGTCAAATTCTGAGGTTTCAAAATCCAAGACTAGATCACAAACTGAGATTAATCCTAAGTCAAAGGGAAAAGAAAAGGTTGGTGAACCTTTAAAGATTCAGAAAAAGATAAGTTCTTCCGTTCCAGTCTATCAAGCTACAATGCATGATGATGATTTGATAGAAGATGAAACTGTTCAAATTATAAAAAGAAGAAAGTTAATTGAAGAATCTAAAACAACCTCTGACACTACTCAAGTTGTTCAGAATGAAGAACAGCAAGCTACAGAAAAAACAACAAATTCTGATCAAGCTATCAAGACATCAACCACTGAAAATGATCAAGTTGATTTGAAAAAGATGACAATTGCTGATAAGAAAAAGCTATTATGGAAGAAAGCTACTCTATGTTGGATTTTTAAACGCAGCGGGGCATGGAAAAACACTTTTACACACACAAAATCCAAATAAAAGCATATAAATCGTGAATAAAAATTCGAGGGATCGAATCTAACCTTTAAAAATAATTCGGAGACAACGATCAGAGATTCTTAGTAGTTGCTCCTCAAGTGTGAAGCACTCCACCGGTATCCACCAAGAAAACGACTTTTAGGAGGAGGAGGAGGTGGAGAGAATTTGGTTTTCTAAAACTTTTGGGTTTCTGGGGTTAGAATAAAATAGGGTCTATAATAGTGTATTTATAGGCAAAATTTTCAGCTGAAATTTTCCCATAAATATTATTATTATTATCCCATTTATTATTCTCATTAATAATTAAAACACCTTTTAATTATTAATCCTTTTTCTAAACACTTTAGAAATAATTCTCTCTCTTGATTTAATTTCCAAAAATTAAATCCTTAATTAATAATATTAAGAACTTTTCTTAATTAATTTATAATCAATTAAATCTCATTTAATCAATTATTAAATTTGCCAATTAATTATTTATTTCACAAATAAATAATTATTAGCCATTATTAATTAATTCCTCCACCATAAAATCATTTTCTTTTTATGGTGTGACCCTGTAGGTTCAATATTAAGCCGGTAGTAGAAATAAATAATAATAAAACTATTTTATCATTATTTATATAAATTCTCTAATTTATTAAATATGATTAACTAATTAATCACATTTATTCTACATCGTGAGTGATGCTTCTCAACATATCGCGACTATCCGGATAATATGAATTCACTGCTTAGAATACCAAGAACCTGTCAGTGAATAGTTACCGTACAATAAACTCCTTCTACCCTACAATGTCCCGATTAAATACAAGGCATGGATCTCGTGTCAAGCCTATCTAATTCAATCACTTGCTTACCATTTACTATGCGTAGTTCTATGCAAATTAAAAACTCCTTTCTAATTTCATTCACTCTGGCTAGAGATTCCTGAACTAGCATAAGTGGATCAGCCTTGAACATTCGCTTCCTTCACTGGAAGGGGTAGATCCTTTATTGATCATACACTATCTTCGTGTACAAATTCCTATACCCAGAAGAGCCCTAATAATTGTCCCTGGAGACTAAGAACTAAACCAAAGCATAGTTCAGTGTACACAAGATGACTATGATGACCTCAAGTCTAAGGATACTTGTACAACTATCACTATGTTAACAACTGCTGACACGTGAGTGAACTCCATCAGTTGTTCAGCTGTGCGAGTCATGTTCAGTGAACTTATTCCATAATAAGCACCTACATACTAGCTATAGTGTCACCACACAAATGTCTATGAGAACAAACATCCTTCATAACGAAGCAAGCATAGTATGTACCGATCTTTGCGGATTACTAATTACCAGTTAGTAATCCTATGATCAGGAACTATTTAAGTTTAGAGTTATCATCTTTTTAGGTCTCACTATTATGATCTCATCATAATCCATAAAAAGCTTTACTCTAAACTATGGTATATCTTATTTAAACACTTAAATAGATAGAGCCCGTAATAAAAACAAAACAAGTCTTTATTAATATCAATGAAATCAAAACAGATTACATAAAAGTTATTCCTAAATCCTAATACATGATTGGACTTAGGACATATTCCTTTCAATCTCCCACTTGTACTAAAGCCAATCACTCCGGTATCTAATACCCATCTTGTCTTTATGACGATCAAAGTGACTTTCATAAAGTAGCTTTGTGAGTGGGTCTGCTATGTTGTTATGTGTGTCAACTCTAATTCAATACAATACAAGAAATGTTACCGCGCTCCCACTAACCCTTTTGCAGACACATGGTTCATCTACATTTTTGATAAAATCAAACTCTTTGATTGTCTCATCAAAACGAATGTTCCATCTACGAGAAGCTTGCTTTAAACCACATATGGTTCGCAGCAGCTTACACACTAGGTTTTCATTTCTCTTGGAAAGAAAACCATCTGGCTAATTGCCAGATCTCATAGTCGTAGTAAGCAGCATTCACAAGCAAAATCCGAATTGATTTTAACAGGGCTACAGGTAAAAGGTTTCATCTAAGTCAATCCATTGCCTTTGTTTGAATTCTTTTGCCACAAGCCTGGCCTTAAAGGTCTCCACCTGGCCATCTACTATAATCTATCTTTTGTATACCGTATACATAGATTCCATTCTGGATTTCATGGCACTATGCCATTTCTCTGAGTCAACACTACTCATAGCCTCATTATAGGTCACAGGGTCGTCATCATCAAATGATTGACAACTCATTGTCATTCTCAATGACAAGGCCATATTACCTCTCAGGTTGGCGAGACACTCTCCCTGACCTATGAATGGGCTGTTCCACAAAAGGTTGTTCAGTCAGAACAGGTGTTTCCACTCGATCTGTAGTAGTTTGTGCTTCTTGAACTTCATTAAGTTCAATTTTGCTCCCACTGTTTCCTTCAAGGATAAACTCCTTTTCCAAGAAGGTAGCATGTTTGGAGACAAACACCCGATGATCGGTGTTAAGGTAATATCTTAAAGTCTCTTTAGGATATCCCACAAAACTACATTTTACGGATCGATATTCCAGCTTATCTGGGTCAACTTTCTTGACATAAGCTGGACATCCCCAAATCTTAACGTGTTTAAGACTCGGTTTCCTTTCTTTCCATATCTCATACGAAGTTTGAGGAACAGATTTTGGAAGGCACCATATTCAGTAAATATGCTGAGGTTTCCAATGCATAACCCCATAGGAATACTGGAAGATTTGCATAGCTCATCATGGACCGAACTATGTCTAACAAAGTTCGATTTCTCCTTTCAGATACCAATCTGGAGGCGTCCACAGGGAGACTATACCATTTACTTTGAGATAATCTAGAAACACTCCATTAAAGTATTCACCACCTCGATCTGATCGAAGAGTTATAATACTATGTTTGGTTGTTTCTCCACTTCATACTTATACTCTTTGAACTTTTTAAAGGCTTCAGACTTGTGTTTCATCAAACACATATCTGAATCCAGATCTATCATCTATGAAAGTAATGAAGTATGAAAATCCACCCATGGCTTGCGTAGACATTGGTCCACATACATCTGTGTGTACCATTCCTAGCAAATTTGCAGCCCTCTCTCCATGTCCACTAAATGGAGACTGCAGTGCCACTATAAAGTGAGATTTTCATCATCCCTTTTCTTTTATTAGTTTGTTCAATCTGAAGTAAATTATGTCATATATATACAGACCATTATTTAAAGCACCACGTCCATAAAGAATATTATCTCAAAGAATAGAACATTCATTATTCTCAATAATAAATGAAAAATCCAGCCAAGTCTAACTTGGGAATAATATTCCTCACAATCGAGGGAACATAATAACAATTATTTAAAACAATAGTCTTGCCCGTAGGCTTATGTAAATGAAATGATTCTACATCTTCAGCAGCAACTCTTACTCCATTTCCATCAGTAGAATCACCTCCTCTTCCTCAAGAGTCCTACTTCTCCTTGGTCCCTGCAACAATTGCAGATATGAGAACCACAGGCGGTATCTAATACCCAAGTAGAAATGACATATTCACTTCTATCATGAACATACCTGAATCAGAAGCGGTAGTCTCACTACCCTTCTTCTTCAATTCTGTAAGGTAAACCTTGCAGTTCCTCTTCCAGTGCCCCACCTTGTTACAGTGAAAGCAAACAACTTTGCTCTTGGGGTCTTCAGCTTTTGGTGGAACCGGCATTTTCTCACCTACTTTCTTCTTCTTGGAAGAGTTCCTCTTCCTTTTCTTAGGATTGGAACCTTCACCAATTAGAAGAACAGAACTCTTCTTAGGGGGAAAATTCGATTCCGCAGTCTTCAACATGTTGTGGAGTTCAGGCAGGCTGACATCCAACTTATTCATGTGAAAGTTCACAACAAACTGCGAGAACGAACTCAGAAGCGATTGCAAGACCAAGTCTTGGCTCAGCTCCCCATCCATGGCAAAACCAAGTTGTCCAAGACGTTCAATCAAATTGATCATCTTAAGTACATGGTCATTCACAGATGATCCCTCAGACATCCTACAACTGAACAGCTCCTTCGATATCTCATATCGAGCTGTCCTCCCCGCCACATCATACAACTCTTGTAGATGCATGAGGATAGTGTGAGCATCCATATGCTCATGTTGCTTCTATAGCTCAATGTTCATGGAAGCTAGCATGATGCATTGAGCAACATTTGCATCATCTATCCACTTACGATACACAACATATTCATCATTATGTGCATCACTAGCAGGTTCAGTAGGCTTAGGTGAGTCAATCACGTATTCCAGCTTCTCAATCCTGAGAACAATTCTCAAGTTTCGAAGCCAGTCAGCATAATTAGGACCAGTCAATTTGTGAGCATCTAGTATGCTCTTGAGTGATAGTGCAGAAGACATAACGTACAAAGTAAATCTGTAAATGATAAACACATAACATCACTCAACAAATATTCGATTTCATTTCAAAACACTATATGAATCGGGTCTTTATTCATAAGTGGCTCCCACTAGTTTTCCTAATTTATTCAACCCCCTACATGAAAAATTAAGCATTCATAATGCTAGTGGGAATAGGGATCCTACATTCCATTACACAACCCCGGCTGTGGCACGAAATGCCATCTAATGTTCAATAGGCAGACAACTCTTGTCAATTACATCTAATGTTATTCCCTAATCAAACTTTAGCCTCTTGAATAATTGAGTCACGGTTGTGGCACGACAAACTCAATATTCTAAGTCAAGTCAAACCCAACATTCCGTACAATTGAATCAGTCCCCAAAGGCCCACGGCTGTGGCACGTAACGACCTTTAGATTCTTATTCAATGTACACATCTCTATGTAATAGACAAGTATTTCTTATTTCGAAATCAAAGCCCTCGGCTGTGGCACGAAACGACAATGATTCAAAAATAAGAACTACTTTCTACCATGTTGGAAGGCTATGACCGACACAAGCCCGTTGTGTCATTGGCTAATTACTACTTGATATTATTTAATTTTAGAGGGATTATATTATATTACAATCATAATCATATTATAAAGAGATTATTCCTTTTAAATTAA
The DNA here is from genome assembly GCF_009905375.1 of Apium graveolens. Lineage (NCBI taxonomy): Eukaryota > Viridiplantae > Streptophyta > Magnoliopsida > Apiales > Apiaceae > Apium > Apium graveolens. Next base: position 98,478,766 of record NC_133647.1, on the reverse strand, counting down.
ATATTTCAAATCAATAATCGATAATCAGATGATTCCCAGATCGGGGGGGGAGCATTGTCAAGAGGTGTCACTTAATTCCCCTTTCTTACAGATAGAAATCTGCTTTTGACAGAATCATCCTTTCTCTCAATATTGAAAATTCATATTTAATTACGTATTTCATAAACACAAGAATCTCATGATTGTATTCATAATATTATTGTTAAGGCAAGAAACGATTCTTATTCTAGATTTTCTAGAGCACGTCTTATATTGATTTAAGTTCACCTAAATCTATCATTGCATGTTAAACATAGGCATATATCTCATATATAAAATTAAATAAACAAGTAAATATAAAGTGCAATAAAGTAAATGTGTTTGGTTATGGCCCCATCCTATGTGATCTTTATCACTATTTATTTCATAAGTCTTCTTCTTTGTTTAGACTTCTTGTATGCCTCGTCTTCTTCTTTGTATCACCTCCATTGGATAGCCTTCTTGAGTCTTCAATTACATTACATAGATTGAAAGTAAAACTAATCTAATGAACTTACAAGAATAACTCGAGTTACATTCGAGATTTATGATTACAAAGATTGATGACATGCAAGTCGTATTTAAAACCAAAACCATTACACTAAGGTCGAAAGGCCATGACCATCCACCATGCTCATACAACACATAAAAGCATGTTAAAACACATAATCTGATCTTAACATATCATATTATCCATGATCTAATCATAAAAAAAATATGACAAAAATCAGAAAAATAAAAATCAAATCAAAAAAACAAGAATCACTATTTACGGGCAGTAAACGAAGTCAAACGCCTTACAGATGAGTCGTTGATAGCTTTTTTTATCAGTTTTGTTCAGACGCTCGTTTGCCTATGGACTAGGGTATTCGTTTGCGTAAATCAGACACCAGATCCAGATTTCAGCAAATCTGCAGCAGCCAATTCAGAATCCGTATCTAATATGATTCTCATAATTAGAACAAACATAAATCCTGTATATATCAGTATATATACAGATTACATAATCATCTTATGATTATACAACTCACATGAATATCATATATTCAAAACCATACATATATAAGCATATTATATCAACATCAAATCATGGCGAATTAAAAACCTTTCGCAAGTAGCTCTGATGCCATTGAAGGGTTTTTAGCACATAAACGCAATGAAAACGTAAATTTAAATCTTAAAAAAAATCGAAACCCTCCGCAGGATCCATGCGAAAAATAATATTTAATTCGTAGTTCAGTATGTTTACCTTAAGAAGCTTTACGTTAATGGAAAGATGGAGGTCTTTAATAGCGATCCAAGAACGATGAACGGAAATCCCTAGCAGTTGCTCCTCAAGTGTGAAGCACTCCACCGGTATCCACCAAGAGTACAATGTGATGGAGGAGGAAGAGGTTGAGAGAATTAGTTGCCTCCCTCTTGTTCTACTTTAGAATTAGGGTTAATTATTTGGGTTGAGGCAAATAGGGTTTATAATAGTATATTTATAGGCAAAATTTTCAGCTGAAAATTTCCCATAAAATATTATTATTATTAACCCTTTAATTGAATATTCTTATTAACCAATTAACTAATAATTAAAACACCTTTTAATCATTAATCCCTTTTCTAAACACTTTAGAAAAATAATTCTCTCACTTGATTTAATTTCCAAAATTAAATTCTTAATTAATAATATTAAGAATTAATTAAATCTCATTTAATCAATTATTAAATCTGCTAATTAATTATTTATTTCACAAATAAATAATTACCAGCCATTATTAATTAATTCCTCCACCATTAAATCATTCTCTTTTATGGTGTGACCATGTAGGTTCAATATTAAGCCGGTAGTAGAAATAAATAATAATTAAACTATTTTATCATTATTTATATAAATTCTCTAATTCATTAAATATGATTAATTAATAAATTAATCATATTTATTCTACATCGTGAGGGATACTTCTCAGCATATCGCGACTATCCGGATAATACGAATTCACTGCTTAGAATACCAAGAACCTATTCAGTGAGTAGTTACCGTACAATCAATTCCTTCTACCCTGCAATGTCACGATTAAATACAAGGCATGGAACTTGTGTCAAGCCTATCTTATTTAATCATTTGCTTTCCTATTCACTATGCTTAGTTCTATTTAATGTAAATTAGAAACTCCTTTCTAATTTCATTCACTATGGCCAGAGATTCCTGAACTAGCATAAGTGGATCAGCATTGAACATTCTCTTCCTTCACTGGAAGGGGTAGATCCTTTATTGATCATACACTATCTTCGTGTACAAATTCCTATACCCAGTAGAGCCCTTATAATTGTCCCTGGAGACTAAGAACTAAACCAAAGCATAGTTCAGTGTACACAAGATGACTATGATGACCTCAAGTCTAAGGATACTTGTACAACTATCACTATGTGAACAACTGCTGACACGTGAGTGAACTCCATCAGTTGTTCAGCTGTGTGAGTCATGTTCAGTGAACTTATTCTATAATAAGCACCTACATACTAGCTATATTGTCACCACACAAATGTCTATGAGAACAGACATCCTTCATAATGAAGCAAACATAGTATGTACCGATCTTTGCGGATTACTAATTACCAGTTAGTACTCCTACGACCAGGAAATATTTAAGTTTAGAGTTATCATCTTTTAGGTCTCATTATTATGATCTCATCATAATCCATAAAAAGCTTTACTCTAAACTATGGTATATCTTATTTAAACACTTAAATAGATAAAGCCCGCAATAAAACCAAAACAAGTCTTTTATTAATATCAATGAAATCAAAACAGATTACATAAAAGTTATTCCTAAATCATCGTACATGATTGGACTTAGGACACATCTCTTTCATAAGATGGTTAAATTACATACGAATCATGCATAACTAATACATGAACCTATGCTAGCATGGCAAGTTCTAAACCTCTATATTCACTATCGCTTCAATAGAGATTAACACGCTATCTTATATGTTAGCTACGCACATAAGACGAATAAGCACAACCAATACTAGGATATCAATCAATCACCACACACCAAGATATCAAAACAAATTATTTATTGAAATCCATAAGTAAATCCGCTAGAATCCCATGACAACAATTAGCCCATAATTGAACTCATCATCACCATGAGTTCCAATGAAAGCATGGTATAAACAAGGTCTTAATAAATTGAATAATAATTAAAGAACGAATAAAAAAAGTCTAGGTTCAACAAGAATGAAAATGAGCTTCCAAAGTTATAACTAATTCAAAGAATCACAACAAGATCTTCTTTTTTCGGAGTTGTTTTATGCTTCTAGGTATTCTCCTTGGTCTTCCAATCTTCCCGTATGATGAAAACCCTTTTTTTTAAGTATATATAAGCCCATATTGGACCTGGACCCTTAAAATCGTCAAATTCCACTCAAAAAAGGCTTTTCAGCGAAATCAGTCGCGCATCAGCAGGCGGGCGCCTGCTAGCACGCGGTCGCTTGGCACCAGCAGGCGGGCGCTTGCAGCCTTTCTGGAAAATTCTGATGAATCTTATTTTACCCATAACTTGAGTTCTACTTGTTAGAATTAGGTGATTCAACTGTCCACGCGATGCTAACGAGATTATCTACAACTTGACAGTGGCCTAGGCTTCCAATTTTGATCACTTTTTATCAAATTTCTTTTAAAAGCTCATTTCTTCATATAACTAATACCTGAAATGCAATAACACAAAAACACATCAAAATACCAATAACTTGAGTCCAAAACACCAATTTAAGCTTGTAATAAAGCGTTCCAAGTGGATATAAAATCCACTTATCACACCCCCAAACTTGAATCGATGTTTGTCCTTAAGCATAAACAGACTCAAAACTACAAAATAAACCTAATGCATGAATGCAACTATGTGAATGCAACTAAATGATAATGCAATCGATCCCCTCGGAATAACCATAACCAAATGAATAAGCCAATGCCTCTAAGAATGTAATGACTTAAAACAGAGTTCGAATAAATCTCACAAACCAACTCACAAACCAGAAACATGCATGTGTGGAATGCTTAACAGATATCTCTCGATAATAGATCGATAACCATAACTTATCTATCATCGAAACAATCAAAATTTTATAAACAAAATAGACAATAAACACATTATGACTCACAACACCTCCTTTCTACTAGAGTTATACAAGGATTCACACTATTATTGAACACATAACAAAGATGCTTATTTGACCGTGTAATGAATGAGGTCCCAAAAGACTTATGCAATAATACCCATGTAGAGATCATTAGGTTAGCGGATCCCAGACTATAAAAGCCTTAGGTCACTAGGCACAAAGTCCCCTAGAACTTAATAACTCGAGTATTAAAGAGCTCACTCTTGATCAATTATGCATAAACACATACTTTTTTTTCTTTTTTTCTTTTTTTCAATAATTTTTGAATGAGTGTGTTTCGCTCCATCTCATTCAACCCTAGACTACTCATAAAATGTGATCCGGCTACTAGCCATTTGACGCCTAGCCTTACAACAACTAGCAATGAAATCCAAGTTTTTCTCCAGATAAAAAAAATCAGTGTTTTTTACGTCATTACGAGAATATCACAAATTCTAAATATAACCAAGTGATTAAGTCTCAACAACAAACAAGTATGATCATGATCTAGATCAAAAGCAACCCTATAAGACTTTGTAAAAATATTTGTTTCTGGCATGCAAATCAATTCATTAGGACTTAAACATCCCTCTATTCGTCATCACCACCCTCAAATCAACATCAACTTATCAAATATCATAGTTCATCTTAAGGGATCATGCTAAATATGCATGCAAATGCAACTATATGAAATCACATAACTATATGGACACACACAAACTAATCCTTACATTATCACCCCCAAACTTAAAATTTTCAATGTCCTCATTGAAGGTAATAATAAGGATTTCAGGCATACCTAGTCATCGGAAAGATCACCCTCCTCGGGTAGAGGATCAGGTGATAAATCAACCTCGCAACCAGTGTCTCGATAAACAGTACCGAAAGCGTGTGTCAAATCTTCAGCAAAATATCAGTGGATGATATGCATGGCCTCCATACGCCTAGTCAATCTTCTATACTGTGCATCACCAACACCAGTCCTATCAACTGCCCGTGGTGCATGAGAGGGACCATCTGTAAGCATGGCAGAAACCGGCCGGTCACCCTCTACATCGTCAAAAGTATATCCCAATCCCTTGTCAGAGGGTGCACCTAAGAATGCATAACTCAAGTGATCTGGTAGTGGGTGAAGCTCAAGTATGGAAACATCTTCAATAGACAGCTCAAGACACTCCTGAGAAATTTTTAGCTCTGCTAACCCAAGAGAATCGAATGGCATATCCAACTTCCTCTTCCACGGAGGTGCATTCAAAACCTGCAGTTGCTCTGCTCCTTTCTTTTCATCAATAACTGATTTCCCCATTAAGGATCTCTCTAAGGTCTCTGACTTTGGCAATTGCTCAAGTTCCGAATTCCCGACAGAGTCTACCCACTCTACTTTAAAGCATTCCTCTTTAGCTGTGGGTAACTTTATTTCCTTGAATACATTAAAAGTGACATTTTGATCGTAAACCTTCATCGAAAGCTCACCTTTTTGAATATCGATCATAGTTCGGCCTGTAGCCAAGAATGGTCTTCCCATGGGAATCTTCTTATCTTCCTTGAAATCAAGAATTACAAAGTCAGCATGGAAGATGAGTTTATCCATCTTGACCAAGACATCCTCCACTATACCTCGTGGATAAGCGATGGAACGGTTAGCTAGTTGCAATGACATGTACATTGGTTTCGGATCAGGCAGACCAAGCTTCTTGAAGATAGATAAGGGCATCAGATTGATGCTAGCTCCCAAATCACATAAACACTTGTCGAACGACAAGTTTCCGATAGTGCAAGGAATAGTGAAGCTTCCATGATCTTTAAGCTTCGGAGGCAACTTCTGTTGCAGCACATCACTGCATTCCTCCGTTAGAGCAACAGTCTCTAAGTCATCGAGCTTCACTTTCCGAGAGAGAATACCTTTCATAAACCTTGCATAGCTAGGCATCTGTTCAAGAGCTTTAGCGAAAGGTATATTGATATGAAGTTTCTTGAACACTTCCAAAAACTTCTCAAACTGCTTATCCAGCTTTTTCTTCTGCAGCCTCTTAGGAAAAGGAGGTGGAGGATAGATCTGTTTCTCCCTTGTATTACCCTTAGGAGGAGTGTGTTCCACAGTAGTCTTCCTTGGTTCCACCTCTGCTTCCTTCTTCACTTCTTCTTCAGCCACAAATGCATATTCTGAAACTTAAGATTTTTCAGTCTCTTCGGCTTGCTGAATTTGGGGGCTTGCGACCTTTCCAGACCTCAATGTAAATGCCTTAACCTGCTCTTCTGCCTCTCTCTTGCCTGGAACTTCTGTATCACTAGAAAGCATTTCTGGTAGTCGATTCAAGAAGGCGTTAGCAATTTGTCCTATCTGGTTCTCCAGATTCTGGATAGAAACTGCCTGGCTTTGGCATATAAGAGCCTGGTTTTTACACATAAGCCTCAACTCCTCCAATTCAGATTTTTCATTCGAAGATAGACCTGCATCATAAGTTTGTTGTTGAAGTTGGAGTTGTTGTCTTGGTGTAAATTGTTGCTGAAAACCAGGAGGGTTGAATTATTTTTCTCCAAACTGCTGGAACGGCTGTTGCATCGCATTCTGATTGTTGCTCCATCTGAAGTTGTGATGATTCTAGTTTTCAGGATGATAAGTGTCTGGAACTGGTTGCTGCGATCTCTAAAAGTTGCTCACAAACTGAGCTGATTCACTAGATATAGCGCATTGCTCCATCGCATGCGAACCTGCACATAGCTCACAAACAGTAGTTATCTGATTAACACCCAAGTTAGCCAGAGAATCGATCTTCATAGACAACTCCTTTAGTTGAGCAGTGATAGCCATAGCTGTATCCACTTCAAGAACTCCTGCTACCTTGCCCTGTGGACATCTCTGGGTTGGATACTGATATTCATTAGTAGTCATCAGTTCAATTAGATCATAAGCTTCCTTATAGCTCTTCACCCATAATGCTCCGCCTGATGCTGCATCGAGCAGGGGTCTAGACTGTGTTCCCAACCCATTATAAAAATAATTGATGATTATCCAATCAGGCATTCCATGATGAGGACACTTCCTAAGCATCTCCTTGTAGCGCTTCCAAGCTTCACATAGCGATTCTCCCGTTTGCTGCGCAAATTGAGTAATAGCATTCCTGAGTGCAGCTGTCTTCGCCATAGGGAAGAATTTAGTAAGAAACTTCTAAGCAAGATCTTCCCAAGTAGTAATTGAACCAGCTGGTAGGGAGTGTAACCAGCTCTTAGCCTTGTCCCTAAGGGAGAATGGGCACAGTCTCAGCTTCACAGAATCTTCAGAAACACTGTTGAACTTGAAGGTGTCACAGATCTCAATGAAATCCCTAATGTGCATATTGGAATCTTCCGTTGGAGAACCCCAAACTGGATTAAATTCTGCACCCATTGAATTATGCCAGGCTTAATCTCAAAGGTATTAGCTGTGATAGCTGGCCTGACAATGCTAGATTGAATGTCATTGATCTTGAGTTGATAACCCTAAGTAAGTTGTATGGTAATCTATGTTTGCATTATGTACAGTAACACTTAAGTCTGTAAAAATGTAAATAGACTAGACTGGAGTATTTTTATGTTAATAGTCTCAGGCCAAAGAATAAGCTCTGGAAGAGGATCATGAAGATCATTCCTCAGACAAAGAATGAGAAGCTTGGAGTTGAATAAATCTGTTTTGTGAAAAATATTCTAAGTCAAGAAGTCTACAAGTCACATATTTTGTGATATAGAAAATTCATTCGAGAACTCCAGAATGACATATCGAGAAGTCAAGAAAAGCTACTAGAGAACTAAGAGATATCGACAAGCAAAATTGAAAACATGAAGAATGGAGATTGTTAGGGCGAAAACATGCACTAAAATTCACGCAAGTATACGCGTTCGCAAGTAGTATAAGATATAAATCAGATTCCTTCCCACAGAGACTTGTTTAGGTTAAGTTCAATTTATGCACCTATGCAACAATGTATGGTTATCGCTTAATGCTAAGACAAATAACAAATTGGGTTTCTATTAAACTAAGAGATTATACTAAATAGCATTAACTAAGAGAATTGAGGTTAAATTACTATATATGACAAACATGGGATTCTAACTTCATTAAATACTTCATTCAATAACCATTTCATTCTTAACCTTAGCATGTGATGGTGATGAAACTAATCAGATAACACGAAACTAGTAAACGCCAACTTTTGTTGTACGAATACCCTACTACCAAGCATCCACAAAAGAGATAAAAGTTGAATAGACACCAATTATGCTTAGTCCTTATATGTTTATAAGAATTGAAAACATAACAGTTTAATTCGCAAGTTATCTATCGTGATTACATAGGGCAAGTAAAATGGTTAAAATTACCTACGAATCATGCATAACAAATACATGAACCTATGCTAGCATGGCAAGTTCTAAACCTCTATATTCACTATCGCTTCAATAGAGATTAACACGTTATCTTATATGTTAGCTACGCACATAAGACGAATAAGCAGAACCAATACTAGGATATCAATCAATCACCACACACCAAGACATCGAAACAAATTAATTATTGAAATCCATAAGTAAATCCGCTAGAATCCCATGAAAACGATTAGCCCATAATTGAACTCATCATCACCATGGGTTCCAATGAAAGCATGGTATAAACAAGGTCTTAATAAACTGAATAATAATTAAAGAACGAATAAAAAAAGTCTAGGTTTAACAAGAACGAAAACAAGCATCCAAAGTTATAACTAATTCGAAGAATCACAACAAGATCTTCTTTTTCAAAGTTGTTTTGTGCTTCTAGGTCTTCTCCTTGGTCTCCCAATCTTCCCGGATGATGAAAACCCTTTTTTTAACTATATATTAGCCCATATTGGACCTGGACACTTAAAATCGTTAAATTCCACTCAAAAAAGGCTTTTCAGCGAAATTAGCCGCACATCAGCACGTGGGCGCCTGGCACCAGCAGGCGGGCGCCTGCTAGCACACGGTCTCCTGGCACCAGCAGGCGGGCGCCTGCAGCCTTTCTGGAAAATTTTGATGAATCTTATTTTGCCCATAACTTGAGTTCTACTCGTCAGAATTAGGCGATTCAACTGTCCACACGAAGCTAACGAGATTCTCTATAACTTGAAAATGACCTAGGCTTCCAATTCTGATCACTTTTTATCATATTTCCTTTAAAAGCTCATTTCTTCAAATAACTGATACCTGAAATGCAATAACACAAAAACACATCAAAATACCAACAACTTGAGTCTAAAACACCAATTTAAGCTTGTAATAAAGCATTCCAAGGGGATATAAAATCCACTTATCAGAGATATCGACAAGTCATTTCTTCAATAGAGAACTCTGAGTTATCGACAAGTCAAAATATCACTAGAGATCTCTGAGATATCGATAAGTCAAAATATCACTAGAGATCTCTGAGATATTGATAAACCAATTTGTCATTAGAGAACTCAGAGATATCGATAAGCCAAAGTGAAGACATGAAGATGAGAGATCTCGATAAGGAAAATTCTCTTATAGAGAACTCAGAGACTTCGATAAGTCAAGACAACTATAGAGTGATGAGAGATCTCGATAAGCCAATATACTTATCAAGATGTCAAGTTCTCTATATACCGAACTGGAGATCTCGAGATAAAACTCAAAGTACAAAGTGCAGACCAGTTAAATATCCAAGATTATCAATCAGCAAACAGTCCAATCAGTTGGATTGACAAGTCTACAAAAGCAGCTTGAAGAGTACAAGATCAAAGGCCAAGATTAACTGGAAAAGTAAAGTCACAGGCGTGCAAGATTAGCAAAGATACACTAAGCCAGAAATAAAAAAATTTGGTTATCGAAAAATAGGGTTTAGTACATGTTATTGCATGTTGTGTAAAAACCAGTGTTTACTGTTCTATAAAGTAAACACTGGATGCTTTGTTTTTTTGTAATAATTAAGATAAAAAATCTTGTATTCTCTCAAGGAAGAAGCTAAGCTCTTTATCAACAAAGAGACTAGAAATTTTGTAGCAATACATTTTTAAGTTTAATATAAAATTAAGTGAGTTTTGAAAGATATGTATTCACTGTTCTTACCTGTTTAAATTCAGTACTAACACATTTCACTACAAGGTTTTAATTTACTTTGTTCATCACCATAAACAATTTAAGAAAAGCAGAAAAACACTAAAACACATTCACCCTCCCCCCCTCTGTGTGTAATTCATTACCTAACAAGTGGTATCAAAGCAAAATCTGAAAGTAAATAGATTCAAGATCTTGGAAGAATGAATGCACAGAAAATAAGTAGCATCAAAATCCCTACTTTTGATAAGGCTAACTACACTCTATGGAAGAAGAAAATGTTGTTGTTTATCAGGATGGCCAATCCATTATACATTCAGATCCTCAAGAATGGCCCTTTCACTCCTATGGTAAGAGTTGAGAAATCTATAGATGGAGACATGGAAATTCCATCTCATTATGCTCCTAAAGATCCTTCAGAATACACTGAGCCTGAGAAAGAAAAAATCTCCCTAGATAGTGGCTTGCAGCTGATCTTGATAGAGTCACTTGATAATGTAATGTACAATAACATTGTCAAATGTGACACTGCTAAGCAAATATGGGAGAAGATAGGGATACTTTATGAAGGAACAGAGGAAGTAAGGTCAAATCATAGAAGGATACTGATTTCACAGTATGAGGGTTTCATGGATAAGCCAAAGGAAAGCATTATTGATGTGTTTGAAAGGTTTAACAAGTTGATTAATGACTTGCAGCTGCATGATAAATATTATGAAGCTGAAGAAGTGAACTTGACATTTTTGCTCACACTCCCTGAACATTTGGAACAGAATATCTCAGTAATCAGAGAAGGGAGAGACTTGAGCAGGTTGACTCTGGAAGTTCTATATGGAATCTTAAAAACTTATGAATTGAAAATGATTTAAAGGAAATCATTAAGAGCTGGTCAAGGGCATATTGTAGATGGTTGAAGTGCTCTAATTGTTAATGAAATCCAGATCTCTAATGATGAGCCAAGACTCCAGACTCCAAGTGTCTCAACTAGTGAGCAAAGAAACAATAATTCACAGGAACAAGTCATACTGGAATTGGAAGAAGATGACTTCTACACCCTAGATGAACTTGATGAGTTAGATCAGGCAATGGCCTATCTAGCAAGAAAGTTTACTAACATAAGAGTAAAGAATCCAAGATTCTTCAAGGGAAAAGGACAATCATTCAACAAAGACAGCAGCTGGAAAGGAAATGGGAAGTACACACCTGATAGAAAAAATGGCTACAAAACTGGATCTATTGACATATCAAAGATAAGATGCTATAACTGTGATGAGCTAGGCCATAGAGCAAATCAAGTTATGGCATAAAAAACTCTCACATATAAACTACAAGGAAATCAACGCTCTGGTCAAGAAAGAGCTGGTGAGAGACATGCCAAAATTAGAGTTTTCTCATATTGAAGTCTGTGAAGCCTATTAGAAAGGAAAAATGAAAAGATCAAGTCACAAGTTAAAAATTGTGAATTCCATAAGTGCACCATTGCAACTTATTCACATGGATTTGTTTGGGTCAGTAAATGTCGTATCAATTTCAAGAAACAAATATGCACTTGTGATGGTAGATGACTACACAACATACACATGGGTAAAATTTATGCATTCTAAAGACGAGACTCCACAAATCATAATTGAGCATATAAAGAAGATAGAGAAATAGGCTGAAGATCAAAATCATGTGAAAATATTGAGAAGTGATAATAGAACAGAATTCAGAAATGCAACATTGAGTGAATTCTGCAAAAACAAAGGAATTGTTCAAGAATTCTCTGCTGCTAGAACACCTCAACAAAATGGGGTAGTTGAGAGAAAGAATAGAACATTAGTAGAAGCTGCAAGGACAATGTTGCAAGATGCTAATCTGCCAACTAGTTTTTGGAAAGAAGCTGTAAATACTGCATGCTACACTCAAAACAGATATCTCAATAACAAGATTCATGGAAAATCATCTTACTCAATCATGTCTAAGAGAAATCGTACCGTAAAGCATCTTCATGTGTTTGGAAGCAAGTGTTACTTTTTAAAAGACAACCCTGAATATGTGGGAAAATTTAACTCAAAGGTTTTGAAACAATTTTTCTGGGATATTCATTGGAGAGAACTGCCTACAAGGTCTATGTAATTGATCAAAAGAAAATCATGGAGAGCACAGATGTGACTTTTGATGATGACAAGTTTCCAGGCTTGGAATGCCTTGATGATAATGAAGCTGAAGCCCTTGCATTTGAAAATCTCAACATTGACAGTGATTTTGATGAAGAGGCTAAAGTCAATGCACAATAGATGATAAATGAAGAGAATACTGAACATGAAAATCATGAAAATAGAAGCTCATCTCATACACCTGAATTTGATAGCACAAACTCAGGGGGAAAAAGAGAAGAAGGATCTACTAGTCATACCAATAATGAAGAAAATGATGAAGGCACCAGTCCACAAACTCACAGCAGAAAATTGGACAGGAGTCACAATCTAAATGCAATAATTGGTGATCCCAATACTGGTGTAAGGACTAAAAGTGCAACTGCTAATGAGTGTCTACATGCATGCTTTCTGTCTCAAGTAGAGCCTAAGAAAACTGAAGAAGCTCTTACGGATCCTGATTGGATATCTGCCATGCAAGAAGAGCTTAATCAGTTTGAAAGAAACAAAGTTTGGGAGTTAGTTCCTGCACCAAAAATAGAAGTATAATTCGAACAAAATGGGTGTTCAGGAACAAGATGAATGAAAATGGTATAGTTATCAAAATTAAGGCAAGGTTGGTTGTAAAAGGTTATTCACAAGAAGGAGGAATTGATTATGATGAAACTTTTGCTCCAGTTGCAAGACTTGAAGCAATAAGGATTTTTCTAGCATTTGCTGCATATTCAAATTTCAAAGTGTATCAAATGGATGTCAAGAGTGTCTTCCTAAATGGTGAGTTAGAAGAAGAAGTTTATGTGCAATAGCCACCTAGATTTGAAGACTCAGAATTTCCAGATTTTGTGTACAAGCTACTCAAGGCTCTATATGGACTAAAGCAGGCACCTAAAGCTTGGTATGACACACTAACAGATTTTCTACTTAAACATGGATTCACTAGAGGAACTATAGACAAGACACTCTTCTACAAGCTGCATGGTGGTGATATGATCCTAGTTCAGATTTATCTGGATGATATTATCTTTGGTTCTACTAATGAGAAGCTCTGTCAAAGATTCTCTAAGCTTATGCAGAGTGAATATGAAATGAGTATGATGGGAGAACTAAGTTATTTTCTTGGACTCCAAGTTAGTCAAAGAAGTGATGGAATTTTCATCAGCCAAACTAAGTATGTTAAAGATTTATTGAAAAAGTTTGGCATGGTTGATTGTTCACCTGCATCTACACCTATTTCTACAGCAACAAAGTTGGATGAAGATAAAAAGGGCAAGAGTGTAGATATTTCAAGCTACAGAGGAATGATTGGATCATTGTTTTACTTAACTGCAAGTAGACTAGACATCATATTTGCTACATATTTGTGTGCAAGATTTCAAGCCAATCCAAAAGAATCACATTTGATGGTTGTGAAGAGGATTTTCAGATACTTGAAGTGGACTCCAAACTTGGGAATATGGTATCCTAAAGGATCTGGTTTTGAAGCTGTTGGATACACAGATGCAGATTTTGCTGGATGCAGATTTTGCTGGATGCAGGGTTGACAGAAAGAGTACTAGTGGAAGCTGTCAGTTTCTTGGACAAAGACTTGTATCCTAGTATAGCAAGAAATAATAATATGTGTCAACTTCCACAGCTGAAGCATAATACATAGCTGCTGGAAGTTGTTGTACTCAAGTGCTTTGGATTAGAAATCAGCTAATGGATTATGGCCTAGTGGTACACAAAATTCCAATTATATGTGACAATACTAGTGCTATATCTATTGTGGTTAATCCTGTTAATCACTCTAGGACAAAGCACATTGATGTAAGGTACCATTTTATTAGAGAACATGTTGCAAATGGTACCATTGAGCTCATTTTTGTTCCAACATAAAAATAATTAGCTGACATTTTTACTAAACCTTTGGATGAAGCAACTTTCACTAGACTTGTAGGTGAAATTGGAATGCTTAATTCTTCATCATAAGGCAATAACTCAGCTAATATTTTACAGCAGATTAATTTCTAGTAAATCAAAATTCATTTGATTAATTGGAAATTAACTGAAATATGAATTATAAATATTTCAGAAATATCTGCATATTTATTTTTCAAATGTTCAAAATTCAGCTTGGAATTTTTCAAATTCTAAGTAAACTATCTGGATGTTGATTTACATTTTAATATGTAAAATTAGCAAGGAAAAATCAAAGTAATTAAAAGTATACAGAGAACTGAGTTCTCGATAAGTCTAATTGACTTATTGATAAGTCATTTTAAGACTTCTCGAGTGAGTTCTCGATAAGTCAATTTCCTCACTTCTCGAGTGACTTCTCGATAAGCTTTATTATGACTTATCGATAAGTCATTATAGAGTTCTCTATAAGTGTTAATTCACAGAGTTCTCTATAAGTATAATTTCAGATGGTGAGAGGCTACTAGCTGGGGTAGACCTTGATGACATCTTCAAAACCATGGGGAATTTATCAGTTTTTACTGAAGACCCCATGGAGGTCACAAATGCACCTTCATGTGCAAATCAGCCTTCACAAGTTGTTAGGTTTGAGGGTAGTACTCCTGAGGGGGAGCTATCTAAATCCTCTCCAATTCAATTGGAGGTTCATGTTCCAGGAACAACTCTCCTCAAAACCTTGGCTGAAATTGCTCTGAAAATTGAAGTTGGGACTACAATTGCCAATGACCTCATATGGGAGATGCAAATATAGCACATTTAAGTGACAGTGTAGTGCAAGACACACAAAGGTTTGAGGTTGTTGCAAATGACAGTAGCACAGTCAAATCCCCTCCAATTCAAATGGAGGTTCCCACAACTGGTGAGGAACAACACCCTGTCATAAACACAGAGCAATCTGTGAGTCAAATTGTGACTCTTATCACAGGTGGTTATGATCTTATTCAACAACCCTCAACCTCTCAATCTCAAAAACCACACCTCATCTCCCAATGGTTGCAAACCGCTGAAGCTCAATCAACAACTGTGGATGATCTTCTAGTGGATCATTTGTCTGGACTTGCTCAAATTTCCCAACAGCTGCTAACCTCGGATATGTCTAATAAGGATTACCAAGCAATAATGCTCTCATATCAAACAAATGTCCAAGAATAACAAGATAAAATTATTAATGAAGCTGAACACAATGGCAATTGTGATGCTTGGTTGAACAAGGACTATAGTCGGGAGATGGATGATGTTTTGACTAAATTCAGGGAAGACTATCTAACTATTTTGGGAAGCCATGCTAAAGCTCTAACTCCTGGTGAAGTTTATGATGCAATCAATGAAGTTTCCAAAGCTTAACTCAAAGCTTTCCATCTCTTTGTAAAAGCTCTAGAACTCAAGTTGACTGATCATGAAGACAAGATAAGGAAGCTGGTGAAGGAGAAGATGGATGAGATCATACCTTCCCAAATCAAGATCACCTCAAAGTTAGATCTGACTTCTGTGGAAAAAGATGTCAAAAATCTCAGACAATCTTTCATTGCTCTTCATGAAGTGGTTCAATAACAAATCACAAGTTTAAATGACACAAAGCTCAAGTTGACCAAGCCTCACCAAAGAGGATATAAGCCCTCTGCACTACTCGTGGAGGGTATCAAACAAGCTGTAGAAGAAATTTTTGGATCTTCAGTAGCTACAAGCTCTCACCCACCTACTTCCACATCTACCAATCTTCAAATTCAAGCACTTCAAGGTCAAGTCTCCACTCTGCAAACCTCAAATGACAAACTCACAACTCAAGTGCAAGCTCTCACTACATTGGTGCAGAGTCAACATGCAGATATTCAAGCCTTGGTGGACTCCCACAAGCATCTACAAATGCAAAATTTTGTTGCTTTGGGATCCATCATGGGAAAGCTCAATATCCCACTGCCTGCACTTCCTCAGTCTGTGAGGCCAGAATTGCCAACTCCCCTAATCATGCATGTCATCAAAACTAAGGGGGAGATAGAATCTAGGATTCAAAAATCCAGGGATGCTGGTAAGTCAAAGAAATTAACCTCAACAACTCAGCATGGTTAAAGCTCTTCAAAAGCTCAAATCTCTCATGATGTTGGAAAAGAAAGACTCCTAAAATCTACAGAAGGACCTTGTCAAGATAATAAACTTAACGAACTTCTGACAGTGTTGAGGGTGTCTCTCTATACCAATTATGTTATATACAAGAAAGCTTTGGCCAATAACATAAACTTTGTTAGAGTGGTGCTTGTCAAGGTTGACAACTTTCTGGAAAAGAGAATAGTTGCAAATATAAATGACTGTGGAGTGGACAGATGTCTCCATGTGGCTCTCTCCAATCTTCAAAAACTGAGAGCATCTGAGTTGGATGTGGTAATTGACAAAGTGCATGCAGTAATTCCAGAGGATAACTAGCTGCTAAAGTAACTCAAAAATGCTCAGATAACTGCTTTTCCTGAATCCTATCTCTATCCAAGCAAGGGGATTAACTACACCTGTCCACAAACCAGAAAATGCAGATATTCACAGTTTAAAAATTGTGTAAGGAATATTTTGAGATTGATTATGACCCTTGAAACTGATCTAAAGACCAAAATTAACAAGAAGCCTGAAGATGAAGAAATGATCAGGATCTTGGAGAGATATCTTCAAAATATAGAGACCATGTTGCCTACAACATACTATAATTTAAAATAAGACAAGGATGATGATGAGCAGAATCCAAGTGATCAACCTCCTTCTGGCTCAAATCCAAGTCAATCCTCTAGAGCAACTGGTGACAAGGGCAAAAAGCAAGATAAGAAGAAGGGAGATGACAAGAAGGGAGGAGAAGAAAGAAGAAGGAAGAAAAAGCAAGATGGATCACAACCTCAACAACAACAAACCCTAAAAATCCAAATCAACCAAGCTCAACCCTCTATACCAACAAACTCAAATACCAAACCACCTCAAACCTCAAAGCCTAAATATTTGTACAAACAGACTGTTAACTCCTTTTTGAAAATACCAATCACCTCAAGCCAAATATCTCTCAAGAAAATCAAAAACCTACCATCTGTCAAGCCATCACTCAAAGTTCACGACAAGTCTGTTGGGAGGAAACCTAAGAAAATACAAGTTACTGAGAGGGCCATCTGGAATTGTTACAAGCAAAGTGATTTTCTACCTCTAAACTGGTGCAACTCAAATGAAGACTACTTTCAACAACTAGCTGAGAAAATAGTCAGAGTTTGGGTTGTAATACTAAGGGAAGTAAGAATCTACTATGAGGATGGGTCTTTCACATTTCTTGGCTGCAACTTAATGGACACTTTTTCACCCACAGAAATCAAGAGAGTGGTAAGCTTACTAAAGGACAGGGACACTGCAACCAGAGCACGGAGATCTGTTTTAGCTGAATGGTTGATAGTAAGGGAGGAAAGAAGAGCAATAAATAAGGCTGAATATGAGGAGAGGAAGAGGAAGTATGAAGAGAAAATTGAAATGTACATTCAAAGATCTGAAGATCTCCAGGCAAAAGGGATGAACAGAATTTCCAAGGATGGAAGATTTCTAAATGTCAAAGCTGGCACATTCTCAAAATTTGGGATTGATTTGCTAAGTGGTTATCCAAAACCCGACAGACTCAAACTTGTGAAAGCTCTAAGAGGGACACCAATCATAGAGGAACTGGAAATTCTTGTATATTTAAGGGACCTCATTAGAGAAGAAATAGGAGATACAGTATTTGTCTGATGTATGTATCTGTTTAACTCAAAAATCACCAAAGGTATAAATGTTGTATTTGTGTCAATTTGTATGTATAAATCTATCTGTCCACTGTAGCTTGGGATTAGTCTTGTTAACAGGCATGAATTTGTGATAAGCAATCTTCTCATAAATTGGGGGAGATTGTTGTGCAAGACATGCCTGTACTATAACAAGACTAAGTCAAATTGACAACCCTAAGTAAGTTGTATAGTAATCTATGTTTGCATTCTGTATTGTCACACTTAAGTTTGTAAAAATATAAATAGACTAGACTGGAGTATTTTTTTTGTAAACAGTCTCAAGCCTAAGAATAAGCTCTGGAAGAAAATCATGAAGATCATGCCTCAGAGAAAGGATGAATAAGCTTGGAGTTCAATAAATCTATTTTGTGAAAAACATTCTAAGTCAAGAAGTCTACAAGTCACAGATTTTGTGATATAGAGAAGTCATACGAGGACTCTAGAATGACTTATCGAGAAGTCAAGAAAAGCTACTAGAGAACTCAGAGATATCGATAAGCCAAATTGAAGACATGAAAAATGGAGATATCGACAAGTCATTTCTTCACTAGAGAACTCTGAGTTATTGATAAGTCAAAATATCACTAGAGATCTCTAAGATATCGATAAGCCAATTTATCACTAGAGAACTCAGAGATATTGATAAAACAAAGTGAAGACATGAAGATGAGAGATCTCAACAAGGTAAATTCTCTTATAGAGAACTCAGAGACATCAATAAGTCAAGACAACTATAGAGTGATGAGAGATCTCGATAAGCCAATATACTTATCGAGATGTCAAGTTCTCTATATACCGAAGTGGAGATCTCGAGATAAAACTCAAAGTACAAAGTGCAGACCAGTTAAATATCCAAGATTATCAATCAACAAACAGTCCAATCAGTTGGATTGACAAGTCTACAAAAGCAGCTTGAAGAGTAAAAGATCAAAGGACAAGATTTACTGGCAAAGTAAAGTCATTGGCGTGCAAGATTAGCAAAGATACACTAAGCCAGAAATAGAAAATTTTGGTTATTCAAAAATAGGGTTTAGTACATGTTATTGCATGCTGTGTAAAAACCAGTGTTTACTGTTCTATAAAGTAAACACTGGATGCTTTGTTTTGTTGTAACAATTAAGATAAAAAAATCGTGTATTCTCTCAAGGAAGAAGCTAATCTCTTTATCAACAAAGAAGCTAGAAATTTTGTAGCAAGACATTCTTAATTTTAATATAAAATTAAGTGAGTTTTGAAAGATTTGTGTTCACTATTCTTACCTATTTAAATTCAGTACTAACACATTTCACTACAAGGTTTTAATTTACTTTGTTCATCACCATAAACAATTCAAGAAAAATAGAAAAACACTAAAACAAATTCACCCCCCCCTCTGTGTGTGATTCATTACCTAACAAACATGGGTTTTTTTGTCATAGAGAATTTAACCCATGATCCCTATAGGCAAAATAAGTACATCACCAATTAAGATAGATGTTCATTTATTTATGTTTTAATAACATTAACTATTGAGTTACATTTTATAATAGATTTGCACAACATCTGGATTATAATCCCATTAAAAATATATTGATCATGCTATATTATGTTCCAAACCTTGTATTTTTGTATACTTTGAAGTGTGAAATACAATGTCTAAACTGTTTAAAATTACTTATATAAACCATTGTGTTAATTGGTTAGCTCCACAGGTTTAATTTTTTTTAAATTTTCGTATCATTGTGAAATAATATGTTTTGGTATAAAAAGTTTAACTATCATCATTATTAATAATTATTCTCAATTTCGGTCATTTCGGTAAATTCACATAACATATTTGATTCAATGTCATTTGCGATAAAAAGTAAAGCGTAAAAGGGAGGGAGTTACAATAGTATTTTCTCTTAAACTATGAATACTCCAAATACTACACATTTGTATGGACGATGTTTTACAAATATTTCCATATTCGTAAACCATAAACATTTATAAAATCTATTACACACATACAATTATACTTTTAAAAAGGGTTAATAATCAAGTGAGCCACTAATGTGAGCTTAATATATCAAGTTGGTCATCGAACTCAAAATGGTCTCAAACTGGTCCCTTAAGTCAATTACAGTTACATTCCGTTAGTCAACATCAAAATTTAGAACGGGAAAACTTATGTGTTAAAATTTATCTGAAGTGACATCTCTCAGATAAGGTAACAACTTTTTAGCCAATTCAGCAATGTAACAACTCTATCTCTGAAATAGTATGGGTTAGGTATGAAGTGCAACACAGGAGGGTAAATGTGTTTTCTTGTTTTCTTGATTAATCTTTGAATGCTTATGGCTCTTGAAACTTAACAGCTAGATAAATTTGCAGTTATAAAAAACCAAATGTAACTACACAAGTAATTTATCAAAAATTCACTTGATTTGTATTAAATCAAATTTATTTGTGCTACAAATCCGTGTTCTTAAAAATAAGAACTCAGCTACTTCTCTTGAGAGAATATAAGATTTTCTAGATCTATTTTGTTACAACTGAACTAAGTACCCATGACATGTTTTATAGATCAACATGCATAATTTACAGAACTTGCACTAAAATAGACTAACACATTTTCTAAAGCTTATTTGTCTGTTTCTATTTATAGTGCAGCATGTCTGTGTAGAATCTACTAGGTTTGTGATTGTCCTTAGTCCAGTTTATCTTGGTTCTTAGTCTTGCATTCTTCAAGCTGCATTTGTAGGCTTTCCAATTCAGTGATAGAATTGTTTGTTGACTGATAATCTTGGATTTTTGAGTTGTCTGTATTCTGAATTCTGAAGGTATTTGTCGAGATCTCTTTTATTTTGTAGAGATATCACATATTGATAAGTAAAATGACTTTTGATATCTCCACTTCTCGATAGGTGTTATGACTTGTCAAGGTCTCCAGTTCTTTGCAAGTAGAATTTGACTTATCGATATCTCTAGTTCTCTATATGGACTTTTTGACTTGTCGATATCTCCAGTTCTTTACATGAGATTGACTTGTCGATATCTCTTGGGACTACTCTACAAGCCATTTTGACTTGTGAATATATCCAGTTATCTACGTGCAGATTAACTTGTCGATATCTCTTGGGACTTCTCTACAAGCCATTTTTGACTTCTCGACATGCATCTCTATATTCCTTGATCTGTGACTTGTCGATATAAGACTTAGAACATTTTTCCTAGAACAACATTATTCAACTCCAAGCTTATACACTTCTCTCTGAGGCATGATCATTATTGATCTTCTTTCAGAGTTTATTCCTTAGCTTGATGGATGTTCATAGAAAAATCCTCCAGTCTAATCTACTTAGCATTTTTACAGACTCAAGAAATACAAACACAGAATACAATGGGATTATCATACAACTTATCCTTAGGGTTGTCAAGGTGACTTAGTCTTGTTATGTACAGGCATGTCTTGTAAAACACTCTCCCCCAATTTGTGAGAAAATTACTTGTCATAAATTCATGCCTAATAAAGACTAACCCCAAGCTAAAACTTAAGCAAAAACTAGTAAACTAACAAAGTACATATTTTTATACATTTTGTACTTATATTCAGAATAAGAATTTACAAAGTCACCTAAATTTCTCAGATCCTGGATATTCTATAATCAAATCCTTGAGTCCTTCAGTTTCTCTTAGAATTTCAACCAGTTTGAGCCATTCCTTGAGTGAGTAATTGTCAAAATATTGAATTCTGAACCTTGATAATCTAGGAGTTTTAAGATTTAGAAACACACAATCAGGTGAAACTCTGCTCAACCCTTTTGCCTTTAACTCACTAGATCTCTGCTCAAACATCTCAATCTCCTTTGCATATTTCAATTCATTAGCTTCCCTCTCAGCCTTTTCCCTATCATGCTTTTCATCTCTCTCTCTCTCTCACTCTCTCTCTCTCTCTCTCAACCTTACAGCTAATTCAGCCTTTCTCATCCTTGTAAAAGCATCCTTACCATTCATCAAACTTATCATTCTCTCAAGCTCTACTATTGAGTAGTTTTCAATTACTTCTCTGTTGAGTAAGTTGAATGTGTCCTATTTAAAGAAAATCTTCACTTCTCCCAAATTTTCAACACAGACTTTGACTATTTTTTAGCTAACTATTTATTGTAGTCATCATATGTTGTTTCTACTGAGATAGGTAGAAAATCAGTTTGATTGAAATAATTCCATAGAGCACCAACTTCAACTTTTATTTGTTTTGGTTTTCTTCCATTAGTCTTGAAATGAGTCTCGATTGGATGTTTGAATGATGGAGGTTTTGGCAGTTTCTTCAAAAATATTTGATTGGATAGAATGGGTATTTTGAGTAGAGAGTTGGATGTAGGTTTGTATAGGTACTTAGGCTTTGAGGTTCGGATGTTTTGCGTATGTGTTTGGATAATTGTTTGAGTTGACGTTGGTAGAATTTTGGATTTTTGGGTTATTGGTGTTTTCTTGGAGTCTCTTTCATCTTTCACATCTCCCTTCATCCCTACATCATACTACGCCATAAATGGCCTGATGCAATGCTTTTTGAAAAGTGTTGCAAGCATTTCGTTGCGGTAGCTCAGAAAGCTGAGGTATATTGTAACACCGAGATGTTGGTGTTACAATAGGCATTAATCTAGTGTTACATGAATGTGACGGTATTACACGACATGTAACACCAGCACCTGGTGTTACAATAGGTATTATTTTTATTTTTGTAAATTAAAGTAAATATATTATCATGAAATTATATTTAAAATTATATTATGGATTATTCATTACTATAAAGTATTATATTTAATATTGTAATTTTTCTAAAAATTATTACATTTTATTTTAGAAACAAATAATTATATATATATATAATTTCACTTGCATAAATAAATAATCATTTAATTTATAAATAAAAAATAAAATAATATTTACATTCCTGAGGTGAATTGTCTGGGCAGTAGTTCCCCCCCCCCAACCGAAAACATTTTTACTAAGTCAATAACACTTTCTTTCACTCATTTCTCTCTTTCTCTCTCGAACACAAACGTCCCTCTTTCTCTCTCGAACCACATTTCTCTTTCTTCGATTCAAATATTTTGGGCTTCAATTAGGTACTTGAATACACAAACACACACATTTTCTTCAATTAGGTTACTAACACATCGATTTTTCTCTTGCAGGTAATTAGGATTCTTCGATTTGGGGCTTCTTCGATTTACAGGTAACTTTCTTCATTTTTCATTTTTTAGTCTTGCATTTAGTTGTATAAACTGTTTTACTAACATTTTATATCGTGCATTTTAGGGGATTCAGGGAATTGAAAATATTGAGGGCATTTCACTGGGTTTAAAGCTTTTATTAAGGTAAAAAGCTTTCACTGATGTTTATGTGTTATGTTGTTGATTTTTTGTTTTTGTATTTGCTTTTATGTGTTATGGTTTATTTTGTGTTCGATTGGGTTTTTTTGTGTTCGATTGGGTTTATGCATAATGTTTGGGTATGGGTTTATGCATAATATTTATGCATGATGTTTATGCATGAGTTTATGCTTTCACTGTAGGATATTAAAGAGGGTGTATGTTTATGATGTTTATGCAGAATGTTTATGATTGGGTATGGGTTTTTATATGTTTATGACTGCCTTTTGTGTAGTAACTTTATGATTTTGTGTTATGGTTTTGTAAATTACTCATTAGATAGGCCTTCGCTATGATATGACTGCCCTTTGCTTATTACTCATTAAATTTTGTGTTATGGTTTTGTGATTTTATATGGTTTTTATATGATTTTGTGTTATAACTCATTAGATAGCCCTTTGCTATGATATGACTGCCCTTTGCTAATTATTTTTCTAAATTTTGGTTTACATGATATGCGTAGATGATAATACTCTAGACATAATTTATGATATAGTATTATATAATGCTCCTATATCGATAGTGATTATAACTAAGCTCCTTACATGTCTATTGGTTTATAGGTATAAATAGTATTTTGAGATATATTGTATATATTTTTATTTTGGGGAAAGTATTTTCATATATACGATAATACTACATTGATGTACATGATCTTATCAATATGGCACATATTAACATTATGCTGACTTTATAGGTGAAACGTGTTGAATCTGTTAGCGACTAGATTTTAGAAATGGAAACTAATAAAGATAATAAAAGCTGGATAGGACTTCCAAGATACGAAGAAGAATATAAAAAGGGGATAAAAGCTTTTGTTGAAAAGGCATTTGGCCTTTTTTCTATTGGTGATGAATTGAAGTGCCCCTGCAAAGATTGTGATGATCGTAAGTGGCATCGTGCAGATGTAATTTATGATCATCTAATATGCAGGGGACCTTCTCTATCACATGTCCAATGGATTTATAGGATTTCAGGAGCCAAAATAGGAAATAGGACCAATTTTAGGGACTGTGAAGCGGGGACTGCCTTTAGAAGAGATGTTCGATTGTACGAGTAGGAGGTTTCAGAATGTAGATGTAGGACCAAATGCGGAGGCTAAAAAATTTTATCGCCTTGTCGAGGAGGGAAAAAAACCGCTATATCCGGGCTGCACAAATTTTTCTCGGCTAAGTTTTATGATTCGGCTTTACCATTTGAAGTGTGTTCATGGAATTACTGAGTCGGGGTTCAGTGATTTATTAGTTCTGATTAAAGAGGCCTTTCCCAAAGCCAATGTACCTGTATCGTTTACTGCTGCTAAAAATATAATCAAAGACTTAGGTCTTGATTATCAGAAAATACATGCGTGCCCCAACAGGTGTATGTTGTATTGGAGTAAAAATAAAGATAAAATAGTTTGTGATAACTACGGGGTTTCGAGGTGGGTTTTACAAGAAAAGAAAGGGTCTGCTGCTATTGATGATCCGGAGAGAATTATTAGCAAGGTGCCAGCAAACATCATGAGATACTTTCCCCTTAAACCTAGGCTGCAAAGAATTTTCATGTGCAAAAAATTTTCTAAACTCATGACTTGGCATGCAACGGGATGGATAGAAGATGGGAAGCTAAGGCATCCGGCTGATGCTAAAGCTTGGAAGATGATGGACGCTAACTACCCTGAATTTTCTTAGAAAATTTGAAATGGAAGTGAAGCGCAAGTTCGTGACTACTCACCAGCTCCAGTAGCAACAACAAAAAAAGAAGAAGGTGAATCAGAAAGCACCTGACCTGCCGAGGAGAATTTTATCACCTCGACAATGTAAAAAGCAAGCTGCAGGGACTCCCGAAAAGGAAGAACCAGTGGTCACTAAAAATGGATCAGCAAGGAGAAAATTGAATTTACAGGAAGGCAAGAGTGTATCTGAGACTGACAATGTTGTTGAGGTAATAAAAGTTTAAGAATTTTGATGTGTAGTATATATCTTGAACAAGTGATAATGTAGCTTCTTGATACGAATGATTTCTTGCAGGCACCCGCACAACCATTACCAGCAAAGAATCCTTACGAGGAAAGGAGAGATAACCGGGTGCTCGAAAACAGAGCAAAGCTTAAAGAACTTGGCTTGGATAAGTATTTGCCTGATCCTAATCCACCAACAACACAAATAAACAAGAAAAAAGATCAAGTTGAAGAGGAATCAGATGAATATATCTTGGAACATGAGAGCGAGGAAGAAGATAGTGAAGATTCATCAAAGGTAACGCTTGTTTCAGGATGTTTATTATGCGAACTGATAGGCTTGACATGTTCAGAACTATATTGTATTTTCTTGTAATGGTCATAATATAACATGATATGCTTGTGTAAAAATTCTAGCATCTTGTAATGGTCATAACTATAAATTAGGAACATACAAAATAAACAGTATTTACACATGTTAACAAATTCTGAACTATAAAGAAATTAGCTTAATATTTGTATAAAATGGGCATATCAATTTACTTGTATGTATAAAATGGGCATATCAATTTACTTGTATTCTAAGCTTAATATTTGTTGCATTTATTTAGTTAGCATTTTACAATTTATTCGAATTTTACTTTTATTAAGTATGCGAAGAAAAAGCAAATACCACCTGGCCCCAGGACCCGTTCCCGAGCCAATGATAGAATTTATGCAAGAAGGATCCCGTGCAGCTACCTGCAAAAAATCAAGCAAAAAAGACCCTGCCAAGAAGGGAGTGGAAAGTTCATATGCTCGAAAACTTCTAAATCCGACATATAGTAAATTGTTAAAATAATATGGTGATATTGAAAGTGGTTCTGTTGCTGCTTATGTCGCACTACGCGAACGTCAAAAGCAAAATCTGGAACTTGAGCCAAGGATTGAGGATGTCGGTGAATCAAGTTTACCAAATGTTGATGAAGGCGGCGAACCAGGTAATTAACATATAAGCACGATAATTTCTATATTTGTGCAATAATTAGCATTTATAGGGCCAAAATTATGTATTGATATTTCTATATCATGTTTATACCTGACAGCTCCTAAAAAGTTTCGAGGAAGATCAAAAATGCTAAAAGTTTATGGAAGGAGTAGTAATGAAAAGGTGGTCATTACATTGAGTAAACGAAATCATCCAATTGGAGATAAGAAGGTTACATCTGAGCTAAGTAACTTTCTTGGTACGCTGGTCAAAGATCATGTGTCGATTGCTCATGTTAACTGGCATGTTATTCCAGAAGACCTAAAGAAGAAAATGGTGGAGTACACTCTGGTAGACATTTTTACCTAAACCTAACAATTTTTTTCTGTTTCATTTATTTGCGTTGAAATAATGTATTTTCTGTTTGAAACATTGTAGGAAAGGTGTGATATCCCTCCAGGAGGTTTAAAGTGGATAAACAAGACACTTAATACTTGCTGGAGAGTGCATAAGTCCCGGGTGAAGAAGGAGCATTACACAAAATATGACTCCGATGAGCTAAGGATTGAAAATAGGCCTCTTAAAATTCCTCTTGAGGATTTTAAGTTGTTGCTGAAGTATTGGGCAGATGAAGGAGTTCAGGTACTCTTGACACCTTAACACGTATATAAAAAATAAAATTAAACATAAATTGTCAATTTGCTTCATGTATTAGAGACACATAAGTACATTCTAAGTAGAGAATTAAATTGTTTTTTGACAGTCACTTGCAAAGGATAATGCAGCCCATTGTAATTCTTATGCTGACCTACACACTCTCGGTCGTAGACCTCTTACTGCTGTTAGACAAAAATTGGTATGGCATCATTTAAATTGTTAAAAAAAATATATTCAATTTAGGTGCCAAACTAGTCTGACATTGCTCTGTACATTTTTTTTGTACATTCTAGAAAAACAAAGACCCAAATTTGATGTCTCCATCAGATGCTAAAGTGTATTTAAAAAGCCGCAAGCACAAACCAGGGCGCAAGTACAAATCAAATAGCGAAGCATTGAAAAGCGAATGGTAATCATCTTTCTAATGGTAAATAATAACCCTGAA
The DNA here is from genome assembly GCF_009905375.1 of Apium graveolens. Lineage (NCBI taxonomy): Eukaryota > Viridiplantae > Streptophyta > Magnoliopsida > Apiales > Apiaceae > Apium > Apium graveolens. The sequence goes on along the minus strand of NC_133647.1, from coordinate 98,451,253 downwards.
CATGTTCTACCTTTAACAAATATATTGCAAATTTCTATTGTAGAGTTCCATTCAGGAGGTGCTGGAAGAAGGGAACGATGCAAATGAGTTGCTTTCCAGTGGTAGATATGGACCAGATTGGCTGGTGGGAAGGAGATGTGATATGGACGGCTCGGAAAAAGGTCCTACTACTCCACAACCTTCTGATGCTGATTTGAAACAGATAACTCAAGAGCTGGAGGCCAAGTTTAACATAAAGCTCCAAGATAAGATGGCCTGGATGTTAAAAAAACTCGGCAAGGTGAATCTGGGTATGAACATTGATGTTGGAAACTTTTGTGCGACCGAGTCAAGTGATCATGATGAGAATGGCACTCCCTTTGCCAGTGGAACTCACACTCCAGGCACTGAAGGCACTCGAGGTCAAGGCACTGAAGGCAACACAATTTAAGTATTTTGTAATCATCGAATTTGTTTTATTATAATCTCGTAACTAGTTTCGTTATTTTAACGGTTAAGTAGTGGTGGTTGTTTTGGTTGGTGAATAGACTTTGAATGTAGATTGTTTTGGTGTAGTTATTTTAGTTGGTGGATGGAGTTGAGACTTGGTGGATGGAGTTGGGAGTTATTTAAATGGTCATATAGTTGTGGTATGTTTGGGACTTATATTATGGGATTCTTCTGAAAACAGGAATGACATTTCAAAAATTTATATATTAACTTTTACATTAGCCTAATTTACTGTTACAGTATCTTACAATTAGTTCTACATAATTGTGAAATGTGTGTTACATTATTGTGGAATTTGTGTTACAATAGATAAACATAGTGTTACAATAGGTAATGTGGGCCCAACAGGTGGGCCCCATAAGTAGGCCCCATAGGTGGGTCCCAGGTGGGTCCACCCTGTGGGGCCCATATTTAAAAAAATCAATCAAGCTATTGTAACACTAATCAGGTGTTACATTTGGACATTATATTGTTACAATAGGGCCCTATTGTAATGTTTTTACTGGTGTTACAATAGATAAAAAAAGTGTTGCAATAGAGGGTCTATTGTAATGCGCGCAGATGTAACGCCCCCTAATATTACAATAGACCAATTGTAACACTTTTTTGGCCTATTGTAACACCAGGAGTGGCATTATAATAGGCCACTTATGGCGTGGTGATCATTTCCCTTCTTCAGACTATCCTTGCCACCCTTAGCATCTGTATGGCTCCCACTACCTCTGCTTGACTAACTTGGATTTGAACCAAAAGATTTGTGTTCATCTTTCTTTTGCTCATTATCATCCAAGTCATCATCTTTTTAATTTATTTGAGTCTTTGTAGCATGGTGTCTGCATTCTTTAGGTACTTAGCAAAAATTTTGATCATCTCCACATCTTCATGAGTTTTATTATTTTTAGTCTTCAGCTCTGTCTCAATTGTCATTATTAACTTCTTATTGCCCTTGAAAAAGTGCTTTGGTAACTGGAAGTGTTTGCATCTCCTGTGTTGGAGAAAATGTAGGCCTTTCCTCCTTTGCTATGTTATAGATATGCTTAGGAAAAGCTCGTATCTATCCTGATTTTAGTTTATGTAATAAAAGAGTGTCCTATGGACTCATCACTTTGACTTTGTTGATGAAGATGTCCAGCTTTGAGGCTCTTCTTGATTGTAGAAATGAGAGAGAGAAACCTGCATGCACCTATCAACACCATAATCACTTATATTCACCACAATTCTCTTTTCTCCGAAGTTGTGTCTTGTGACCAGAACCACTCTTAGGAAGTTGAAATTGTTATTCATGGTCTTTTTATAGATGAAGTGATTTAAGTTGAGTGAGACTCTCAGGCCTTCAAGAAAATCAGAAAACTTTTATCAAGATAAGGGCCTTCAACTGCCATCTTGAGTCTTTCAATCCCACCATTATCTTCATTTTGGCTTGATTTTAGCTTGGGCTCCCTCATCTCCCCTAGACTTGGTAGCAGGAAAAGTGACATGTTGAGGGATCTGGACCCTTACTATTTGAGGAATTTCCTATAGAGGGACCTTCAAAGCACCTATGATAGCTCCCAAAGACACACATGTCTGCATTTGAAAAAAAAATTGGGAGTCTATCAGGGACTTGATGTCTTGCTGTTGGCTTTTGACCAAAGAGATGAGCTGAGAGAATTGAGATGTGAGAGATTCATTTGAAGCTTTAAGTTCATTAATTTGACTCTGTAGTTCCTGGACTTGATGAGATGAAGATACGGAAGGAGCAGCTGTTGAAGTTGTAGAGAGAGATGTACCAAAAGTATCATGCACCACAGTTTTGATTTTCTCCATCATTAAGGCTGAGGGTTCATACCTTGCCTTGTGCAGTTGATCCAACTTGAACTTAGTGTCATTATTGCTTGAGATTTGATTTTGGACAACATCATGCAAGGCCATAAATGATTCTTTCAGATTTGTAATACTTTTCCAAACACCAATAAGAGTGAAGGTGGCCATCTTCTCAACAAATTTATTGAATTTGTTCTTGATCTCTATTTGAGATGGCACCGACTTATCTATTCTATCACTCACCATATTCTTGATTTGATCTTGATGACCATCCAGAGTATTCTCAAGATCTTTTCATATGAAGTAGAAAGCTTTAAATTGTGCTTTGTAGACTTCTATGATGGCATCATAAACTTCTTGTTGAGTGAAGGCTTCGGCACAACTACTCAAAATTATGACATATTCTTCCTTGAATCTTGCCAAAGCCTCATCCATGTTAATATTGAAATCCTTTGACAACCAAGCATCTATATTACCATAATGTTTAGCTTCTTCTGCAATCTTTTCATGTTGATCTTCAACATCATCTTTGTAAGACAATAGAATTTCTTGATAATCTTTGTTAGACATATCGGTGGTTAGTAACTGTTGAGTAATATTGGCAAGGCCTGCAAGCTGGTCTACAAGTAGGTCATTCATAGTGATTGGTTGAGCTTGAGCATCCTGCAGCCATTATGAGGAGAAAGGGTTGTGCAGATGTGGAGGGTTGATTTGTGTCTATTTGGGTGAAGGTAGAGGTGGATGGTACCTGTGAAATGAGTCACAATTGAACTCACAGTTGGAATTATGGTTGTGATAGTGTGTTGTTCACTTGATAAGTGAACCTCCATTAGAATTGGAGGGGAGTTGACCAGGTTACTGTCATGTACCATGGCCTCAAACCCTTATTATTCTTGCAAAGAACTAGCACCATAGCAGTCTGTGAAGACCGTTGTGCACATGAAGGTGCATTGAAAACTTGAGCCACAGGGTCTACAGTAAAAATTGATGAAACCCTTTGGTTTGTGATGATGTCATCAAAATCTACCTCAGCATGTAGCCTCTCATTATCTAAAGGTTGGTTCTGAGTGGAGATCACAACTTCAGGAACTGTGGCACTTGATTTCGATAGAGCTGAAGAAGTGGATTCAAGCCCTTCATTGTAGGATAAAGAAATTTGATAAATAAGATTTTTGAGATTAGAGTTGAGTGTTGGAAACTCCCCCTGAATATAAGAGGGAGTTTTAAGTGATGTGCTCTAACTCATGTGTATGCCAGCCAAATTACTTCTTTGACTCTCTTAAGAGTGCTCAAGAGGGGGTGCAGACTCTTTACAAATTACACTTGGAATGGTGCTTGGTTCAATAGTCACATCTTTTTAAGAAGATGTCACCAGAGTCTGTTTACTCCCCATTTGTACAATTATATCTTTTTAAGAAGATGCATAGGTGGTCATATGAGTGCTCAGCTTCATTTTCTTTTGCTTCTTTGGGTTTTTGACCAAGGGTGACACTATTTTACTTGGTTCCTCACCAGTGTCACTAACTACCACTAAGTTGGTTTGCTTCCTCTTCTTTTTACTAACTCCATCCTTTTTAGAGGATGAAACAGTTGGCTTACTACTAGCTAAGGATTCTGAAGAGATGGCTGCAACTGTGGTAGGCTACTGTTGGTGTTCATGTATTTGTGCTACTACAGGACCAGGGGCCATAACTGAACTAGAGATTTCACTACTTCTCATTTCAGGCATTGGGTAAGAGTAAGTTCTAAATTTTTCCAACATGAAGTAAGTGATATTTAGACTGACCTTTATCGGGTTTTTTATATTAAGTGATCCAAATGGAATTTTGGACAATTGTTTATAAATGCCTATTTGATTTACATCTATACCTTGTACCCAGTGTATGTCATTACTTTATAATTTAAAGTGGACATAATGAACCCAGGGAAGAAAATTTCCTTACCCCTACTTACCAAAGGCATAGTGAGCCTTGTGTTTAGCTCCTCCAGGATCAGGCTTCCAACATCCCGATGCTTGTTGTAGGCCATAGAGTACACCAGCTTCTGGACTACGCTTGAGATGTTGTCATAGGCAATTTTTCTGCATGTAAATGCCCTGATAATGGAGTCAAAAACGAATGCCCATTCCCTCCTCAAGTTCTTTTTGTTTAGCCTGACCATGTCAATCTTTTCACAGTAGTTTATGAAGTCCATGAATTCAGCCAATTCTTGAGTTGTACGAGCTTCAACCAGATTGTCAGTATAGATGCCCAAAGCTTTGTAGATGTCATTTGCGTTGAACTCAACAATTATACCCTTTATTATGTAGTTAACCACCATGGAAACTGTTTGATTATCATGGATGTTGGTGTTAATGACTGCAGTATTCCGAAAATCATTATGAACGTCCAAGTAAAGAACTGAGTTGGTGGTTAGGACTCTTGAGAGATATGAATCAGCAATGAACTTCATAAAATACTTGAAGTTATCTGGTGCCTGAGTTGGGTCAACAAAGGCTAGGAAATTGGTTCCATCATTGGGAATAATAGCTCTTACGTTGTTAGCAACCATTTGAGAGATTAGGTTTTAGTGGGTAAGTGTTTTTGAGAGAAAGAAAGCTCGAAAAGTTGAGAATGGTGAAAAATTGCAGTGTGTAGGTCAATTTAGATCTCGAAAGCATAAAGAGGAGTTATGTCGAGATGTCTGGGTATTTATAGGGTAGAGATGTGACTTATCGACAAGAAAAGAATGAACGGTTGTAAATACTTGTAGAGAAGTTACATGACTTATACAGAACTCATATCGAGATGTCACTTTCTTGACTCTTATCGAGAATTAGATAGTGACTTATCGAGATGTTGTACAAATACACAATTTGTCCTTTTTGGACTTAGTTATTCTAATTTATATTGAGGAATTCAACATAAAATTAGAATATATTTTATATCAAAAGTATTTTACTGAAATAATTTATTGAATTAAATTATTTCAGTTCTGAGTTATTAAGAAGTCTAAAATTTAAACTGTGGAGAATTCCAAATCGATAAGTATATCGAAATCTCTACAATACTTATCAAAAAGTCATAAAAAGAATTATCGAGAAGTCTATGAAGAAGTCATGAAAAAGACTTATCGAGAACTCTATCGAGAAGTCAATTAGGGACTTCTCGACAAGTCATTTAGACATATCGAGAGCTCAGTTCTCTATATACTTTTGATCTTTCTTAAATATGTCTTATATTAATTTCACATATTAATAATGTGAACTAACATTTCAATAGTTTTTCTTAGAATTATAAAAATTGCAAGTTAAATATATCTATAGAGAATTCTGAAATATTACATTAGAATTGTCACACATGATTGGAATCCTTTGTAACAGTAGGCCATAATCCATTAGTTAATTTCTAATCCAAAGCACTTGAGCACAACAACTTCCAACAACTATATATCAGCCTCAGTTGTGGAAGTTGACATAAATGGCTATTTCTTACTGTACCACGATACAAGTCTTTGACCAAGGAATTGACAGCTTCCACTTGTACTCTTTCTTTCTATCCTGCATTCAGCAGAATCTGCATCTATGTGTCCAACAGCTTTAAAACCAGTTCACTTAGGATACCACAATCCCAAGTTTGGTGTTCCCTTCAAATATCTGAAAATCCTTTTGACAGCCATTAAATATGATTCTTTAGGATTTTCATGAAATCTAGCACACAGACATATAGCAAACATAATTTTGGTCTACTTGCAGTCAAGTAAAGTAAAGATCCAATCATTCCCCTGTAGCTGGAGATGTCTACACTTTTTCCTTTCTTATCTTCATCCAATTAGGTAGCTTTAGACACAGGGGTAGATACAGGTGAGCAATCCACCATTCCAACTTTCTTCAAAAGATCTTTGACATACTTAGTTTGACTTATAAAAATTCCATCAAATCTTTGGCTAGCTTGAAGGCCAATAAAGTAACTTAGTTCTCCCATCATGCTCATCTCATATTCACTTTACATGAGTTTTGAGAATACTTGACACAACTTCTCATTAGTAGAGCCAAAAATGATATCATCCACATAGATTTGAACTAGGATAATGTCATCACCATGTTGCTTGTAGAATAGAGTTTTGTCAATTATGCCTCTAGTGAATCCATGTTTCATTAGAAATTCTGATAAAGTGTCATACCATTCTCTTGGTACTTGTTACAAACCATATAGAGCCTTCAAAAGTCTATAAACAAAATTTGAAAATTCTGGATCTTCAAATATAGGATGTTGTTGCACATAGACTTCTTCTTCTAGTTTACCACTAAGGAATGCACTTTTCACATCCATTTGATACACCTTGAAATTGGAATATGCAACAAATGCAAGAAAAATTCTTATTGATTAAAGTCTTGCTACTGGAGTAAAATTTTCATCATAATCAATTCTTTCTTCTTGTGAGTAGCCTTTGGTAACCAGTCTTGCTTTTTTTCTTGTTACAATACCATTTTTATCCATTTTGTTCCTGTACACCCATTTTGTTCCAATGATGCTTCTATTTCTTGGTGCAGTAACCAATTCCAAACTTTATTTCTTTCAAATTGATTTAGCTCCTCTTGCATAGCAGTTATCCAACCAGGATCAAGTAGAGCTTCTTCTATTTTCTTAGGCTCAATTTAAGACAGAAAGCATGCATGCATTCATTTGCGGTGACATTTCTAGTCCTCACTCCAGCATTAGGATCACCAATTATAGTGTCTCTTATGTGACTTATATCCCATTTTCTGGTGTGATGATTTTGATGACTAGAATTGTCCTCATTTTCTTCATTGTTGGCATGACTTGCAGAACTACCATCTCTTTCTCCCCCTGAGTTTGTGCCATCAAATTCAGATGAGCTTCTTTCTTGAGATGAATTCACATTGTCAGAGTTCACTGGTTCACTAGTTTCTTCTTCCACTTTATTTTCTGCATTATTTTTAACTTAATCTTCGGAATCACTGTCAAGGTTGAGATTATCAAATTTTAAAACTTCATCTTCATTTTCATTAAGGCACTCCATGACTGGATATTTATCATTATCAAATGTTACATATGTGCTTTCCATTATCTTTCTTTGCTCTAGCACATAAACTCTGTAAGCAGTCCTTTCCAATGAATATCCAAGAAAGATAGTTTCAAATACATTGGAGTCAAATTTCCCAACATACTCAGAAGTGTCTTTCAACACAAAAAACTTACTTCCAAACACATGAAGATACTTAATAGTAGGCTTTCTTTTTGACAAGATTGAGTAAGGTGATTTGCCAAGGTTCTTGTTCACTAGATATCTATAACGAGTGTAACATGCTGTGTTAACAGCTTCTTCCCAAAAACTGGTTGGCAACTTGACATCCTGCATCATTTTCCTTGCAGCTTCAACTAGAGTTCTGTACTTTCTTTCAACCACACCATTTTGTTGAGGTGTTCTTGGAGCAGAAAACTCTTGAGAAATGCCTTTATCTTTACAGAATTCACTTAGAATTGCATTTCTGAATTCTGTACCATTGTCACTTCTCAATCTTTTGACAAAATTTTGATCCTCAGCCTGCTTAAAAATATTTTTTATGTGTTCAGTGATGATGTGTGAAGTTTCATCTTTAGAATACATAAATTCCACTCAAGTGTACCTTGAGTAGTTATCCACCATCATCATTGCATACTTCTTTCTAGATATGGACTTGACATTTACATGGCCAAACAAATCCATATAGATAAGTTATAGTGAAGCATTGATGGAGTTCACAACTTTGCTTTTGTGACTAGACCTCTTTATTTTGCATTTCTAACAAGCTTCACAAACTTCATTTTGAGCAAATTCCAAAACCGGCATATCTCTCACCAGTTCTCTTTTCACCAAGGTGTTAATTGCTTTGTATTTTAAGTGAGAGAGCTTCTTGTGCCAGAGTTTTCTTTGCTCATTTGATGCCTTGGTATGGAAGTAACATATCATGTTCTTGTTTGGTGAGTTCATGTCTACAACAAACAGGCTTTCTTTCCTTACTCCTTTCAGAGCAACTTCACCAGTCTTCTTGCTTGTGATTGAGCAATCCTTTTTGTCAAAAATAACCTTGAAACCTTTGTCTGTAAATTGATCTACACTTAAAAGATTCATTTCAAGACCTGCAACCAGTGATGTTTTCTCCAAAGGTCACCAAACATTTCAAGACGACATTTCATGAATCAAACTGCAATATCCCATTGTGAATCCCTTGTTGTTGTCTCCAAAGGTCACCAAAGGGCCAGTCATCTCCTTAAACCGTGATAGCAGAACTTTATCACCTGTCATGTGTCTGGAGCATCTACTATCAATGATCCACATGACTTTATTCTTCTTTCCCTACACACAATGAGGTTTAAGTGTGTTTAACTACCCAAGCAGTATTGGACACTTTCTTCTTCTTGACAGAGTTAGCAGAAGTAGAACTTGAACATTCAAAAGAATCAACATTCTTTGTTTTATTAACATTTTCCTCTTTGATCACAGATCTAAAGTTAATTTCTTCTAGATCCTTTCTCAACTTAAGATAGCTTGTCATAATTTTCATATTGCATGGAATGCAATCAAAATTGTCACAGAAATAGTAGGGGTCATTTGTTTGAATCTCCTTGTATTTGCAAGCTCCATACTTTGGCTCACTAACAACCTTTTGACAAAGGTGAGTTCAATGATATATTGAGCCACATTTTGACACTACTTTTCAGGAGCATCTACAACATATGCATAATTGTTGCTTATGTTGACACCTATCTTCCCATTTCTATTCTTCTTTTTCTTTGAAGTGCTTTTATTCTTGTCTCATTTAATGGTGTCTTGATAACTGGACTCGCTTCAGGCTTCTTCTCACATTCAGTATTAAGAGTGAGTTTGGCATTCTTCTTTTCTTCATCTTCATCTGTAATTTCTTGCTTGATAATAAGCTGCTCTCCACTGAAGTTCACCTCACAAGCTTTGAAAAAGGGAGCATTCACCTTTTTCAGCACCACAGTAACTACTTTGTTCACAGTTTTCTTTCCCTTGTCAACATCAATTTTTTTGTGAGATGCATCAGCCTCATAGTCCAAACCAATAGCTATGTTTGCACAGGGCTTGTTCTTCTTATGGTATTGACTAAAAATTGAGATGCATTTTTAGATGACTTGAGCGTAAGATCATTTTTCTCAATTTTGTCTCTTAGAACAACTTTTACTTCTTATGTATATTTCAACTTATATTTGAGGTATTCATTTTCTTGTCTAACTGCTTCTAGACTGACAAGCTGCAGCTCTAGTTCTTGTTTCTCAATATCAATTTTCTTATTCATTTTTGATAGCCTACTCATTTCCTCAGTAGCTTCCACCATGCTTGTGTGAATATGAAATATTTTTACACTCATTATTTCAACAGTTTCCTTATATTGTGAAGCATTCAAATCAATGATGATTTGAATAGGTACCTTAGATTTTGATGCAAATGACTCTCCTTCCTCCAAAGCCATGAGATCATAGTTTCCATATTCTTCAACATCATCTTCATCATTTGTGTCATCCCAACTTTTATCTTCAAAAATATAAGCTTTTCTTTGTTATTTCTTTAGAAGTGCTTCATACTTACTTCATGCTCCAAATAAGCCTTATCCTTCTTCACCTTCTTTGGCTTCCTGCATTCTGTGGAAAAATTCATCACAGTTTTAACATCTAATCTTTGATCTATTCACAGATCCTGACTTGAAGCCACCTTTTCCAGTTTCATGTGCCTGCGTTTTTCCTTTCCAGTTGTTGTTGTAGGATGTTTGACCTTTACCCGTGAAATACTTACGCTTCTTGACTCTTATCTTTGAAAATTTTCTTGCTAGATAAGCCATAGACTGGTCCATTTCATCCAAATCATTTAGAGTATAGTACTCATCCTCTTGCAACTCCAGAATGACTTATTTTTGAGGTTCCTTGTTCTTCTGCTCAACGTCTTGAATAACTTGAGTCTAGGATTCAGTGTCATCTTCAGTCATTTTCTTGTCATTTGCTATCAAGGCACTTGACACATCCACAACATGCCCTTGACTCACTTTCAATGACTTTCTCAACATCATTTCCAACTCATAGGTTTGAGAATGCCATATAAAATCTCCAAAGTTATTCTCCCTAGATCTTTCCCTTCTCTTATTATAGAAATCTTTTGTTCTAGATGGTTAGGGAGAGTGAGCAAGAACTTTAAGTTGACTTCCTCAGCTTCATAGTATTTATCATGAAGCTGCAAGTCATTTATCAACTTGTTAAATCTTTTAAAGACCTCAGTGATACCTTCTTTAGGTTTAGACATGAAATTCTCATATTATAATACTAAAATCCTTATTTGGTTTGACCTTACTTCTTTAGTACCTTCACATAGAATCTCAATCTTTTCCCAGATTTTCTTGGCTGGACACACAATTGATAATGTTGTTATACATAACATTATCAAGAGATTCAATAAGAATGAGTGGCAAGCTACTGTCAAGTGAAACTTTTTCCTTTCCTGGTTCAGTATATGTAGATGGATCTTTAGGAGTAAAGTGACCAGGAATGACCGTATCACCATCTGTTGCTTCAGACACCCTTATCATAGGAATGAAGGGTCCCTGCTTGAGAATATATAGTGGATTAGACATCCTGATGAACAAAATCTTCTTCTTCTTCCATAAGGTGTAGTTCACTTTGTCAAAGACAGGGATCTTGATACTGCTAAGTTTATGTGCACTCATACTTCCAAGATCTAATTTGTTTACTTTCAGGTTTTTCTATGATACCATTTGCTAGGTATGAAGTGCAATACGGGGAGGGGGTTGAATGTGTTTTCTTGATTAATCTTTGAATGCTTATGGCTCTTGGAACTTAACAACTTAATAAATTTGCAATGATAAAAGACTAAATGTAAAGACACAAGTAATTTATCATAAACTCACATGATTTATATTAAATCAAATTTGTTTGTGTTAGAAATCTGTGTTCTTAAAAATAAGAACTCAGCTACTTCTCTTGAGAGAATATAAGATTTTCTAGATCTGTTTTGTTACAACTGAACTAAGCACCCGTGACAAGTTTTATAGATCAACATGCACAGTTTATATAACTTGCACTAAAATAGACTAACATATTTTTTAAAGCTCATTTGTCTGTTTCTATTTCTAGTGCAGTATCTGTGTAGAATCTAGTAGGTCTGTGATCCTCCTTTGGTCAGTTAATCTTGGCCCTTGATCTTGCATTCTTTAAGTTGCATTTGTAGGCTTTCTAATTTAGTGATAAAATTATGTGTTGACTGATATTCTTGGATCTTCGAGTTGTCTGTATTCTAAATTCTGAAGGTGTTTGTCGAGATCTATTTTATTGTGTAGAGACGTCACATCGATAAGTAAAATGACTTATCGATATCTCCACTTCTCGATAAGTGTTATGACTATCGAGGTCTCCGGTTCTCTATAAGTAGAATGACTTGTCGATATCTCCAATTCTCTACCTAAACTTTTGACTTGTCGATATCTCCAGTTCTCTACAAGTAAGTTTTTGACTTATCGATATCTCCAGTTCTCTATATGGATTTTTTTGACTTGTCGATATCTCTAGTTCTATAAATGCAGAGTGACTTGTCGATATCTCTTGGGACTTCTCTACAAGCCATTTTTGACATTTCGACATACATCTCTATATTCCTTGATCTGTGACTTGTCGATATTTGACTTCAAACATTTTACCTAGAACAACATTATTCATATAATAACTCAAATTTTTGAGACTTTATAGAAACATTTAATGAATAGTAACCCTGATGGACGGGGAAAACTTTTTAGCCCACACTATGTAGTGCATGAGAAAATGAGTTTCGGAGTTGATATTATGATTATACGTACCAAATGAGTGTATGTAAACGCTATTAGTTTTCGAAGAAAACGAACTTTGAAAAATGACCATATTTACGAATCATCAAGGATTACGGGAATCACAATATATTTACGAATTTAAAACCCTACGGATTTATATTCAATCATGATAATTCAAAACACAAGGAATAAATATGAAAGGATTTACGTCGCGAACCATTTATGAGAAAGTATTATGAAAACATTTAAGCGACCGAGCGAACGCGTAAACGATTAAATAAACATAACGCACTAACTAGCCATGGTAGAAAAGTAACCATGGTTACTTTATCAAATAGTAAGCTAAGCATAGGATGATCAACCAAGGGCTAGCAAATAGTGAGCTAAAGAGCTAAACCAAGTGGCTTAGCTTGTAATCTACCAATGCTAGCTAGTTTTGTCTCCAAGATTGGCAACCAAGATCAAATCCTAGGATATATACTAAGGAATAAAAATCAACTACAAGATATCACCATATTATTTCAAGAAGATCCCAAGAAGCAACAAAATTTTCCCTCCCTATTTCTTCTTCTCTTCCATTCCGCCCTTTTCAAGATACCATGAAATCAAATTCAAACCTTCAAGCTCTAGCCATGGATAAATCCTCCCATTAATTCTAAAACTTCCTACCAACCAAACTAAGGTAAGATAAATCTTTGAGCTCTTTTTATCAAGGTTTTATGGGTGAAATAAAATCAAGAAAGTTGATAATGAATAGTAACTCTTCTTTGGTTTCTTGATTTTAATGGTTGTTTTAGGTTCCAAAAACTATACAAAGCACTCCCAAGACTTCACCATCATCAAGAACACATCTCAAGATCTCAAAAAAAGTATAAATCTTTGACCCAACCTTATTTAAGATTTAAGTTCAAGATCCTTTTAGTATATAGTTGTAAACCTAGTTTTGGTGGGAGTATTGTTGTAATCTTGATGTTTAGCTAAGTAGATTTAAGGTTGATTGTTGTTGACTCAAGAACATGATGTTCTTGAGAGGAGTTAGTGTGATGATGATGATATGTTGATTGTTGGTGGTAGTATAAAGATTTAAAGCATAAACGAAACTCCGATCGTAACCGTATTCTCGCTAAAACGAACAAAACATAACTTTAAGTTTCTACAGAAAGTCCCGATGATGTAAACTGTATTTTCTTGCAAAATAACCCTTGATTATGATATAAAATGTTATAAGGATCGTTTAAGCGCTTGGATCGCTTGATTCCGATTTACAGATCAAAAGTTATGACCGTTTTACTAAAAGTGAATTACGCGACAAAAACTGCTACAAATTACGAACTTTGAAAATAAAAAGAATCGACCTAAATGTGTTCATAAATCATGAAATTTTTACAGAGAGTACTAAATTGAGTTTCCTAACTTCCATAAAAATTTCAAGTGAAAATAATTATTTTTCAATTTTATAAAAATATCGGAGCCGAGACCGCGCGATTAAAACCGTAGAATCCATAAGCGGAGCCGACGACGAAAATGAAAATGGACTTAAGATACTTTGAAAAAGGAAGCGACCATAATGAGAATAAGGACTTAAAAACAATAAGGGTAATATAAGTTAAGAGGGTGCATAATAAGTAGCGCATCAGTGTGAGTCGCCGTAAATTAGAACGGGACCTAAAGAAACGAATTGTGTTATGATTATAGATTTCCGAGTAGAACCTAGAGCATCCTCCACCTCGAGATACCCAGGCAAGTTTAAGAACCTAACTCCATTTACTGTTGTGTTGTGAAAGGATTGTTTTATTATCATTTTATAAATACCATGCTTGCCATGATACGTAGTAATTAAATTTTCGCATAATGTAGCGATGTTGTATGATAAGTATATATATCGTGAAATGTTTAATTCCGCTATAAGCGTGACGTATTATTATAAGACCGAGAGTCGGTCAGGATTTCAAAATAAAAACCTGAGATCCGGTGATATTACGGGACGATTAAAAGTCCATAGTAGTTATGTATTAAGGGACCCAACGTCCACTTACGAAACAATAAAACACCTCGAACTTTTATTAAAACGGTCTCCAAAGATCGTATTCCCTCAACTATATTTTATCGTTCGAGTAATAAATATCATATACCTACTCATTTATTATGGGAGAAGCATATCCCAACGATTATTTATTTCAAAACCGATTAAACATTAAAGGTTATTAAATTACGTAAACATAAATTAGTTGAGAAATATTATTTTAAATATTCTTTTAAAAGTAAACTCCTTCGAGGTTTAATTATTTATCGATTATAATTTAATTAATTATTATTTATTAAAGGGTTTATTTATGATTTATAAATTATAGAACCTAATTGAAAATACTTTCTGATTTTCGAAAAATCATTCGAATAATTTCGGATCGTCAAAAAATATTATCTCGACTTATTTAAATATTTTGAATATAGAACTCCCCCCTTATTTAATTATCTGTTGACAACGGTCAACTCACATCATTAGTACTTCCTCCAAAAATTTCGGAAGTACGTATACACATATATATATACCCTAATAAGATAAGCTGTTTTTATCAACAAGCAAAACGCTTGGGGGAACATCGATGTGGTTCGAGTTCTCGAGATATGATAGAATTATTTTAAAGGACAAGGGAGGGGTAGACTCTGGTACTATATGTGCTAGATGGACTATCAAAGGTACCGCAGGTGAAGGTACTCTATGTACTCAGGAACTTGTGAAGTATGTGTATACCCAAAATGGGACACGTAGCCCGAATGCAGCCAGGGTGATAACCGGGATACGAAGGTGTCGTTCTTCTACTAGTAGAAAAGGTTACTATTATCGTATTACGACTGATCATCGTATGCGGTGGCTACAATAAGTGTCATATTCTTCCAATTGGAATTGTGATGCAATACCGTAACCCAAGCCTAGGTGCTGGGTTTACCATTAAGGTATTTGTAGGATAATAAAATCCACTAAAGGATTGTTTTCATAAGAAGGTGTGTATCACCAAGGAAAACTATTTCCGAATAAAGCATAATTATCATATATGATGTTTTACGTGAGTTTATCATACAGTCATTTTCATACTGAACATTATTATGCTGGGCATTATAGCTCACACTTGTTTTCTTAAATTGACACAATACAACAGTGAATCAAGATGCCTACCATAAGACTCACAGCCAGAAAACGGGTGGGAAAGGGCCAGCTATTTTGTAGGTTGTTTGGTGTTGTACCACAGGTAGTCCGAATAAGCTGGATTGGTTTTCAGTAGTTTTTAGTTCGGCTTATTTATAAGTATGACTTACGTAAGGTAATAAATAAGAAATGTATATTTGGCCGACGGACTAGCCTTACTTAAAGGTTATTCCCCGGTAAGACTTAATTACTTTTGGGGTTGTAATAATTATCACTTTATGGTTTGATTTACTCTAGTAATGAATGGTTCATTTCTAAGACAATAACTTGTAAGTGTGTGTGTGATAAGTGTGGGGTATTTATATATTGTGATGTGAGGTATGTGGTTTATAGTGATTTAGATGGCGTGGCCTCCGAGATTCCTGACCCCGGATTTTGGGGCGCCACAGAAATGGTATCAGAGCCATAAGTTATCAAATCTTGGACACGATAGGATATAAAATACGTAGATATAAAAATAATAAATAATTAATTAGAGCTCAAGTCGAGTTCGTCGTTGGGCTACACGGGTAGTCTTGACAATTTTAACCCTCAAGGGAATTCCGACTCTAAGTTAGTAACACCTTGCCTATTGTGTCAGGTACCAGTGGAGCCTATGAGGGAGTGTTAGATATATTTGAGATGTCATGTCTAATATAATTTGTGTTTAGTTTTTAGAACTTAACAACAGGACAAATCAGGACTTACTGAAATCAGGCTTACTGGAAGTCAGAACTTAATATCAGAATTTAAGGTCATATTAGAACTTAAGTGCGGGAAGACTTTCATTTAAGGAATGAAGCTGATTTACAGGAGAAGATCGAGATTAAAACAATAGAAGATATGCATGAAAAGAGTTAGAGGACTAGAGACCTGTAGAAGATATCTGATTGATATATTTTAGGAGACAGAATTATATTACGTATCAATTAGAAGATATCTTGTAACTGTGTACTGTATAAACACAGACTTAGAGTTTACACTAAATGTGTTATAATTATCAAGAAGATTATACATTGTAACCTAGCAGCTCTTAGTGATATTTGCTCATCACTGAGAGAGAATAGCAGTTCTTATTGTAATAGAGTTTATTCAATAGTTGATCTTTGTTACATACTTGTGTTAAATCGATTTGATTGTATAAACACTGTATTCAACCCTCTTCTATAGTGTTTGACCTAACAAGTGGTATTAGAGCTTTTCTGTTAACACACATACAATAAAGATCCAAACAATCATGTCTGAAGAAGCACAAACCCCAATTAAGCCCACCAAAACTTAAGAAATTTAAACTCAAAACACTCAAACCCACAGTCGATATGAGACTATTAGGGTTCCCATACTGAGACCTTCTAGGTATCCCATATGGAAAGTGAAGATGGCTATGTTTCTGGAAGCTACAGATCCAGAATACCTTGATAGGATTAATGAAGGACCATATAAGCCTACCAAGCTCTCTGTTGCAGTTGCAGATCAACCAGCAAAGTACATACCAAAGGAGAAAGGTGATTACACAGCTGAAGACATCTCATCTATTGCCAAGGATGCAAGGGTAAGGCCTTTGCTGCATAGTGCCATTGAAAATGTTATGTCAAACATGGTAATTAATTGCAAGACTTCAAAGGGGATATGGGATGCTTTGGAGACAAGATGTCAGGGAAGTGATGCATTCAAAAAGAACAGGAGGACTATACTCACTCAAGAGTATGAGCACTTTGACTCAAAAGCTGGTGAGTCATTAACTGACTTATATGACAGGTTTGTCAAACTCTTGAATGATCTGTCACTGGTGGACAAGGAATATGAAGATTCAAATCTAAAATTCCTTTTAGCTCTTCCTGAAAATTGGGATTTGAAGTCTACTACCATAAGAGACAACTATGACCTTACTGAAACTACTCTTGATGAAATTTATGGTATGCTCAAGACTTATGAACTTGAGATGGATCAAAGGAGGAAGAGACATGGAAGAAAGTCAAGGACAGTTGCTCTTAATGCTGAGGAGGAATCTCCTAAAGTGGCTGCCTCAAAGAGGGGCAAAGGAAAGGCTCTCATCATAAAGTCTGATTCAGAGTCATCATATTCTGATGATGATGATTCAGAAACTGAAAGTTTACCTGAAATGGATGTTGATGTAGAGATGATGCAACTGTGTGCTCTTACGGTGACGGGTATCACAAAGATAGCCTATGGAAATTCAGAAAGGGCAAGAAGTTTTCCAGGAAAGGTGGAAGTTCTAATAAGAAAGGTTTCAGAAAGTCTGAAGGCAAAGGAGGAAAGTCTGACAGAGGAGATAACTCAAATGTCAAATGCTACAATTATGGTAAAAGAGGCCACATATCTCCTAACTGCAAGAAAGGAAAAAGTGACAAAGGCAAGGCACTTGTCACAAAGAAGAAAAGCTGGACAGACACTTCAGATTCTGAAGATGAGGTGAAATATGCCTTGATGGCAAATGCTGATGGCAGCCCTGAAATTGCTGAATTGAAGGTACCTCAAACAACTTATGCTTTTCATACTAATGATATTACTGAGTTGAAATTATATCTTAAAACCATGTTTATTAGTTATAGAGATCAGACTTTAACATGTGAAAGATTAACATCTAAAAATCTTGCTTTAAAAAAGAGAAATGACTATTTAGAAAAGGAGTTAGTTTTTCTTCATCAAACTAAGAAAGAAATAGATGATTCTTTGTATGTTAGAGATGAAGTGTTAAAATTGAATGAATCTCTAAAAGCTGACTTAGAAAAGGAAAGAGAGATTATCAGAACTTGGACTAACTCTGGCAGAACAACTCAGAATTTACTAAGTAGTGGAAACTGGAAAGAGGGCTTAGGTTATGGAGATGATAAAAGTGAGAAAGAAACTGTGCAAATTGAGCCAATTATTGTTAAACAGACTGCTAATCCAAAGGTAAATCCTGTTAAGTTTGTAGCAAAAACTGTAAAGTCTGATTCTAAAAAGATGAAAGAGTCTAGGACAGAAGTCAAAGAAAAGTCAACTTCTGACAAATTAAAACAGGATAAACCAACTGAAGTAAACATATGCTTAATGACAAAGAAGCAGCTTAAGTATAAGCTGAAAGAGATTAGAAATATAAACAAGGTAAAGGAACCTAGGAAAAATAGGAATGGAAAGGATGGTGTGAATAAAAGCAATAACTATATGCCTGTTCCTAATGCTCCTAGAAAGAAATGCTATAACTGTGAAAACTCTAACCATCTTGCTTCTTTTTGCAGGAAAAATAAAGATATAAACTCTTTACCTCCTAGATCAGGAATTAAGAGTCAGTCTGTTAGGTTTAAACCACAAAATCCTTGTTTTCGTTGTGGTAGTTTATGGCATTCCATTTATACTTGTAAGGAATATCATAGTTTGTAATATGATTATTATCAAATAAAACCTTCTTTGAAGAAAGTTAGTATTATTCCTTCTAGTGTAAAGTCTGATGCAAAGTCTGATATAAACTATGATAAACAGGATTTTAGCATAAACTCTGAAATTAAATTTGCTGCAAATATTAACAAACTTAAAAAGGCCAAAGGATCCAAGCAAGTCTGGGTCCTTAAAACTAACCAATAGTGGTCTTTGTGATTGCAGGGCAACAGGAAAAACATTCTAGTTCTGGACAGTGGATGTTCAGGACATATGACTTGAAATAAAGCCCTGCTATCAGACTTTGTGGAGAAAGCTGGCCCAGAAGTTTCTTATGGAGATGGAAACATGGGAAAAACTCTGGGATATGGCAATATCAATCTTGGGAATGTCATCATTGAATCAGTAGCTCTTGTCTCAGGACTTAAACATAATCTGCTAAGTGTGAGTCAAATCTGTGACAGAGGTTATCATGTAGATTTCTTTGAAGAACACTATGAAGTTGTAAGCAATTCTATAGGCAAAGTAGTTCTGAAAGGTTATAGGCATGGTAACATTTATGAAGCCAGACTTTCAACAAGTTCTGATGGTTCTGCAATCTGTCTATTGAGTAGAGCATCAATTGAAGAAAGTTGGAATTGGCACAAGAGACTCTCTCATTTAAATTTCAATAATATAAATGAGCTAGTAAAGAAAGATCTTGTGAGAGGACTGCCAAAATCAGTATTTGCTCCTGATGGCCTTTGTGATTCATGTCAAAAGGCAAAATAAAGAAAATCTTCATTCAAGAGCAAAACTGAATCCTCAATTCTTGAGCCTTATCACCTACTGCATGTTGATCTATTTGGTCCAGTCAATGTCATGTCAATTGCAAAGAAGAAATATGCTATGGTTATAGTGGATGAGTTCACAAGTTACACTTGGGTGTATTTCTTGCACAAGAAGAATGAAAGTGCATCCACTCTAACTGATCATGCCAGACAGCTAGATAAATTGTTCAAAGACTCTGTCAAAATTATAAGAAGTGATAATGGCACTGAGTTCAAGAATTCAATCATGGAAGAGTTCTGCAAAGAGCATGGAATTAACCAGGAATTTTCTGCACCTGGAACTCCACAGCAAAATGGAGTTGTAGAAAGAAAGAACAGGACTCTCATTGAAGTTGCACGAACTATGCTTGATGAAGCAAAGCTGCCAACCTAGTTTTGGGCTGAAGCTGTGCAGACTGCTTGTTTTACATAGAATGCTACACTCATAAACAAGCATGGAAAAACACCATATGAGATGGTGAAGAAAAAGAAGCCAAATCTGAAATACTTTCATGTTTTTGGATGTAAGTGTTTTGTTCTTAAGACTCATCCTGAACAGATGTCAAAATTTGATCTAAAAGCTTATGAAGGAATTTTTGTTGGATATCCACTTTCCATAAAAGCTTTCAGAGTCTACAATTTAAGAACAAGGGTTGTCATGGAATCTATCAATGTATCTTTTGATGATAAGAAGATTACTGGACTTAAAGATTTCAATGATCATGATCAGCTGAGATTTGAAAATGAAGATTTAAATTCTGATTCTGTAAATTCTGATGACTTAAACTCTGATCCTGTAAGTTCTGACGGGTTAAGTTCTGATGTCATTGAAATTATGGTAACTACTGAAAGGGAAAATGCACCTATCCAGGGGGAGCAAGCTAATGATCCTACCACACCTCAAGACTCTCAAGAAGCATCAAAACCTGTCACTGGCTCTTCAAGTTCTGATTCATCAAGTTCTGATGAGCCAAATTCTGATAATTCTGGAAACTCTGATTCTTCAAATCCTGAAGGATCCAACTCAAATTATGAAGTCTCAGAGAGCATAACTACAGGGGGAGCATCAGAAAATGCTGATGGAGACAGCATGGATCATGGGGGAGTATCCAGTTCTAGAGAATAACTTCCATCTGCAAGGAAGTGGACTAAAGCACATACACCTGACTTAATAATTGGTGATCCTGAAGCAGGTTTCAGAACTAGAACAGCAACATCAAATGAATGTCTCTATCATTCCTTTCTATCTCAGACTGAACCAAAGAAAGTGGAATAAGCTCTTCAAGATGCTGATTGGGTGCAAGCAATACAGGAAGAGCTGAATGAATTTGAAACAAATAAAGTCTGGACCCTAGTGCCAAGACCAAAGAATAGATCCATTGTTGGCACAAAATTGGTATTCAGAAACAAAACTGACAGTGATGGCATAATTACAAGAAACAAAGCAAGGCTGGTTGCTAAAGGCTACTCTCAACAGGAGGGTATTGATTATGATGAAATATTTGCACCAGTTGCTAGATTGGAAGCCATAAGAATATTTTTGGCTTATGCTACTCACAAAAAGTTTAAAGTCTTTCAAATGGATGTGAAAAGTGCTTTTCTTAATGGAGAATTGGAAGAAGAGTTATATGTTGAACAACCTCCATGATTAGTAGATTCAAAATTTCCAAATTATGTCTACAGATTAGGCAAAGCACTTTATGGCCTTAAGCAAGCTCCAAGAGTATGGTATGAAACTTTAGCTCAATTCCTTCTGGAAAGTGGATTTCACAGAGGTACAATTGATAAAACATTGTTTTACCTCAACCATGGAAAGGACTTACTTTTGGTACAAATATATATTGATGATATCATATTTGGTTCTACAAATGCCAAACTCTGTGAAACGTATATAAAGCTAATACAGTCAAGATATCAAATGAGTATGATGGGAGAACTTGGCTATTTTCTGGGACTTCAAGTCAAGCAAAATGAAGAAGGTACTTTCATAAATCAATCCAAGTACACCAGAAATTTACTGAAGAAATTTGGAATGCAAGATTGTTCAACTGCATCCACTCCCATGGCCACTGCAACCAAGTTAGATAAAGATACTGGTTCATCAGTAGATATTACTAACTACAGAGGTATGATTGGCTCTTTACTCTATTTAACTGCAAGTAGACCTGATATCATGTATGATACCTGTCTTTGTGCAAGATTTCAGGTTGATCCAAGAGAACCTCATCTAATAGCTGTGAAACGGATTTTCAAGTACCTCAAGGGTACAGCTGATCTAGGATTGTGGTATCCTAGAGAATCAGATTTTAAGCTAATAGGTTACTTAGATGCAGATTTTGCATGATGCAAAATAGACTGGAAAAGCACTAGTGGAAGCTACCAATTTCTTAGAGGCGGATTGGTTTCTTGGTTTAGCAAGAAACAAAAATCAATTTCCACATCAACTGCAGAAGCAGAATATATTACTACATGAAGCTGTTGTGCACAGATTCTTTGGATGAAGAATCAGTTACTGGATTATGGGTTAGAATTTTCTAAAATACCTATTTACTGTGATAATCAAAGTGATATGGCTATGACACGTAATCCAGTTCAACACTCAATGACAAAGCACATCAGCATTAGGTACCATTTCATAAGGGAACATGTGATGGAAGGTACAGTGGAATTGCATTTTGTTCCAACAGATCAACAACTAGCAGATATCTTCACAAAACCACTATGTGAAGCTACTTTTACGAGACTGGAAAATGAACTTGGAATGGTTCCAGAATCTTTCTCAAAATCTGCTTAGTTTTCGTTCTCATGCATCAGACTTTATGATCAGTATTTATAGATTGCCTTATCTTCATGTAATCTGTGCTTAAATTGTTATACATTAAATACTGATTGTTATCTGATGTGGATCTTTATACTCTGATAGTGTTTTGAATATTCTGTGACTATTCAATCCAATGAGGATAACTGTGCTAGATGCTGACCTAGTAGTCTTTAACATACTAGAAATCCCATGTTTGAATTAGTTGTTTATGTGGAAATTCATTAACACAGGCAAATTCTGATTTTAAGCTTAGTCAATTTTCCTTTGTGTATCTTATTACTAAGTCACAAACTAGAATCTTGCTTCTTATCTGTCAAATTCTGATGTCAGTAAATCTTAAGGATGAACCACATGCTTGATAAGCCTCACTTATCTAAAAAAAAAGAAAATTGAAGTCAGGTACTCCTTTGAGATCTAGAGTAAATATGTGGAAGGGAAGACCCCAGTGCATTGCTGGTATTAAGTAATATGCATTAGCAAGCAAATAAATTTTTCTTGGTGACTTTTCACATTCTCTGATTACTGGTGAAATACTTTGATAATAGCATAAATTCTGATAGCAGTTGTGACTCACTTACACTGAGAAGCCACTGTAAAAAGGAATTTCAAAAGATGTATAAAATGAGCACAAACAGTTGAGGTGGATTCTTGCATAAATTTATTCTATAGTAGACTTCATTATTAATGACAGATTTTAAGCACTTTTCTTAGTTATGCCTAATTTCTAAGATGTACTGAAGTTTATCAGACTTCAAATCTTTATCTGATATTTTGCTGATGCACACACTATCACTTCATATGAATAATAAAAATTACTGTGGTGATTAAGTTATTTTAGATAAACAGTTAAGTGTCGTTTGCATAAATTCTGAGGACAAGTTCTGATGGAAGTTCTGATGCTTAAACTCTGAAGAAACAAGTCAGTATTTGTATGAAAAATCACAGAAACAGACATTCACTTTTTGAGTACAGAAGCCATGTTCTGATGACCGTTAAAATCTGATTATAGTCAAGTTCTGATATCAAATCCTGATGCAAAGTCTGATGCTTACGTGGCATTATTTATTTACTTGACTTATTTGTGGTAAATACTGTAACGGTCATATTTTATCAGAATATAATTAGGTGAGATAAAAATAGTCATAATCATTTAGTAAGTGGGAAGCGTGTTTTCCTTGAAACACTGTATGTGCACATTTATTACTGCTTATTACCCGTGCCCACTACTAATGTTTTGACTAATGATATGTTGCCAAGTGTCTAAAGTTTGTTCTGCTTCAATCATAAGAGTTGTCAAAAAGAGAGTATATATATGGGAGTTAAAAGATTTTATAATCTTTTACCTACTTTTCTTTCTCTAATCTCTCTTATTCTCTCTCTCTCTCTAATATTCTCTGAAGCTTTTTCTTACAGGACTTTTATCAAACACCTTGTGCACACTCTATTTTCTCACTTATTTCTTACAAAAATGGCACCAAAAGACATAGTTTTCAATGGATCTAAGTTTGTTCCTAACAACTACTCAGCTATTCTCTTTAAGGATGAAGCTCCATCAGAACTTCACTTCATCCAAGACTTTTTGTCTCGAAGTGAAATAGGCTATGCACTGACCCAACCAGACACACTCTCAGGAACTCAAGTGCTGGAGTTTTGGAGGAGTGGCGTGTATGATGATGGTGGTGCCAATGGGTCCCCAAGTATTATCTTTACTACAGGAGATGATGAGCAGGTGGTGACTGTGGCTACAGTTTGCCAAGCACTACAATTTCCAGAAAACTCCACTTATTCAACAGTTGAGGAGCCAGCTCTTCAACAGCTAATGGCCAATCTGGGCTATGAAAAGACTTTGGAAAAAGCTTGGACAGTTGAAGAGACCCCACATAAGGAGGGAATGGAGTTTCTTCTTTGACTGCATCACCAGAACTTTTGTAAACAAATGTTCAAACTTTGATGCAATTCCTATCCTAAGTCATAAAATTGGGTATGCTCTGATTACTCAATCTCATTTTGATTATGCTACTGCTGTACTAGGATTCATAGGGGATAGGATGACAGAAGATAGAAATAATGTATATTTTGCTAGATTTTGTCAACTTATTTACAGCTTTTGTAACTCTGATGCACCCCAACTAGCAAGTGAGTTAATTTCACCATTTAAACTTGCTAAGAGAGCATTTACTGACTTATTATCTGCTGATAATAAGAAAACTGTTCTAAGACCCCTCCAAATTCCACAATCAGTCAAACAATTTTTAGTAAACTCTGACCCAGCCACATACACTGCTAAATATCCTAATGTCCAACCAACCCAACCTCCATCAGCACCTCCAACCACTACACAACCAACCACCTCTCAACCTCAACCAACTCAACCTACCATCTGAACATACTTCCAACCAGCTCAATCCTCACAACAACAACCATCAGCACCTACCATCAGACCTTCATCTTCCAGGCCTAAGAGGGCAAAGTCTGTTCCTCAACCTCCACCAAAGAGAAGGAAGATGATTCTAAGGGATGAGTCAGATGATGAAGAAGTACAGGTTTATACATCAGAACTTGTGACTGTTGAAGCTGAAAATGTGGTTTTTCAGAAAGAAGCTGAAGGGTCAACCCATCAGAATTTAGATTAAGCTGAGGGTTCAGGTACTTTGAAGAGGAAAAGAACTGTAAGTTCTAATGATAAAGCAACTCCTTCACTATCAAGGAGATTAAATAAAATGAGAGCAAGAAGGCACATGGCTAAGCCTCGATCAGAGAATACTGAAGAAGCTGAGGAAGGGGATCAGGAATCTCTGATCTCACAGCCAATTGTACTTGAAGCTTTGCCATCTCCAACTCAAGCTCAAGACACTGCTCAACATACTGTGCTCACACCTCCTGTCTCTCCTATTCATGACAAAGCTACATATAATGTTGAAGAACAAGCTGCAAGTTCTGCAATAGATATTCACAATCTGAATATACCAATTGTTCTTTATCTGGAAGCTCTAACAACAACAGTTCAGCCATCTATAGTCAATTCTCCTATTTTACAGGCTCAGATACCAGCAACTCCTATTCTGGAGATAAATTCTGATGCTCAGAATTTAGATGAAGCTGGTACAGACTCTCCTTCTGTTACACACACTCTTGTGTTGTCAGAAGATGATGGATTTTTTGCAAGTTCTGGAGAGTCAGCTCCAGTAAAGGCTCCAATTCTTGGAAAGGAAACATTAATCCAAAAATTTGTTGAACAAGATGCACCTATTCCTTGGGAAGATACTCACAGAGGTGAGGAGTGGACCAAGAAGTGGAATGAAACTGATTTCATTACAAGCTCCAAAGTACTGATAGACCATATTGGAAAAGCTGATGAGTTTCTCACAAATTATGATTTCAAGACACAACTTAAAGTCACAGCTATGTCTACCAAAAATCTTCAAGGTCTAAACTCTGCTACTCATGAAAAGGTTGACAAACTTCTTGAAAAGGCTGAAAAGCTGGATATGGAGACCTAACTTGATAAAAAGAGGTTTATCAGACCTATCTCTGAAAAAGTTGAAGCAATTAAAAATGCTCAAGAGAAGCAACAAGCCCAAATCACTGAGGTCCTGCAGAATCAAGCTTCTCAAAAGGCTCAACTGGATGAAATTCAATCTTCAGTAGAACTTCTTCTCTCTCTCCTACTAGCTGATGATGCCAAAAAGGGGGAGAAGGTAGTTAAGTCCAAATGCACACCTACTCAAATACTAAGAAGAAGGATGATAAAGGTGATGACCAGGGAAACTCTGATAAGAGTAGAGGTCATCGAAAAGATCAAGGTCAAGGGCAGAGCAGCAAAATTTATTCTAGGAAATTAATTATTGATGCAAGCAAATCTTCTATTCAAAAGAAGACAAGTTCTGAAGCTGCTCAAACTCAAAATCTGATAGCAAGTGCTGATAATCAAAATCTGATATCAAGTTCTGATGAGCAAAGTCTGATGACAAAGCCTGATGTTCTGATTCAAGGTGAAAGTCAAGACCCTCAGAAGTTTCTGCAAACTCTGAAGCTCAAGGGAAAGCAGACTACTTTCTACTACAAGGATCCCAAGATTCAGACACTTGATGAAGAGATTGCTAGAAGATTATTTCTGAAACATAATCCTGGAATGGATTTAGAAAATCTCAAGGAGGAAGAAGCTAGATTTAAAGCTGAAAAGACAAATCTAAAGTCTAAAGCTTCTGTTGCAAAGAAACCTCCAAGGCCTAAGAAAAAAGGCATTGTGATCAAGGAGAAGTTAAATACTGAGGCATCAAATCCCAAGACTAGATCACAGACTGAGATTGATCCTGTTAGATATATTTGATAATGTCATGGCTAATATGATTTATGTTTAGTTTTCAGATCTTACTTAAACAGGATAAATCAGTACTTACTGGAAGTCAGGACTTAAGGATATCAGTACTTATATTATCAGGAGATAATCATCAGAAGATGGATATCAGAACTTAAGTACTGAAGGACGTTCAGATAAGGACAGCAGTTGATTAAAGGAAAGAAGATCGAGATAAACATAAGAAGAGATATGCATGAAGAAGGAATTCTATGAAGAATAGAATACTTGGAAGAAAACATATCTGATTGATATATTTTAGGAAGAAGAATTATATTCCATATCAATTAGCGATTATCTTGTAACTGTGTAGTATATAAACACAGACATAGGGTTTACACTAAAAGTGTTATCATATTCGAGAAGATTATTCATTGTAACCCTAGCAGCTCTCGTGATATTTGTTCATCACTTAGAGGTAACAGTTCCATACTGTAACAGAGTTTATTGTTTCAATAAAGTTTGTTTTCTGTTATTTGAGTTATTAAAAGTTCGATTTGATTGTACTTTACACTGTATTCACCCCCTCTACAGTGTGTGTGTGACCTAAAAAGTGGTATCAGAGCCTATCTGTTAACGCACAAACAGTTTAAGATCCAAACACAATCATGTCTGACACAGAAACTCCAACTAAGCCTACCAAAACTGAAGAACCTCCAAAGACACAAATTCAAAGTCGGTATGAGACCATCAGAGTTCCCATACTGAGACCATCTGAATATGCCATATGGAAGGTGAGGATGACCATGTTTCTGGAAGCTACAGATCCAGAATATCTTGATAGAATGAAGGAAGGACCTCACAAACCAACTAAGCTCGCGGTTGTAGTTGCAGGTGAAGCAACAAAGACTGTACCAAAGGAGAAGAGTGATTATACTGTTGAAGATATCGCATCAATTGCTAAGGATGCTAAGGAACGACACTTACTGCATAGTGCCATTGATAATGTAATGTCAAACAGGGTAATTAACTACAAGACTGCAAAGGAGATATGGGATGCTCTGGAAACAAGGTGTCAGGGAACTGATACAATTAAAAAGAACAGGAAGACAATACTCACTTAAGAGTATGAACACTTTGACTCAAAGGCTAATGAGTCATTGACTGATTTATATGATAGATTTGTCAAACTCTTGAATGATTTGTCACTGGTTAATAAGGAGTATGATCTTGAAAATTCAAACCTTAAATTCCTGTTAGCTCTTCCTGAATGCTGGGATTTGAAGGCAACAACAATAAGAGATAATTACAATCTTGATGAAACAACTCTTGATGAAATTTATGGAATGCTCAAGACTCATGAACTTGAGATGGAACAAAGAAGCAAGAGGAAAGGAGGAAAGTCAAGGATAGTTGCTCTTAAGGCTGAAGAAGAATCCCCCAAGGCAGCTACCTCAAGGAAAGACAAGGGTAAAGTTCTTTTCACAAAGTCTGATACTGAGTCATCAAGTTCTGAAAGTGATGATGACTCAGATTCTGAAAGCTTGCCTGAGACTGATGCTGATGAGGAGATGATGAAGCTGTGTGCTCTTATGGTGAAAGGGATCACAAAGATTGCATACAGAAAGTTCAGGAAGGGAAAGAAGTTTTCCAGGAAAGGCACAAGTTCTGATAAGAAGAATTTCAGAAGATCTGAGGGCAGAGGAGGAAAGTCTGATAGAGGAGATTATACCAATGTCAAATGCTATAACTGTGGTGAGAAAGGCCATATATCTCCTGATTGCAAGAAAGTGAAGGGTGACAAAGGCAAGGCTCTTGTCACAAAGAAGAAAAGCTGGACAGACACCTCAGACTCTAAAAGTGAGGAGAATTATGCTTTGATGGCAAATGCTGATAAAGCAAGTGCTGAAAGTAGTTCTGAAGATGCTGAATCAAAGGTACCTCAAACTACTTATGCTTTTCATACTGATGATATTAATGAGTTGAGAAGATATCTTAAAACCATGTTTGTTAGTTATAGAGATCAAACTTTAACATGTGAAAGATTAACTTCTGAAAATCTTGCTTTTAAGAAAAGAAATGATTTCTTAGAAAAAGAGTTAGTTATGTTCCATCAAACTCAGAAGGATAGAGATGATGTTTTTTATGTTAGGGATGAAGTGCTAAAAATGAATGAATCTCTAAAAACTGAGTTAGAAAAGGAAAGAGAGATTATCAAGACTTGGACTAACTCTGGCAGAACAACTCAAAATTTGCTAAGTAGTGAAAAATGGAAAGAGGGCTTAGGTTATGGAGAGGATAAGAGTGATAAAGGAACTGTAAAAGTTAAGCCTGTTGTTGTTCAGCAAAAGCCAAAGTTAAAACTTGTTAAGTTTGTAGCAGTAAAGTCTGATAATGAGAAATCAGAAGTTAAAGAGGGATTAACTTCTGACAAACTTAAACAGGAAAAGACAGCTGAAGTAAACGTAGGTTTAATGACTAAGAAGCAGCTTAAGCATAAGTTGAAAGATATTAAGAACGCAAACAAGGTAAAATCACCTAGGAAAAATAGGAATGGAAAGGAAGGTGTGAATAAAAGCAATGATTATAAGCCTGTTCCTAAAGCTCCTAGGAAAACGTGTCATAACTGTGGAAGTTCTAACCATCTGGCCTCTTTTTGTAGGAAGAATAAGAACATAAACTCCTTACCTTCAAAGTCAGGAGTTAAGAGTCAGTCTGTTAGATATAAGTGTTAGGGCAAAAACACGCGCTAATATTCACGCAAGTATACGCGTTCGCAAGTAGTATAAGATATAAATCAGATTCATTCCCACAGAGACTGGTTTAGGTTAAGTTCAATTTATGCACCTATGCAACAATGTATGGTTATCGCTCAATGCTAAGACAAATAACAAATTGGGTTTTTATTAAACTAAGAGATTATACTAAATAACATTAACTAAGAGAATTGAAGTTGAATTACTATATATGACAAACATGAGATCCTAACTTCATTAAATACTTCGTTCAATAGCCTTCTCATTCTTAACCTTAGCATGTGATGGTGAGGACACTAATCAGATAACACGAAACTGATAAACGCCAACTTTCGTTGCACGAGTACCATTCTACCAGACATCCACAAAAGAGATAGAAGCTGAATAGGCACCAATTATATTGAGACCCTATATGTCTATAGAATTTGACAACATAACGGTTTAAGAACAAGTTATCTATCTTGATTACATAGGGCAAGTAAAACGGTTAGAGTTACCTACGAATCATGCATACACGTACATGAACCTATGCTAGCATGGCAAGTTCTAAACCTCTATATTCACTGTCGCTTCAATAGAGATTAACACGCTATCTTATATGTTAGCTACGCACATAAGACGAATAAGCACAACCAATACTAGGATATCAATCAATCACCACACACCAAGATATCGAAACAATTAACTATTGAAATCCATAAGTAAATCCGCTAGAATCCCATGACAACGATTAGCCCATAATCGAACTCATCGTCACCATGGGTTCCAATGAAAGCATCGTATAAACAAGGTCTTAATAAACTAAATAATAATCAAAGTACGAATAAACGAGATCTAGGTTCAACAAGAATGAAAACGAGCATCCAAAGTTACAACTAATTCAAAGAATCACAAGTTGAAAACAAGATCTTCTTTTTCGGAGTTGTTATGTGCTTCTAGGCCTTCTCCTTGGTATTCCAATCTTCCCGAATGATGAAACCCCTTTTTTTTAAGTATATATACGCCCATAGTGGACCTGGACCCTTAAAATCGTCAAATTCTACTCAAAAAAGGCTTTTTCAGCGAAATCAGCGACCAACCGCGCCCTGAGCGGCCGCTCAGCTCTCCTGTGCTGAGCGGGCGCTCAGCTACTGACTGGAAAAAATATTCTGATGAATCTTGTTTTGGCCATAACTTGAGTTCTACTCGTCAGAATTAGGCGATTCAACTGCCCACGCGAAGCTATTGAGATTCTCTACAACTTGAAAATGGCCTTGGCTTCCAATTCTGATCACTTTTCATCATATTTCCTTTAAAAGCTCTTTTCTTCATTTAACTGATACCTGAAATGCAATAACACAAAAACACATCAAAATACCAACAACTTGAGTCCAAAACACCAATTTAAGCTTGTAATAAAGCATTCCAGGTGGATATAAAATCCACTTATCACACCCCCAAACTTGAATCGATGCTTGTCCTCAAGCATAAACAGACTCAAAACTACAAAACAAACCTAATGCATGAATGCAACTATGTGAATGCAACTAAATGATAATGCAATCGATCCCCTCAGAATAACCATAACCAAATGAATAAACTAATGCCTCTAAGAATGCAATAACTTGAAACAGAGTTCGAATAAATCCCACAAACCAACTCACAAACCAGAAACGTGCGTGTGTGGATGCTTAACAGATATACTCTCGATACTAGATCAATAACCCTAACTTATCTGTCATTGAAATAATCAAAAGTTTATAAACAGAATAGACAATAAACGCATTATGACTCACAACACCTCCTTTCTACTAGAGTTATACAAGGATTCACACTATTATTGAACACATAGCAAAGATGCTTATTTGATCATGCAATGAATGAGGTCCCAAAAGACTTATACAATAATACCCATGTAGTGAGCGTTAGGTTAGTGGATCCCAGACTATAAAAGCCTTAGGTCACTAGGCACAAAGTCCCCTAAAACTTAATAACTCGAGTATTAAAGAGCTCACTCTTGATCAATTATGCATAAACACATACTTTTTTCTTTCTTTTTTTTTCTCTTTTTTCTTTTTTTTCTTTTTTTTCAACAATTTCTGAATGAGTGTGTTTCGCTCCATCTCATTCAACCCTAGACTACTCATAAAAATATGAGCCGGCTACTAGCCATTTGACACCTAGCCTTACAACAACTAGCAATGAAATCCAAGTTTTTCTCCAGATAAAAAAAAATCAGTGTTTTTACGTTATTACGAGAATATCACAAATTCTAAATATAACCAAGTGATTAAATCTCAACAACAAACAAGTATGATCATGATCTAGATCAAAAGCAACCCTATAAGACTTTGTGAAAATATTTGTTTCTGGCATGCAAATCAATTCATTAGGACTTAAACATCCCTCTATTCCTCATCACCACACTCAAATCACACATCAACTTATCAAATATCATAGTTTATCTTAAGGGATCATGCTAAATATGCATGCAAATGCAACTATATGAAATTACATAAAAACAAACTAATATGTCCTAAATGAATAATCATACAAAAATATGAATGAACTATAACTAAACATGCAACATGAATCTATATGAATCTATATGGACACACACTACTAATCCTTACATTATCACCCCCAAACTTAAAATTTTCAATGTCCTCATTGAAGATAATAATAAGGATTTCAGGAATACCTAGTCGTCGGAAATATCACCCTCTTCGGGTGGAGGATCAGGTGGCCAATCAACCTCGCCACCAGTATCTCGAACAACAGTACCGAAAGCATGTGTCAAATCTGCAGCAAAATGACGGTGAATGTCGTGCATGGCCTCCATACGCCTAGTTACTCGCCTGTACTGCTCATCACCAACACCAATCCTATCAACTACCTGCTGCACATGAGAAGAACCCTCTATAGGCACTAGAGGATCCGTTCGGCTACCCTCTACATCATCAAAGATATATCCCAACCCCTTGTCAGAGGGTGCACCTAAGAATGAATAACTCAAGTGATTTGGTAGTGGGTTGAGCTCAAGTGTAGGAGCATCTTCAATAGACGACTCGATACGATCCTGAGAAATTTTCAGCTCTGCTAACCCAAGAGAATCGAATGGCACATCCAACTTCCTCTTCCACAGAGGTGCATTCAAAACCTGAATTTACTCTACTTTAAAGCACTCCTCTTTAGCTGTGGGTAATTTTATTTCCTTGAACATATTGAAAGTGACCTTCTGATCATGAACCTGCATCGTAAGCTCTCCTTTTTGCACATCGATCATAGTTCGGCCTGTAGCCAAGAATGGTCTTCCCAAGATAATGGGAATCTTCTTATCTTCCTCGAAATCAAGAATTATAAAGTCAGCAGGGAAGAAGAGTTTATCCACCTTGACCAAGACATCCTCCACTATACCTCGTGGATAAGCGATGGAACGGTCAGCTAGTTGCAATGACATGTATGTTGGTTTCGGCTCAGGCAGACCAAGCTTCTTGAAGATAGATAAGGGCATCAGATTGATGCTAGCTCCTAAATCACATAAACACTTGTCGAACGACAAGTTTCCGATGGTGCAAGGAATAGTGAAGCTTCAAAGATCTTTAAGCTTCGGAGGCAACTTCTGTTGCAGCACAGCACTGCATTCCTCCGTTAGAGCAACGGTCTCTAAGTCATCGAGCTTCACTTTCCGAGAGAGAATACCTTTCATAAACCTCGCATAGCTAGGCATCTGCTCAAGAGCTTCAGCGAAAGGTATGTTGATATGAAGTTTCTTGAACACCTCCAGAAACTTCTCAAACTGCTTATCCAGCTTTTTCTTCTGCAGCCTTTTAGGAAAAGGAGGTGGAGGATAAATCTGTTTCTCCCATGTATTACCCTCAGGAGGAGTGTGTTCCACAGTAGTCTTCCTTGGTTCCACCTCTACTTCCTTCTGCACATCTTCTTCAGCCACAACTGCATTTTCTGAATCTTGAGATTTTTCAGGCTCTTCGTCTTGCTGAATTTGGGGGCTTGCGACCTTTCCAGACCTTAAGGTGATGGCATTCACATGTTCTTCAACTTTCTTCTTTCCTGGATTGGCTTCTATATCACTAGAAAGCGTTCCTGGTGGTCGATTCAATAAGGCATTAGCAATTTGCCCTATTTGGTTCTCCAGATTCTGGATAGAAACAGCCTGGCTTTGGCATATAAGAGCCTGGTTTTTACACATAAGTCTCAACTCCTCCAATTCAGATTTTTCATTCGAAGATAGACCTGCATCATGAGTTTGTTGTTGAAGTTGGAGTTGTTGTCTTGGTGTAAATTGTTGCTGAAAACCAGGAGGGTTAAATAGCTTATTTCCAAACTGCTGGAATGGCTGTTGCATCACATTCTGATTGTTGCTCCAGCTGAAGTTAGGATGATTCCAGTTGTCAGGATGATAAGTGTCTGGAACTGGTTATTGTGATCTTTGAAAGTTGCTCACAAACTGAGCTGAGTCACTAGATATAGCGCATTGCTCCGTCACATGCGGACCGGCACACAGCTCACAAACACTATTTATCTGTTTAACACCATAGTTAGCCAGAGAATCGATCTTCATAGACAACGCCTTTAGTTGAGCAGTGATAGCCGTAGCTGTATCCACTTCAAGAACTCCTGCTACCTTGCCCTGTGGATATCTCTGGGTTGGATACTGATATTCATTAGCAGCCATCAGTTCAATTAGATCATAAGCTTCCTTATAGCTCTTTGCCCATAATGCTCCGCCTGATGCTGCATCGAGCATGGGTCTGGACTGTGCTCCCAACCCATTGTAAAAACAAGTGATGATCATCCAATCAGGAATTCCATGATGAGGACACTTCCTAAGCATCTCCTTGTAGCACTCCCAAGCTTCACTTAGCGATTCTCCCGTTTGCTGCGCAAATTGAGTAATAGCATTCCTGAGTGCAGCTGTCTTCGCCATAGGGAAGAATTTAGTAAGAAACTTCTGAGCAAGATCTTCCCAAGTAGTAATCGAACCAGCTGGTAGAGAGTGTAACCAGCTCTTAGCCTTGTCCTTCAGAGAGAATGGGAACAGTCTCAGCTTCACAGCATCTTCAGAAACACCGTTGAACTTGTAGGTGTCGCATATTTCAATGAAATCCCTAATGTGTGTATTGGGATCTTCCGTTGGAGAACCCCCAAACTGGACTGAAGTCTGTACCCATTGAATTATGTCAGGCTTGATCTCAAAGGTATTAGCTGTGATAGCTGGCCGGACAATGCTAGATTGAATGTCATTGATCTTGGGTTGAGAAAAATCCATCAAGGCTTTTGTTCGTGCTGCTGGATCTCCCATTGTAATGAGTACCTGAAACACAAACAAATAAACCGTGAAAGTAAAAGAATCCGAGTCAGTGAACTTTAACGACCACTGATGACAAGCACATAAACTAAAAATTAACACCGAGTCCCCGGCAGCAGCGCCAAAAACTTGTTAGGGCGAAAACACGCGTTAATATTCACGCAAGTATACGCGTTCGCAAGTAGTATAAGATATAAATCAGATTCGTTCCTACAGAGACTGGTTTAGGTTAAGTTCAATTTATGCACCTATGCAACAATGTATGGTTATCGCTCAATGCTAAGACAAATAACAAATTGGGTTTTTATTAAACTAAGAGATTATACTAAATAACATTAACTAAGAGAATTGAAGTTGAATTACTATATATGACAAACATGAGATCCTAACTTCATTAAATACTTCGTTCAATAGCCTTCTCATTCTTAACCTTAGCATGTGATGGTGAGGACACTAATCAGATAACACGAAACTGATAAATGCCAACTTTCGTTGCACGAGTACCATTCTACCAGACATCCACAAAAGAGATAGAAGCTGAATAGGCACCAATTATATTGAGACCCTATATGTCTATAGAATTTGACAACATAACGGTTTAAGAACAAGTTATCTATCTTGATTACATAGGGCAAGTAAAACGGTTAGAGTTACCTACGAATCATGCATACACGTACATGAACCTATGCTAGCATGGCAAGTTCTAAACCTCTATATTCACTGTCGCTTCAATAGAGATTAACACGCTATCTTATATGTTAGCTACGCACATAAGACGAATAAGCACAACCAATACTAGGATATCAATCAATCACCACACACCAAGATATCGAAACAATTAACTATTGAAATCCATAAGTAAATCCGCTAGAATCCCATGACAACGATTAGCCCATAATCGAACTCATCATCACCATGGGTTCCAATGAAAGCATCGTATAAACAAGGTCTTAATAAACTAAATAATAATCAAAGTATGAATAAACGAGATCTAGGTTCAACAAGAACGAAAACGAGCATCCAAAGTTACAACTAATTCAAAGAATCACAAGTTGAAAACAAGATCTTCTTTTTCGGAGTTGTTCTGTGCTTCTAGGCCTTCTCCTTGGTATCCCAATCTTCCCGGATGATGAAAACCCTTTTTTTAAGTATATATACGCCCATAGTGGACCTGGACCCTTAAAATCGTCAAATTCTACTCAAAAAAGGCTTTTTCAGCGAAATCAGCGACCAACCGCGCCCTGAGTGGCCGCTCAGCTCTCCTGAGCGGGCGCTCAGCTACTGACTGGAAAAAATATTCTGATGAATCTTGTTTTGGCCATAACTTGAGTTCTACTCGTCAGAATTAGGCGATTCAACTGCCCACGCGAAGCTATTGAGATTCTATACAACTTGACAATGGCCTTGGCTTCCAATTCTGATCACTTTTCATCATATTTCCTTTAAAAGCTCTTTTCTTCATTTAACTGATACCTGAAATGCAATAACACAAAAACACATCAAAATACCAACAACTTGAGTCCAAAACACCAATTTAAGCTTGTAATAAAGCATTCCAAGTGGATATAAAATCCACTTATCAATAAGCCACAAATTCCTTGTTTTCATTGTGGTAGTTTATGGCATTCCATTTATACTTGTAAGGAATATCATAGTTTGTACTATGATTATTATCAAATAAAACCTTCTTTAAAGAAAGTTTCCATTGTTCCTTCTAGTGTAAATTCTGATTCAAAGTCTGATAGTGTAAGTTCTAATAAGAAAAATGTTAACATAAACTCTGATGCTAAATCCGCTGCAAATGTTAACAAACTTGATAAGGCCAAAGGATCCAAGCAAGTCTGGGTCCTTAAAACTAATCATTAGTGGTGTTTGTGATTGCAGGGCAACAGGAAAAATATCCTGGTTTTGGACAGTGGATGTTCAGGACATATGACTGGAAATAAAGCCCTGCTATCAGACTTTGTGGAGAAAGCTGGCCCAAGTGTTTCTTATGGAGATGGAAACATTGGAAAAACATTGGGATATGTCAATATCAATCTTGGAAATATTATCATTAAAAACGTAGCTCTGGTCTCAGGACTTAAACACAATCTGCTGAGTATAAGTCAAATCCGTGACAGAGGTTATCATGTTGGTTTCTTTGAAGAACACTGTGAAGTTGTGAGTAAATCTAAAGGCAAAGTTGTTCTGAAAGGATACAGGCATGGTAACATTTATGAAGCTAAGCTTTCAACAAGTACTGATGGTTCTGCAATCTGTCTGATGAGTAGAGCATCAATTGAAGAAAGCTGGAATTGGCACAAGAAACTCTCACATTTAAATTTTAACAATATAAATGAGTTGGTCAAGAAAGATCTTGTGAGAGGACTGCCAAAGTCAGTATTTGCTCCTGATGGCCTTTGTGATTCGTGTCAGAAGGCCAAACAAAGAAAATCTTCATTCAAGAGCAAGACTGAATCATCAATTCTTGAGCCTTATATCCTACTACATGTTGATCTATTTGGTCCAGTACATGTCATGTTTATTACAAAGAAGAAATATGCTATGGTCATAGTAGATGAGTTCACCAGATACACGTGGGTGTATTTCTTGTACATAAAAAGTGAAACTGCATCTATCTTGATTGATCATGTCAAACAACTGGATAAATTGGTCAAAGATTCTGTGAAGATAATAAGGAGTGATAAAGGCACTGAGTTCAAGAATCTGATAATGGAAGAGTTCTGTAAAAATCATGGAATCAAGCAGGAATTCTCTGCTCCTGGAACTCCACAGCAAAATGGAGTTGTTGAAAGAAAGAATAGAACTCTCATTGAAGTTGCACGTACAATGCTTGAAGAAGCAAAGCTTCCAACCTATTTCTGGGCTGAAGCTGTACAGACTGCTTGTTTTACTCAAAATGCAACACTCATTAACAAGCAAAGAAAGACACCATATGAGATGGTAAAGAAAAAAAAGCCAAATCTGAAGTATTTTCATGTATTTGGATGCAAGTGTTTTGTTCTCAAGACTTATCCTGAATAGCTATCCAAATTTGATCTAAAAGCTGATGAAGGAATCTTTGTTGGATATCCACTTTCCATAAAAGCCTTCAGAGTCTATAATTTGAGAACAAGAGTGGTCATGGAATCTATCAATGTCTCTTTTGATGACAAGAAGATTACTGGACTTGAAGATTTTATTGATCATGATCAGCTGAGATTTGAAAATGAAAACTCAAATTCTGATACTGAAAATCCTGACAATCTAAGTCCTGATACTGCAAACTCTGATGGATTAAACTCTGATGTTATTGAAACTGTGGTGACTACGCCAAAGGAAGATACACCTATGCAGGGGGAGCATACTCAAGATCTTACCACATCTCAAGAAGCATCAGAACATACATCTGGCTCTTCAAGTTCTGATTCGTCAAGTTCTGATAAGCCAAGTTCTGATAGTTCTGAAAATCTAAATACTGAAGAATCCAACTCAGAGAGCATAGTTTCAGGGGGAGCATCAGAAAATGAAAATGAAGACAACATGGATCATGGGGGAGCATCCAGTTCTAGAGAAAACCTTCCATCTGCAAGGAAGTTGACTAAATCACATATACCTGATTTGATAATTGGAAATCCTGATGCAGGTGTCAGAACTAGAACAGGTACTTCAAATGAATGTCTTTACAATTATTTTCTCTCTCAGAATGAGGCAAAGAAAGTGGAAGAAGCTCTTCAAGATGCTGATTGGGTGCAAGCAATGCAAGAAGAGTTAAATGAATTTGAAAGAAACAAAGTCTGGACCCTAGTACCAAGACCAAAGAATAGATCTGTTGTTGGTACAAAGTGGGTATTCAGAAACAAAACTGACAGTGATGGCATAATTATAAGGAATAAGGCAAGGCTGGTTGCAAAAGGATATTCTCAATAGGAGGGAATTGATTATGATGAAACATTTACACCAGTTGCTAGGTTAGAAGCCATAAGGATATTTTTGGTTTATGCTGCTCATAAAAAGTTTACCGTCTTTCAAATGGATGTGAAAAGTGCTTTTCTCAGTGGAGAATTGGAGGAAGAAGTATATGTTGAACAACCTCCAGGCTTTGTAGATTCCAAATATCCAGATTATGTCTACAGGCTTGATAAAGCACTTTATGGACTTAAGCAAGCTCCTAGAGCATGGTATGAGACTTTAGCTCAGTTTCTTCTGGAAAGTGGATTTAACAGAGGAACAATAGACAAAACACTGTTCTACCTCAACCATGGAAAGGACTTACTTCTTGTCCAGATTTATGTTGATGATATCATTTTTGGGTCTACAAATGACAGACTTTGCAAAAAGTTTGCCAAACTGATGCAGTCAAAGTATCAGA
The DNA here is from genome assembly GCF_009905375.1 of Apium graveolens. Classification (NCBI taxonomy): domain Eukaryota; kingdom Viridiplantae; phylum Streptophyta; class Magnoliopsida; order Apiales; family Apiaceae; genus Apium; species Apium graveolens. The sequence goes on along the minus strand of NC_133647.1, from coordinate 98,412,222 downwards.
TGAGTATGATGGGGGAACTTAGCTATTTTCTGGGCCTTCAAGTCAAGCAGAATGAAGAAGGTACTTTTATTTGTCAAACTAAGTACACCAGAAACTTGCTGAAGAAATTTGGAATGCAAGATTGTTCAAGTGCATCCACTCCCATGGCCACTGCAACAAAACTGGACAAGGATATTGGTAAATCAGTAGATATTACTGATTACAGTGGTATGATTGGCTCTCTACTCTATCTAACTGCTAGTAGACCTGATATCATGTATGCTACCTGTCTTTGTGCAAGATTTCAAGCAGATCCAAGAGAACCTCACTTAACAGCTGTGAAAAGAATTTTCAAGTATCTTAAGGGAACAGCTGATCTGGGATTATGGTATCCCAGAGAATCAGATTTTAAACTAGTAGGTTACTCAGATGCAGATTTTGCAGGTTGCAAAATTGAGGAAAAGCACAAGTGGAAGCTGCCAATTTCTTGGTGGCAGATTGGTTTCTTGGTTTAGCAAGAAACAAAAGTCAATTTCCACATCAACTGCAGAAGTAGAGTATTTTGCTGCAGGAAGCTGTTGTGCACAGATTCTTTGGATGAAGAATTAGTTACTGGATTATGGGTTAACATATTTCAAAATCCCTATTTACTGTGATAATCAAAGTGCTATTGCTATGACAGGTAATCCAGTTCAACACTCTATGACAAAGCACATCAGCATCAGGTACCACTTCATCAGGGAACATGTGGATAAAGGTACAGTGGAATTGCACTTTGTTCCAACAGATCAACAACTAGCAGATATCTTCACAAAACCACTGTGTGAAGCTACTTTTACAAGATTGGTAAATGAACTTGGAATGGTTTCAGGTTCTTTCTCTAAATCTGCTTAGTTTTATTCTGATGCATCAGACTTTATGATCAGTATTTACAGAAATTACTCTTATTGTGTATTCTGTGCTTAATTGAAAATTTGCTTAAGTACTGACTGTTGTCTGATGTAAGTTTCTGAACTATGATAGTGATATGTCTGTTACTGTAACTACTCAATCCTATGAGGATACCTGTGCTAGATACTGACCTAGTAGTCTTCAATAAACTAGGGATCCCATGTAAGAAGTAATTATTTCTGTGGAAATCTATTGACACAAGCAAATTCTGATATTAAGCTTAGTTGAGTTTACTTTGTCTATCTTATTACTAAGTCACAAACTAGAATATTGCTTCTCATCTGTTAAGTTCTGATGCTAGTAAATCTGTTTGGATGTACTAAGTGCTGATAAACCTCACTTATGAAAAGAAAAAGAAAAAGAATCAAGGATTAACATTCAGGTACTCCTTTGAGATCTAGAGTACAAATGTGGGACCCAAGTGCATTGTTGGTATTAAGTAAATATGCATCAGAAAAGCAAAATATTTTCTTGGTGACTTTTCACACTCTATGATTACTGGAGAAATACTCTGATAATAGCATAAATTCTGAGAAGCAGTCGTGACTCACTTACACTGAGAAGCCACTGTAAAATGGAATTTAAAAAGATGCACAAAATTAGCACAAAATAGTTGAGGTGGACTCAAGCATGAACTCATTCAATAGTAGGTTTCAGAATAATGACAGGTTTTTGGTAAAGTTTTAGTTTTGCCTTATTTCTAAGATATACTGAAGTGAATCAGACTTTACTCTTTGTCTGATATTTAGCTTAATGCACACACTAAACACTCCATATGAATGATGAAAATAACTGTGGTGATCTATGTTATTTTAGATGAACAGTTTTTGTGTCATATTGCACAAATTCTGAGGACAAGTTCTGATTGCATGTTCTGATGATTAAGTTCTGAAGAATCTATATCAGAATTTGTGTGAGGACTTACTAAGATAGGCATTCATTTTTCGAGTTAAGAAATTATATTCTGATAACTGTTAAGTTCTGATATAAGTCCAAGTTCTGATATTCAATTCTGATTCTTTACTTGACTTATTTGTGGATAAAATCTAAAAACAGTTTCATCTTAAATCAGACTATGTTTGGGTAGAATATTAACAGTCAATATCATTAGGGAAAGTGGTTCACGACACGTACAATAATTTTTACTTGTTACTTGTGCGCATTAACCCTGACTTACACTTCCAATGACTGTTTTTCGTCTTCCCAGTCTAGGGACGCGGTAGAATTAATTCTACCTGTCAGCATTGAATTTCCTTGCGTCTCCTGGCATTCTTTTACCTATATAAACAACCACTTCACATCAGCCTTAACATCAACTCTTTTATCATAAAACTCATCTCCAATTTCTTCACATCAAAAACACCATGGTCAATTACAATATGTTTTTGAACTATGAAACATTCAACATGGAGCTGAGCTGTGAAGCCTGGCACCAGTAATGGCACGTCACTGCCATTCCTGATGAGATATGGGACTCAGTTCCCCTGGAGGTACTCACCCACCTCCTGTTCTTCTACATGGATTACCATCGCCATCTGGAGCGATTGGAGGAGGAAAGGCTGGAAGCTCTCCGCCAGCAAGAGCGAATCATACGACTCGCTATTCTGTTTGTCGAGAGTAGGAAGAAGAAATGATTTATTTTCTTCTTCCTGTTTTTCTTCATCGTCAGCCTTGCCCTGCTTCTTGAGCTAGGACTAAGGCTGTTGATGTTAGGTTTAGCAGCTTAGGACAATCTTGTAAAAGTTCTGATGTAATTTAAATTTTATGAATGTATTCTCTTAATATATTAATGAAATTTCTTTTTTTTTGCAAGTTCTTGTCTCTGAGATGTTCTGAAATGCATTGATAAATCCTGATAAATATTCATATTCTGATGACCATTATAATTTAAATTTAAATTAAGTTCTGATTTTCCGTTATCAGTACCTGTTCCCTTGATTTATTTTGGTCATTCTCACTCGATTTTTTTTTCAGAATATTGGTGTTGCAGTGAAAAATAATTGAAAAAGTGGAAACAGTTTCAATTTTGAATTAAAACTGATTTACCTTAATTAATGGAATTACTGGGTAAGTGGAACAGTTTTTCCTTGAAAAACTGCAAGTGGGTAAGTAATGATTACGGTTTTCCCGTGCCCATTAACTATTCATTATTACTGCATGTCTGACAGGTATCCAACGGTTACATTTTTTTTAAAAAAGTATAAGTAAGACAGAGAGAGGATATTCTAATCTTTTATTCACTTTTATACTTTATCTCACTATTTGCTTTTACTCACTTTCTACTCCTGACGTTGTTTTTCATTTAGACATTTTATCAAACACCTAACAGGCACTCTTAAATCTCGATTATTTTCATGGCACCTAAGGATTTGATCATTGATGGAGCTAAATTTGTTCCAAATAACTATGCTGCAATTCTTGATAATGGTGAAGCTCCGTCTGAGTTGCATTTTGTTCAAGATCTTCTTGCACACAGTGAAATCGGGTATGCATTGACCCAACCTTCAACCTTTTCGAGCCAACAAGTTCTGACATTTTGGAGGACTGGAAACTTTGATAATGGTGGTCAAAATGGTACTCCTAGTATTGTTTTTGAAGTGGGTGATTCTACATATGGGGTAACTCCTGGTACAATTTGCAAGGCCCTACATCTACCAGAAGGATGTACTTTTTCAACCCCGGAGGAATCAGCTCTTAAAGAGTTCATGGCTAGTTTGGGGTATGAGCAGAGTTTGGCAAAGCTTGGGCAGTTGAAACGGGCTCATATCAGAAAGGAATGGAGCTTCTTTTTTGACTGCATAACTAAAGATTTTGGGAATAAATGTTCAAACTTTGATGTTATTCCTATAATGAGTCAGCACATCGGGTATGCTATCATTAACCAAACTCATTTTGATTTTGCAATTGCTGTGATAGGTTTTATTGGGGATAGGATGACAGAAGATAGGAATGTTGTCTACTTTGCTAGATTTTGTCAGCTTATTATTAATCATTATTGTGCTGATAACCTCCAACCTACCACTGACTTAACTCCATCTTTCAAAATTGCAAAACGAGCCTTTAATGATTTGGTAAATGCTGATGTTAAGAAGAAGGTAGTTAGATCCTTACAGATTCCTCAATCTGTAAAACAGATCTTAGTAAATGATGATCCTGATACCTACAGATCTGTTTATCCTGATGTCCAACCAACCACCACATCTCAAACACCACAACAATCATCAGCACATACCACTCATACTACTCAACCTACCCTCAGACAATATCTCAAATCATATATCTCCACTTCACAGACAGTTCAACCTTCATCCTCAGCACCTCCTGTGAAGCCTTCATCTTCCAAGGCTAAGAGGACAAAGACAGTTCCCCAAACACCTCAGAAGAGAAGGAGGATTGTTTTGACAGATGAATCTGACAGTGAGGAACAGGTTTCTACATCAGAACCTATTGTCAAAGAAGCTGAGAAAGTTCCTTCTCAGAAGGATTCTGTAATTGGGGGATCTAGGCTTCTCAAAAGGCTCAGAAGAATGACTGTTGATGAAACTCCCAAGGAATCCATATCTTCAAAGAGATACAAGAAACAGAGGGCAAAAAGGCCAGTTTCAGATGATGAGGAAACATCAGCTAAGGAAGGAGATCAGGAATCTCTGATCTCACAAGAACCAGTTTCTGCTAAGACCCCTGCTTCTCCATTACCTTCAACTAAGGAATTTTTTACTGAAAAGGCCAACACACCATCTGTGTCTCCTAGGACTGTATCTCCTGTTAATTCAGGCACAAATACTGATATTGATATTCAGAACTTGGTTGTGCCTGAAGTACTTTACTTAGAAGCTCCAACAGCAACTAATCCATCAACAACACCTGTTACTGATGCTGCTCAACCTCCAGAGTTATCTACTACACCTTCTCTGCATCTAGATGCTGATGATCAGAATATAGGTGAGCATTAGGATATGGTTGTTGATCAGAACTTGGAACCAGATCAGCAATTAGAGGATGATCCTGAAGCCTCCATTGCTACTCATACTGTTGTTTTATCGAAATATACTGATTCGTCAAGTTTTGATGCTGCAAATGCTGGAGATACTGGTGATGCTGCTCTAACTGCAGATGCTGATGAAGCAGGTCCTTCAGGACATGCTCCTCAACAAACTGTTCTTAAATCTGAACTTGTGAAGAAGTTTGTTACAAGAGAAGCACCAGTGCCTTGGAGTGAAACTCTTGCAGAACAGGAGTGGACTAAGGAATGGAACTCAGTTTCCTGTGTTCCAAATGCAAAGCATCTTGCTGAGCACTTGACTAAAGCTGATGAGATGTTAATTACTAATGATTTCAAAACACAGCTTAGAGTCACTGCATTGAGTACTAAACATCTACAAGGTCTTCATTCAACTACTCATGCAGAGTTACATAAGATTCAGGAAGAATTCATTAAGCAAGAACAAGTTCAGAAAATTGACAAGAAAAAATTCTTCCAACCTACCTTTGACAGAGTTGCTTATATTGAAAAGACTCAAGAGAAACAACAAGTTCAAATTAATGATATTCTGAAAAATCAAGCTTCTCAGCAATCTCGACTTAATGAAATCCAAGCCTCAGTGGAATGGCTTGTCTCTCTTCTCTTGCCTGCTGATGCCAAAAAGGGGGAGAAAGTAATTAAGTCCAAATGCAAAACTGATAAGACACTGAAGGGGAAGGATGATGAAAAGGATGACCAAGGAAACTCTGGAATGGGTAGAGGTCATAGTCAAGGTAGAGGTTTCTCATCAAGAAAAGCTGAATTCACAAGTCACAGGACAAGTTCTGCTACTGGTAAAAAGATAAGTTCTGATGAACTTTTAGATCTTGATGAAGAAATGTCAAGACAGTTATTTCTTTAGGAAAATCCAGGAATGGACTTGGAGAGTTTAATGGAAGAAGAAGCCAGACTTAAATCAGAAAAAGTCACATCTAAATCTGAAGCTTCTGGTAAAAAGATACTTCCAAAACTTAAAGGCACTGTGATAAAAGAAAGGACAAATACTGAAGCAACATTGGCTAAATCACAACCGCAGATAGATCCAAGATCCAAGGGTAAAGAAAAAGTTGGTAAACCTATCAAGGTTTATGTGCCTCCTGAGAATGAAGAAATCACTGATGAAAAGGATGATCTTGCTCTGACTTCAAGAAAAGTTTTTAAGACAACCTCTGACATGGCTCAAGTTGTTCAGAGTCAAGAGACAGTAAGTTCTGATATTTCAAAGAAGTAAGTAACCTCTAACATAGCTCAAGTTAACTTGATATCAGAAGATAAATCAAAGACAATCCTACCAGGATTCACTAAAGCAAAACAGACTCAACCTTTGAAGACTGCTGCAAGTGGTTTTGAAGCAAGAGTAGTTACTGGAAAGGAAGCAAGAGATAAAACTGGATTGGGAAGTGCTGATGAAAGAAGAATATAAAACACTACCAATGATCCAACTTCCTTGAGTGAACCAGGTATTGGAGCAACTCCTGAGAGATTGAATCAACTGGAATCTGTACAAATGGTTTACCATACCTACTTGAAAGAACACATCTTGTTGTACTTCATGACAGATGGTAGGGTTTATCATATAAGGAAAAATGCCATTCCATTGAAGTATTTTTAAGAACTGGAGCATGTACTATTCTTACTTCAAGTGAATGACAGATTAACAGAAAGTGCTGCAAACTATTTGAAGGATCAGATTCAGAGACAGAAAAGGCTTTATTCTGTTAAGTTTGACAGCACATATCTTCCAAAGTACAGAGATCACAAGGGTGATATAGTTGAAATGAAGCCCAACACTGCTAAGATTATAACTACCTTTCTGGGTTACAGGGCTGTGGAATTCAATCTTGAGTCTGATAAGGCATATTTGATCAGACTGGATCAGGATATAAGAAAAGCTAAGATTAATGATCTCAGGGCTGCAATCTTTCAAATTGGTGAAGATACTGCAGAGCTTAAAGATGTTAAAAGGAGGATGATTGATGAACTTAGATATGCTGAGAAATGTTTGTTGAAGAACTATCTCAGAACAACTCCTGACATCAGAGAGATCAGAAGATGAAGCCAAGTCAAGATCTACAACTGATTAAATTCTGATATTTGTACAGACTGAAGCTGTTATCAGAAGTTAAAGATTGGTAAAGCTTTAAGGACTGTAAGTTGTAGTTATCTAGTCTAATTCTCATGTATTTGTACTTAATGTTTTTGACATCATCAAATATCTGTTAAACTTGTATATTATGCTAATTTACAAGTTGGGGGAGATTGTTAGATATATTTGATAATGTCATGGCTAATATGATTTATGTTTAGTTTTCAGATCTTACTTAAACAGGATAAATCAGTACTTACTGCAAGTCAGGACTTAAGGATATCAGTACTTATATTATCAGGAGATAATTGTAATATCCGGGATATATCGTGTAATTAATTTTGATATTAAATAATTATTATGTCTGTTCAGTATCTATTCTGTGAGTTAGTTGTTAAGTGTTATCTGTACTTGGATATTCAAAAATAATATTAATTGAGTATTTTAATTTTATATGTCTAAAATAAAACATAGATAATTGTCATATCTTCCTAATTATTTTTATGTTGATTTATGGATTTATAAGGATCATATGAAAACCGATACCGTTTGGATCAGTTTTTACATATAAACGTACCGTTTTATATCCGGAATGATCCAACGAGATACTAATTCTCCGTAATTATAAATAGCCTTTTACCGTATTTTATTTCGTATCAAAATCATTTGCAGACAGATAAATATATAATTTTACAGAGAAAAATCATATATTCATAAACTATTCCAAGAATCAAACCAACTTTTGAAGGTGTTATTGATCTTTGTTTGAAAAGCTCGAGTACTGGATTTCAAGGTCTTGGGAAGCTCTATCAAGATCTGTAATCCATACACCTGCAGAATCAAAGGGTTAATTTCTAAAAATTTATTTATTTTCGAATTATTTTTATGAAAAATATGAAATTTTGTTCGGATGATTGTTTGTATGATTTGATGATTGCATGTTATAGAGCTTGTTTTCCTGATGATTTTGGTATATTTAACGTCTGATTTGGAGTTCAATAACATGTTCAAATTTGAGTTTGATTTTCGAATTTTAAAATTAGGGTTTATAACCCGTATGAATGTTTTCAATTGAAATTTGGGGGTTTTTGATTCAGGGGTTATTAGCTGTTTATTTATAGTGGGTTGTGTTCCTTATGAAATTTGCAATCGATTGATATATAGCTCGTTAACAGAGGATGCTTGAATCGTAGGGAGTTGTGATTTTAAAATTCCTGATGTTCGCCGGAAACCGGCGATGTTCTTGGCCAATTTCCGGCCAGAACAGGGATGATTAGAATGATTTGTTTGCATGGATATGTTCCTGGTAATATGTAGTTTAATTCTGGAAGTGATGGTGGTGGGAGGATGTCGGAGGTGAGTTCTCCGGCCACCCCCGATTTTCCGGCGACTAGAACTGCAAAATTGCAGTTTGGTCCCTGTACTTTTGAAAACGATGAAGTTTGGTCCCCCGGGTTTCCAGACTTTACAAAAATAAGATTCCTGTTTATAAAATGTTGAAAAATCATATTTCCTATTTATTTTTATTATAAAAGTTCATTTTTAATTTCTGAAAATTCTGAAAATTATTATTTTAATTCTGAAAATTATTTTTAATTCCAAAATAAATCTAAACTAATTAGTTAATTAATTTCTGTTAATTTTTAATTAATTAATTGGTCAATTAATTCGAAAATTAATTGATTAATTGATTTAATTAATTATTAATTGATTTTAATCAATTATTTAATTAGATTTAATTATTTAAAAATGATTTAAAAATTCCGAAAAATAGTTTCGAGCTTTAAAATATTATTCTAAATTATTTCCAAGGCTCGATAATTATTCTAAAATTATTTCAGAGCCAGAATTGGCCAACCAAACCCTGTTTATTAATCCAAAATTGATCCAACGACCCGTTTTAATTCCGAAAAATGTTTTAAAAATTATTTTAAATACCAGAAAGCCTATTTATGACCCGAAATGTCTTTATAAATGATATGTCATTGATTATGTGACGTATTATGTGTTATATGTGATATGTTGGTTGACTGTCGGGTTGTATATTTGATGTTTACTATTTATTGCGTAACTTTCAATCCGTTAATCGGATTTGGGTAAAACGAAGGGTAGATAAAAGTATGTGTTAAATAGAATCCTATGAGTTAATGATTGATAGATGCTTATGATATGTGAGCAGAAGAGGCCAGACGTGGGAAAGGGAAACAGGTAGTTGAGGAGTAAGACGATTGTGATTGGAAGCGAGTGCAGAATAGTAAGCTAGTACCAGGCAAGTGTTCTGAACTTTCTCAAGATATTGTAGTACTTGATAATCCTGTGATATTGCAAGTGCTTTGAAGCACAGAAACCTAAACCCCGATTCCAATTATTATTCTTGAGCCAGGAACCATATTCTTTCTAAGCCATTGATTATTGTATACCCAAACACGAACCACAAATCTACGATACTACTCCACAAATACATACAAACTAAATACCAAACACTGAACTGAATTACTTATATACTCAACCCATGATATCTTATGCTTTGAAAGACCAAATCCTTGAAACCCTGAAACGTTGATTCCTTTGTTATCCAATTCTTTTATTACCCAGCATCCAAGCTTTGAAATTACCTTGTTGATCCATACAAGTATTGAAATCCTTTCATTGTTAAGTACTCACTGTTGTTAATGATTCTGGTTATTGTTTATTATTGTTCATTCTGTTATTATGTTAGAATTGGATTGTTTTTATAAAATTGTGGACCAGATTCGTGGTCAGACCATATAATGGTCAAGTTAGGCCAATGTGTGCCTTGGATCCAGTAGTTAGAGCAATGTTGTGTGCCTTGCTCAGGGTTAGTGCATGACTGATCAGCAGCCTAACCTTGGTTTTTAAATTAAAAGTATAATATCCAATTCTAAATCATAATCCATTGTTCACTTGATATCATAATCATGTTCACCTGGTGATCATTATTCTCAGTTTTGTCATTTGACTTGCTGAGCTAGTTAGCTCATTTGTGCGATATTGTTTCTGTTCTTTTCCAGTTAAAAACGAACCGGTTGGTATTGAGGATCCCCAGTCCAGCGCGAGAGCTAGGGGTTCAGGTTGATTGAGCTAAACTTGTAGGCTTCTTTTGGAACAATTTAAGTCTATAAAAGTTTGTAATAATGTTTAATACTTAGTTATGAGTTTGGAATAGTTGGGATTTGAACGGTATGTAATATAAGTAGAAGTGTGGCTTGTGTGCATACTTTAACCTATTGTGATCCGTGGTAGTTGGTAAATAGGGTCACTGCATATTATTGTTATCTTTATTATTGTTATAAGCAGGTTATAAATAAGGCATGTGTGTGTGGACCCCAAACTTCTGACTCGGGTTTGGAGGGCGCCACAGGTTTGGTATCAGAGCTACAGGTTATAAGTCACTGACACAAGCCTAGGTTGACGGGAATGGGTAGAGGGTTAGGATTAGAAGTAAGGAATAGAAAGATAGAACGTCGAGAGGTTGAGTGCTTCGGTATATCAGGTATTAGTGTAATTCACGTTATGGTACGAGATTCTTATATTACGATATGATTTCAGATAGCAGCGATGGCCGACTCTTTTATCCCCGTATCAGCTGATCACTCAGAGCCTTCAGTTGGAGTGTCGTCTTCGAATCCACGTCCTGTTGTTCCACCAGTGTTGGCTATACTACCTCCACCTGTGTTGCAGCCCGTACCACTGCAGGCTATTCCACCTCCAGGCATGAGGACACCTGTCAGAGGACCCCCACCTGCTGATTCAGGCTTTACTAGTCATTCAGTCACATGAGTACCTTTCCAGTTCTCTTCCTATCCTGTCCCATATCATCAGTTTGAGGCTTGCCTTATGGAGCAGCGATTCCTACAGGGTCAGAGCCAGGAGTTATTGCATAACATGCGTACAAGAGAGATTGGGAGTGGTGAGAGACGACTTAGGGAGAGGCTCCATGCATTTCGTAGAGCAGCTGCTGTGAGGATTGCTGAGGCTACACATGAGGACATCACCCCTGATTTCCTAGTGGAGTGGGCTAAGTGGGTTCTAGAGGAGCTTGAGGAGATAGGAGGTCCAGATTTGCCATGAGCCAGAGATTCAGAGATGGAGATGCTGAGCAGTGTTGTTATGGTTGTATAGTATGTACAGTAGTGTGTAGTGTGTATTAGTTGTATTTATAGACTAGCTATGCTGACTAGTGAGTAGGTTGTTGTAACCTTTTTGCTTTCACTTCCGAAGCGTCTTTACGCTTGTACTACCTTAAACTTTTGATCTATATATATCAGCACCTTTTTCCTTTCCATTATTGTCATTTATTTTATTGCACCTGTTTTACCTTACTTATCTATTACACCAGTTATACCCTGTGATACCATGTACCCTATTTTCCATAACTGTTTATATTCTGTAAAGAAGCATGTAATTTACTTAGTTACAACTGTTTTCAAAAAGAGATACCTCTGTTTTACAAAAAAATTTCTTTTATACAAAGATTTGATTCAAAAGCTGAATAAGTTGTTTGATTCTTTACAGAAAATGCCTCCCAAAAGAAATACCCGCATCAACACCCAGAATGAAGAAACCAACAACCAAGATGATACAAATCCAAATGTGAACCCAGGACCCATGGACCCAGCAATAGCCCAGATTCTTCAAATCTTGGCCCAACAAACAGTTCACCTGGCACAACAACAACAAAGACAGACCAACCCCCAGGTAACTTTTAAAACTTTTCAGGCAGTAAACCCACCAGAATTCAAGGGTTCCTTAGAGCCAATTGTAGCAAATGTTTGGTTAAAGGAAATAGAGAAGGCATTTGCCTTAGTGAAAGTAAAGGAAGAACAGAAGGTTGAGTTTGCAAGTTACTATCTGAAGAATGAGGCCACCTATTGGTGGGAAATGGTGAAGACATTGGAAGGCACAGATGTTATTACTTGGGAAAGGTTTAAGGAATTGTTTTTAGAAAAGTATTTTCCTCAGTTTGTTCAGGATCAAATGGAGCTGAAGTTTTTAGAATTAAAGCAAAGGAACATATTGGTAACAGATTATGAGGGTAAGTTTGAGGAATTGTCAAGGTACGTACCGTCGTATGTGGATACTGACAGGAAGAAAGCTAAAAGATTTCAGCAAGGTTTCAAACCATGGATCAGAGGGAAGGTAGCCATTTTTGAATTGGATACTTATGCAGGAGTAGTACAGAAGGCTATGATCGCAGAGACAGAGAGTGAGATGTTCCAGAAGGAAAAGGAAAGCAAGAAGAGGAAAGTTGAGGGAAGTGAGGGTCAGTCACAAATAGGGAAGTTTCCAAATTTTAAGAAGGGTAAGTTTCAGCCAGGGAGAAATTTTAATTTCAGGAGACAGAATGCAGGAGACGGAGGCCAGAGCAACCGTCCATTTAATATAAATCAGCCAAATCAGTTGAGACTAACTTTTCCAGATTGTCAAGTATGTGGAAAGAAACATGGAGGAGTTTGTAACAAGTTGAATGTGGTATGTTTTAAATGCAACCAGAAAGGGCACTATTCGAGGGATTGCCGAAATCAGCCAGCAAGAGAGCCAGCAAATAAGGATCAGCCTATCCGGAATCCAGCAGTGAAGGTTCCAGCCATTGGATTTACATGCTTTAAATGTGGGAAGCCAGGACATATGGCCAGGGATTGTAAGACACCAGCCCCAGTCAGTAATGCATTGAGGATTATGGGATCTACCCCAACAATGAATGAGACTCCAAGGGCTAGAGTGTTTGATATGTCTGTGAAGGATGCTATTCAGGATACAGATGTCGTGGCAGGTACGCTTAATGTGAATTCTTTATATGCCAAAGTGTTAATAGATTCGGGAGCAACTCGATCGTTTGTTTCACAAGATTTTGTTAGTAAGTTAAATTGTTCAGTTGAATGTTTAAATGAAATAATGACTGTGGAATTAGTAAATCAAGAATGTGTAACTGTTAACCAAGTTTGTGGGAATTGTGAGATTGAGATCTCTGGTAGTAAATTTTGTGTAGATTTGATACCATTTAAATTAGGAGAATTTGATGTTATATTAGAGAAGGATTGGTTATCTAAGCATGATGCTCAGATAGATTGTCGAAATAAGAAAGTAAGGGTGAAAACGCCAGACGAAAGAATAGTAACGTTCAAAGGTCAGAAACAAGTAAAGAAGTTCTTAACGATGATTCAAGCCAAGAAGTTACTACGACAAGGATGTGAGCATTTCGTAGCATATGTGATCGGCAGAAGTCAGGAGTCAGCAAAACTTGAAGATATTCCAGTTATAAATGAATTTCCAGACGTATTTCCCGACGAATTACCAGGACTTCCTCAAGATAGAGAAATTGAATTTGCGATCGACTTAGCACCTGGAACAGAACCAGTATCCAAGGCCCCGTACAGAATGGCACCTGTTGAGATGAAAGAGCTAGCGAAGCAATTGCAAGAGCTGTTAGAGAAAGGAGTAATCAGACCCAGTGTGTCCCCGTGGGGTGCACCGGTATTATTTGTCAAGAAGAAAGATGGAAGCATGAGACTATGTATCGACTATAGGGAGCTCAACAAGCTTACAATCAAGAATAAGTATCTGTTACCTAGAATTGATGATTTGTTTGACCAATTGAAGGGAGCCAAGTATTTCTCCAAGATCGATTTAAGATCGGGATATCATCAACTGAAGATCAAGCCAGAAGATATACCAAAGACAGCTTTCAGAACAAGGTATGGACATTAGAGTTTTTAGTGATGTCTTTTGGATTGACCAATGCCCCGGCAGCGTTCATGGACCTGATGAACAGAAGTTTTAAGGAATATTTGGATAAGTTTGTTATTGTGTTTATAGACGATATTTTAATCTATTCAAAGACGGAAGAGGATCATGCGGAATATGTGAGAACGGCTTTGGAGATTTTGAGGAAAAAGAAGTTATATGCTAAGTTCTCGAAGTGTGAGTTTTGGCTACAGGAAGTTCAATTCTTAGGACACATAGTCAGTAATGAAGGGATCAAAGTGGACCCGATAAAGATCGAGGCAATTACGAATTGGGAGAGACCGAGAACACCCACCGAGGTAAGAAGTTTCTTGGGATTGGCGGGATATTATCGACGATTCGTTCAGAATTTCTCAAGGATTGCAACACCATTGACAAAGCTTACACAAAAGAATGAAAAGTTTATATGGAACGACAAGTGCGAAGAAAGTTTTCAGGAGTTGAAGCGGAGATTAATCACGGCACCTGTTTTGTCACTTCCAGACGATTAAGGGAATTTCGTAATTTATAACGATGCTTCTCACAAAGGACTAGGATGTGTTTTAATGAAGCACGAAAAGGTGATTGCGTATGCGTCAAGGCAATTGAAACCACACGAACAGAAGTATCCTACTCATGATTTGGAGCTAGCAGCCATAGTTTTCGCTTTGAAGATTTGGAGACATTATTTGTATGGAGAAAAGTGCGAGATTTTCACGGATCACAAAAGCCTAAAGTACATATTCACACAGAAGGAACTTAATATGAGGCAAAGGAGATGGTTAGAGTTGATCAAAGACTATGATTGCTCGATTAATTATCATCCCGGTAAGGCGAACGTGGTGGCAGACGCGTTAAGTCAGAAGGAAAGGTTAAATGAGTTATCAGTACCTGAAGATATATATAAGGAATTTCAGAAATTGGAATTGGAAATTAGAGTTTGCAAACCTGAGGAAGCAAAAGTGTACAGTATGACTTTCCCGCCGGAGTTGTTGGAGAAAATAAAGAAATGTCAGGAAGATGTAATGAATCAAGATATAAATCGTTTGGTAGGTGAAGAATTATGCACGCAGAAGGATAATCAAGGCATTTTGAGATTTTCATCTAGAATCTGGATTCCACCGGTGACGGAGTTAAAGAATGAAATTTTACAAGAAGCACATAGTTCAAGATATTCCATCCATCCAGGGAGTACCAAAATGTACAGAGATTTATAGAAGAATTATTGGTGGCTAGACATGAAGAGGGAAATTGTGGAATGGATTACCAAATGTTATACCTGTCAGAGAGTTAAAGCAGAGCATCAGAGACCAAGTGGATTGTTACAGCCATTGGAGATTCCGGAGTGGAAGTGGGAACATATTGCTAGGGATTTCATAGTTGGATTACCAAGGACAAGGGCTAATCATGATGCCATTTGGGTTATAGTGGATAGACTTACCAAGTCAGCTCATTTTCTGCCTATAAATGAAAGATTTTCGCTCGACAAGTTAGTCCATATGTACCTAAAGGAAATTGTAGTTCGTCATGGAAGAGTTTTCAAGAATGTTTAGGAACAAAATTGAATATGAGAACGGCCTATCACCCGCAGACGGATGGCCAAAGTGAAAGAACGATCCAGACAATTGAGGACATGTTACGTGTTTGTGCTATTGATTTTAAAGGAAGTTGGGACGAGCATTTACCCCAGGTAGAGTTTGCTTATAACAACAGCTATCACGCCAGTATTGGGATGCCACCCTATGAAGCCCTTTATGGACGCAAATGTAGATCTCCAGTATATTGGGACGAAGTAGGAGAACGCAAAATACTCGGACCTGAATTGGTGCAGCAGACAAAGGAAGTTGTTGAAATTATCCAGAAGAGATTAATAGCCGCACAAGATCGTCAGAGGAAGTATGCAGACCAGTCAAGAAAGAACATGAAATTTGAAGAAGGGAGCTTGGTATTATTGAAAGTATCACCATGGAAAGGACTAACAAGGTTTGGGCAGAAAGGAAAGCTAAGCCCAAGATATGTCGGACCTTTTGAGATTTTAAAGCGCATTGGCAAAGTAGCTTATGAGTTGGCGTTACCACCGCACATGGAGCACATTCACAATGTCTTTCACGTATCAATGATTAAGAAATACAATCCAGACTCTAGGCATGTAATAGAATATGAGCCAATAGAGCTTCAGGCAGATTTGTCATATGTAGAGAGTCCGATAGAGATTATGGAGGAGAGAGAGAAAATATTAAGAAATAAAGTGGTAAAGTTAGTAAGAGTATTGTGGAGAAACCCAAAGGTTGAAGAGTCAACCTGGGAGTTAGAAAGTGATATGAGAGAAAAGTACCCTCATTTGTTTTCTTAGGAAATTCTGAGGACAGAATCCTTTTAAGGGGGAAGGATGTAATATTCGGGATATATCGTGTAATTATTTTTGATATTAAATAATTATTATGTGTGTTCAGTATCTATTCTGTGAGTTAATTGTTAAGTGTTATCTGTACTTGGATATTCAAAAATAATATTAATTGAGTATTTTAATTTTATATGTCCAAAATAAAACATAGATAATTGTCATATCTTCCTAATTATTTTTATGTTGATTTATGGATTTATAAGGATCATATGAAATTTATAAAAAAAAATTCCGAGTATTTAAAATCTATTTTATAAAAACGGGAACCAACCGACGTCAACCGTTGTTACGTTTTTGGAACCCGAAACTCTTCCGAGAACTCCTTCCTAACCTAATTGTAATATTCCGAGCATATTCCATGTTTTGACTTTTTCGATCAGGCGTACGGTTTGTCCTGCGCGGGTCCCGGCGCAACATTTTCGATACAATATTCGTTTCGGTAAATCAATAAAACCCGTATTTTCGATAAACGGGAGCTTTTTATTAAACTATCCCAATTATCACTTCCTAATACGTGTAACCAGGCGCTGAGACCAAGACCGCAGTACAA
Source organism: Apium graveolens (assembly GCF_009905375.1). Classification (NCBI taxonomy): domain Eukaryota; kingdom Viridiplantae; phylum Streptophyta; class Magnoliopsida; order Apiales; family Apiaceae; genus Apium; species Apium graveolens. The sequence continues at coordinate 98,395,487 of NC_133647.1, read as the reverse complement.
ATTGTACTGGTTTGGATAATTATCCCGAAAACCGATACCGTTTGGATCAGTTTTTACAAATAAACGTACCGTTTTATATCCGGAATGATCCAACGGGATACTAATTCTCCGTAATTATAAATAGCCTTTTACCGTATTTTATTTCGTATCAAAATCATTTGCAGACAGATAAATATATAATTTTACAGAGAAAAATCATATATTCATAAACTATTCCAAGAATCAAAACAACTTTTGAAGGTGTTATTGATCTTTGTTTGAAAAGCTCGAGTACTGGATTTGAAGGTCTTGGGAAGCTCTATCAGAATCTGTAATCCATACACCTGCAGAATCAAAGGGTTAATTTCTAAAAATTTATTTATTTTCGAATTATTTTTATGAAAAATATGAATTTTGTTCGGATGATTGTTTGTATGATTTGATGATTGCATTTTATAGAGCTTGTTTTCCTGATGATTTTGGTATATTATACGTCTGATTTGGAGTTCAATAACATGTTCAAATTTGAGTTTGATTTTCGAATTTTAAAATTAGGGTTTATAACCCGTATGAATGTTTTCAATTGAAATTTGGGGGTTTTTGATTCAGGAGTTATTAGCTGTTGATTTATAGTGGATTGTGTTCCTTATGAAATTTGCAATCGATTGATATATAGCTCGTTAACAGAGGATGCTTGAATCGTAGGGAGTTGTCATTTTAAAATTCCCGATGTTCGCCGGAAAACGGCGATGTTCTTGGCCAATTTCCGGCCAGAACAGGGATGATTAGAATGATTTGTTTGCATGGATATGTTCCTGGTAATCTGTAGTTTAATTCTGGAAGTGATGGTGGGGGGAGGATGCTGGAGGTGAGTTCTCCGGCCACCCCCGATTTTCCGGCGACTAGAACTGCAAAATTGCAGTTTGGTCCCTGTACTTTTGAAAACGATGAAGTTTGGTCCCCCAGGTTTCCAGACTTTGCAAAAATAGGATTCCTGTTTATAAAATGTTTAAAAATCATATTTCCTATTTATTTTTATTATAAAAATTCATTTTTAATTTCTGAAAATTCTGAAAATTATTATTTTAATTCTGAAAATTATTTTTAATTCCAAAATAAATCTAAATTAATTAGTTAATTAATTTCAGTTAATTTTTAATTAATTAATTGGTCAATTAATTCGAAAATTAATTGATTAATTGATTTAATTAATTATTAATTGATTTTAATCAATTATTTAATTAGATTTAATTATTTAAAAATGATTTAAAAATTCTGAAAAATAGTTTCGAGCTTTAAAATATTATTCTAAATTATTTCCAAGGCTCGATAATTATTCTAAAATTATTTCGGAGCCAGAATTGGCCAACCAAACCCTGTTTATTAATCCAAAATTGATCCAACGACCCGTTTTAATTCCGAAAAATGTTTTAAAAATCATTTTAAATACCAGAAAGCCTATTTATGACCCGAAATGTCTTTATAAATGATATGTCATTGATTATGTGACGTATTATGTGTTATATGTGATATGTTGGTTGACTGTTGGGTTGTATATTCGATGTTTACTATTTATTGCGTAACTTTCAATCCGTTAATCAGATTTGGGTAAAACGAAGGGTAGATAGAAGTATGTGTTGAATAGAATCCTATGAGTTGATGATTGATAGATGCTTATGATATGTGAGCAGAAGAGGCCAGACGTGGGAAAGGGAAACAGGTAGTTGAGGAGTAAGACGATTGTGATTGGAAGCGAGTGCAGAATAGTAAGCTAGTACCAGGAAAGTGTTCTGAACTTTCTCGAGATATTGTAGTACTTGATAATCCTGTGATATTGCAAGTGCTTTGAAGCATAGAAACCTAAACCCCGATTCCAATTATTGTTCTTGAGCCAGGAACCATATTCTTTCTAAGCCATTGATTATTGTATACCCAAACACGAACCATAAATCTACGATACTACTCCACAAATACATACAAACTAAATACCAAACGCTGAACTGAATTACTTATATACTCAACCCATGATATCTTATGCTTTGAAAGACCAAATCCTTGAAACCCTGAAATGTTGATTCCTTTGTTATCCAATTCTTTTATTACCCAGTATCCAAGCTTTAAAATTACCTTGTTGATCCATACAAGTATTGAAATCCTTTCATTGTTAAGTACTCACTGTTGTTAATGATTCTGGTTATTGTTTATTATTGTTCATTCTGTTATTATGTTAGAATTGGATTGTTTTTATAAAATTGTGGACCAGATTCGTGGTCAGACCATATAATGGTCAAGTTAGGCCAATGTGTGCCTTGGATCCAGTAGTTAGAGCAATGTTGTGTGCCTTGCTCGGGGTTAGTGCGTGACTGATCAGCAACCTAACCTTGGTTTTTAAATTAAAAGTATAATATCCAATTCTAAATCATAATCCATTGTTCACTTGATATCATAATCATGTTCACCTGATGATCATTATTCTCAGTTTTGTCATTTGACTTGCAGAGCTAGTTAGCTCATTTGTGCGATATTATTTCTGTTCTTTTCCAGTTAAAAAGGAACCGGTTGGTATTGAGGATCCCCAGTCCAGCGCGAGAGCTAGGGGTTCAGGTTGATTGAGCTGAGCTTGTAGGCTTCTTTTGGAACAATTTAAGTCTGTAAAAGTTTGTAATAATGTTTAATACTCAGTTATGAGTTTGGAATAGTTGGGATTTGAACGGTATATAATATAAGTAGAAGTGTGGCTTGTGTGCATACTTTAACCTGTTGCGATCCGTGGTAGTTGGTAAATAGGGTCACTGCATATTATTGTTATCTTTATTATTGTTATAAGCAGGTTATAAATAAGGCATGTGTGTGTGGACCCCAAACTTCTGACCCGGGTTTGGAGGGCGCCACAATAATCATCAGAAGATGGATATCATAACTTAAGTACTGAAGGATGTTCAGATAAGGACAACAGCTGATTAAAGGAAAGAAGATCGAGATAAACATAAGAAGAGATATGCATGAAGAAGGAATTCTATGAAGAATAGAATACTTGGAAGAAAAGATATCTGATTGATATATTTTAGGAAGCAGAATTATATTCCATATCAATTAGCGATTATCTTGTAACTGTGTAGTATATAAACACAGACATAGGGTTTACACTAAAAGTGTTATCATATTCGAGAAGATTATTCATTGTAACCCTAGCAACTCTCGTGATATTTGTTCATCACTGAGAGGTAACAGTTCCATACTGTAACAGAGTTTATTGTTTCAATAAAGTTTGTTTTCTGTTATTTGAGTTATTAAAAGTTCGATTTGATTGTACTTTACACTGTATTCACCCCCTCTACAGTGTGTGTGTGACCTAACAGATCCAAAAGACAAAGGGAAGGGAAAAGTTGATGAACCAATAAAGCCACAGGAGATGAAAATTCCTCAAATCTTAATAAAACCTGTGTGCAAAATGGTTCAAGTTCATGATGATACTCTTGTTGAATATGAAGATATTCAAACTCTGAAAAGAAGGAAGATAACTGAAGAATCCAAGACAACCTCTGACAAGGCTCAAGTTGTTCAGAGTAAAGAACAACAAGCTACAGAAGAAACAGTAAGTTCTGATAAAGTCATCAAGACATTAACCTCTGACATAGCTCAAGTTGATTTAGACAAGATGAAAGTAGCTGACAAAAAGAAACTTCTATAGGAGAATGTTAAACCGTCAGATCCAAAGAAAAGCTAATTGTTATCTGATTTCATGACTATTGGATTGAAAGCCAGAGAAGCAAGAGACAGAGAAGGACTAGGTTCTGATGAAGCTAAGATCAAGACAGGAGTTGAAGTGCTTACAAGAGATCCATTTCTATTGACTGACAGACCTCTTGAAGATGTTACATAGAAACACCTTGATAAGGTTATCTCTGTTCAAGTGGTACTGGATGCTCATGACAAGCACAATGTCAAGGAAAATCTAATTCTATTTCTTGAAGATGGAAGGACATATCAAATGTCAGAATCAGATGTGCTGAATAAATCACTAAAAGAACTTCAATTCTTTCATTACCTTTTAGAGGTAAAGTCTGATATTACCAGGAGATGGTCAAATTTCATTATAAAGACCATAAGAGATAAAGCTAGAATTTCTGGTTCAAGGGTTACAGAATTCATTTCTTAATATTGTTGAAGATGATGGAAGTGAGATTCCAATGAAGAAGGATTCTGCTAAGCTTGAAGTGTTACTGAATGAGAAATGTCTGTGCTACAATGAAGATTCTTCTCATCCAAATATAATAAGATTAGGTGATGGTTTAGAAAGAAACCATATCTCTGCTTTAAGGACTGCAATCTACCAGATTGGAAGTCAAGATAAAGAGATGAAGCAAGTAAAGACTACAATGGCTCAAGTCCTGAGGAATAAAGAAGAAAAGCTGATATCAAGCTTTGTCAAGAATCATTTTGGATTCAGATTGACTCAGTGAGATTGGTAAAAGCTACAAGGACTATAATTTATAGTTAGTTATATTGTTAAACTCTTATTGCATTTGTACTTAAGTGTTTTTGACATCATCAAATCTATTAACTTGTATATTTTACATAATTTACAAGTTGAGGGAGATTGTTAGATATATTTGAGATGTCATGTCTAATATGATTTGTGTTTAGTTTTCAGAACTTAACAACAGGACAAATCAGGACTTACTGGAAGTCATAACTTAATATCAGAACTTAAGGTCATATCAGAATTTAAGTGCGGGAAGACTTTCAGTTAAGGAATGAAGTTGATTTACAGGAGAAGATCGAGACTAAACAATAGAAGATATGCATGGAAAGAGTTAGAGGACTAGAAGACTTGTTGAAGATATCTGATTGATATATTTTAGGAGACAGAATTATATTCCATATCAATTAGAAGATATCTTGTAACTGTGTACTATATAAACACAGACTTAGGGTTTATACTAGATGTGTTATCATTATCGAGAAGATTATACATTGTAACCTAGCAACTCTTAGTGATATTTGTTCATCACTGAGAGAGAACAACAGTTCTTATTATAATAGAGTTTATTCAATATACTTGATCTTTGTTACACACTTGTGTTAAATCGATTTGATTGTATAAACACTGTATTCAACCCCCTTCTACAGTGTTGTGTGACCTGATAGGGAGGTTGACCCTGTTGATGATGCTATAGTCCCTGAGCGTGACCCTACTCCCGAGTCGGAGGACCCACCCATTGATGACTCAGATGATGACCCTCCTAAGGATGCCCCGGAGGAGGAGACTGACCTTCATGTCCCCATAGCTGACGATGTTGAGATGCCTCAGGGAGATGACTTAGGCTGGAGGGATGTAGAGATGTACCCTCTCCCGACTGTTCGCTCTCCTACACCACACCCAAGGATGCAGAGCCCTTTGCCCTATACTGATGATGATGAGGAGGATGGGATGGATGTACAGACCTACGAGGCTTATGACATATCCTCTAGCGACCCAGACTCACCTCTACCACCCCCGACGACCATGCATGTAGCTGTACACGACTGGATGGTGGCTCAGCTTAACGCTGAGATTACTGCGGCATCTGCCCACATTATGGAGTTACGAGCTATCAGGCTAGGATACCCAGGGGACTTCAGAGCTGCTTCCCCAGCCATAGCGCACAGAGAGATTGATGGGATCGAGCTTCATACCCGGGTTCAGATGAGGATGATGGCGGTTGGATGATACATCCCGGTAGTTGATGCAGAGCTGATGTGGCAGGAGTGATGAGGAGGGTGTGTAACCTCACGCGCAGTGATAGTGACTGAGGGACTAGTGACTATTTATGGACCTTGAAGAAGGCTGGGTGACGTGTCACAAATTTTGATAGGATAGCTAGTAGTAGATAGCGTTCCTAGCCCTTTAGGGTACACGACTTATGTATTTGCATTTCAGTATTCAGGACAAGTAATGATGTATTATAATCAAGACATGTATGAACTCGATTAGTTGTTTTGTCCCCCAGATATAAGTGGGAGACCCTATGGTATATATATCTAGTAGTTATTTAGAAATGGATTTCCATATTATTGTATTTGATAAAAACATGCTAGATAGTAAATGACATGCTTACATATGAATAAATTAATCCAACTGTAAAATAATTGCAACTATATTGACAAATTTTGATTATCAGAACAATGCCACCCCGTAGAAGAGGAACCAGGGCACATCCCACAGAATCTGTTAACCAACAACGAAATTAACCTGACCCTGTAGTGAATGAAGAAAGTGAAGAGGACCTATACTATAATGAATATGATAAGGAAGAATATGTAGAAGAAGAGGCTGAGGATACCCATCAGGGAGGGAACCCCATGAATGAGTTTATGGAATTTTTAAGAGCAAACCTGAACCAACAGCCTATTCCACCACAGCCGCATGCTGCCCAACAGATTGCAGCCACTGCCTTCAGGGCTTTCAAATCTCTCAAACCCCCAGAGTTTATTTGATCTTCCGACCCCGTCGAAGCACGGGCCTGTCTCAAAGAGATAGAAAAGTCCTTCGAGATACTAGGTGTAGAGGAATGACACAAGACCATTTTTGCTTCTTACATGCTGAAAGGAGAAGCTAATTACTGGTGGGAGTCCAAACGAAACCTAGAGACTGATGTTGTGATTCCATGCGATAGATTTACCCGACTATTCTTAGACAAGTATTTCCCTAGGTTTATGGAAACCCAGATGGAGATTAAGTTTCTGGAGTTGAAACAGGATAGGATGACTGTGGCAGAATATGAGGCCAAGTTTACTGAGCTATCACGATTTGTGCCTGAGTTCGTGAATACCGAAGAGAAGAAAACGCGAAGATTTCAGCTTGGTCTGAAATAGTGGATCCAAAACCGAGTGGCAGTACTAGAGCTGACAGATTATGCCACCTTAGTGCAGAAAGCCTCGATTATTAAAGCTGGCAGTGAGCAGAGTGTGAAGGAAAAGGAAAATAGGAAGAGGAAGATAGGAAGCCAAGGAATAGGAACTGGGAACAGGAGCCTTCCAAGCAGGTTCGTCAGGGGAGTGGTGTCCCAACCTGCGAGAGGCCTCAGATTCAGAAAGGCCCCAAGTGAGAGTGTTGGCCAGGACAACGGACAATCTAGGGCAATGTTTCATAGCCAACCCCATGCCCCAATACCGGAGTGTCAAACCTGTAGGAGGAGACACCTTGGAGTGTGCACCCAGGCGAGAGCCCCCTAAAATACTACAGGTGTGACCAAATCGGACACCTTGCCAACAACTGCACCCGACCCAATGTGACGTGTTTCCAATGTGGGAAGGTATGATACATGAGAAAGGATTGCCCGACATTGAAGCCCCCAGTTTCAGGGATGAGCAGAGCTGCATCCAACCGACCCCCAGCTGCTAGGACCTTCAACATGACTGTTCAGGATGCTGTCCGAAACACTGACGTGATAGCAGGTACCCTTCTGTTAAATTTCGAACATGCAAATGTCCTATTTGATTCTGGAGCAACCAAGTCATTTATATCTCAAGATTTTGCTAAAAAGTTAAAACTTAACGCCATACCCTTACGTGAGGTATTACAAGTGGAAATAGCAAACAAAGAAATAATTCCTGTGAATCAAGTACACCCTAAGTGCAAGTTAAAATTAGAAGGGAAAGGCTTCGAGGTTGACCTAATCCCATTTACGTTAGGAGAATTTGATGTAATCTTAGGAATGGATTGGTTATTCAGTAATGGAGCGCAAATAGATTGTGAACGGAAGAGGGTGAAGATAAGAGTGCAAAATGGAAAGGAAGTAGTGTTTAGAGGTCAACGACAGGCCCATAAATTTCTGACCATGCTACAGGCAAAAAGGTTGTTAAAGAAAGGTAACGAGGCCTATTTAGCTTATGTGATGGATACGAAGAAGGAAGTTCCTAACATACAGGACATACCCATAGTAAATGAATTCGATGATGTATTTCCAGAAAACTTACCAGGGTTGCCACCCGACAGAGAAATAGAATTCGCTATAGAATTAGCACTAGGAACGATACCAGTGTCCAAGGCCCCATATAGGCTAGCCCCAGTTGAAATGAAGGAATTAGCTTCTCAACTGCAAGAATTATTAGATAATGGAATGATAAGACCCAGTGTGTCGCCATAGGGAGTGCCAGTACTATTCGTAAAGAAAAAGGACGGCAGTATGAGATTATGCATAGACTATCGAGAATAGAATAAGCTGACTATTAAGAATATGTACCCTCTCCCTAGGATTGATGACCTATTCGATCAACTCAAGGGAGCTGTGTATTTTTCCAAAATAGATTTGAGAACAGGGTATCATCAGTTGAAAATCAAACCTGAAGATATACCGAAGACTGCTTTTCGCACTAGGTATGGACACTATGAGTTCTTAGTCATTTCATTTGGGCTAACCAATGCACCCGCAGCCTTTATGGATTTGATGAACAGAGTATTCAAAAAATACCTAGATATATGTATGATAGTTTTTATAGATGATATTCTAATCTACTCAAAGACAGAGCAAGAACATGCAGAACATTTGAGGATAGTCATAGAAATCTTGAGGAATGAGAAATTATATGCCAAGTTCTCGAAATGTGAGTTTTGGTTAAGGGAAGTTCAGTTCTTAGGACATGTGGTGAGTATCAAGGGAGTTTTAGTTGACCCCGCCAAGATAGAGGCGGTGTCTAACTGGGAAAGGCCAACTACCCCAACAGTGGTTAGGAGCTTTGTGGGTTTAGCAGATTATTAACAAAGATTCATGCAAGACTTTGCTAAGATAGCCGGTCCACTGACTAGACTTACCCGAAAGACAGAAAAGTTTGTATGGACAGAGAAATGTTAGGAAAGCTTTCAGGAACTGAAAAGGAGGCTGGTATCAACACCAGTGCTCGCACTTCCCGATAGAAAGGGAGAGTTTGTGATATACAGTGACACATCGCTTAAATGATTAGGATGTGTGCTTATGCAGCAAGACAAAGTTATAGCGTATGCCTCTCGGCAATTGAAGGAGTATGAGAGCAGATACCCGACGCATGATCTAGAATTAGCAGCCATAGTGTTTGCCCTGAAAATTTGGAGACACTACCTGTATGGTGAGAAATGCGAGATCTACACAGACCATAAGAGCCTCAAATATATTTTTACTCAGAAAGAACTGAACATGAGACAGAGGAAATGGTTAGAGTTGATTAAGAACTACGACTGTGAAATTTTGTATCACCCGGGTAAAGCCAATGTGGTGGCTGACGCCCTTAGTAGGAAGGAAAGACTCAAAATGATAATGATATCTAAGGAATTAATTAAAGAATTTGAGAAAATGGAAATTGACGTGAGGATGACCAGTAAAGGAATAGAAGGATTATTTGAGATTAAGCTAGTGCCGGAACTAACTGAAAATATACGAGTATGTCAGGAAAAGAAGATGAGTGAAGAAAGAGGAACATTGACCGGTGAGGTATGAGATGCGAGAAAGGGATCATGAGGTATGCATCGTGAATTTGGATTCCAAATATGCAAGAGTTAAAGGACGAGCTGCTGCACGAAGGGCACAACTCCAGATATTCAATCCACCCAGGAAGTACGAAGATGTACTGTGATCTTAAGAAATATTATTGGTGGTCTAACATGAAGAGCGAAGTAGCAGAGTGGGTCAGCAAGTGCTTGACATGCCAGAGAGTGAAGGCTGAACATCAGCGACCTAGTGGACTATTATGACCCCTGGAAATTCCGGAATGGAAATGGGAGCATATAACCATGGATTTTATGACAGGCCTACCAAGGACAAAGACCAATCACGACGCCATATGGGTTATCATAGATAGACTGACCAAGTTCACACACTTCCTACCAATCAACGAAAGGTACACCGTAGACAAGCTGGTGGATATTTACTTGAAAGAAATTGTAGTGAGACACGGCGTTCCTGTAGCCATAGTGTCAAATAGAGACCCAAGATTTAATTCCCGATTTTGGAGAAGCTTCCAGGAATGCGTAGGCACCAGACTAAACATGAGTACCGTTTACCACCCCCAGACTGATGGACAAAGAGAAAGGAGTATTCAGACCCTAGAAAATATGTTACGAGTGTGTGCCATTGATTTTAAAGGAAATTAGAATGACCACTTATCCCTGATCGAATTTTCTTACAATAACAGCTATCACGCTAGCATAGGAATGCCTCTGTATGAAGCTCTTTACGGAAGGAGATGTCGCTCTCCCCTATGTTGGGATGAAGTTGGAGAACACAAGATAATAGGACTGGAGTTAGTCCAACAGACCAGAAAAATGGTGGGACTCATCAGGAAAAGACTGGTAGCAGCTCAGGACAGACAAAAAAAGTACGCCGACCAGACCAGAAAGGATAGGGAATATGAAGTAGGAGATTCAGTGCTATTGAAGGTATCTCCGTGGAAAGGAGTGATGAGATTTGGGAAGAAAGGGAAGCTGAGCCCCAGATTCATTGGACCCTTTGAAATTTTAAGGAGATTAGGACCTCTAGCTTACGAGCTCGCCTTGCCTCCTAATATGCAATAAGTGCACAACATGTTCCACGTGTCCATGTTAAGGAAGTACCATGCAGATGCACGACATGTAATAGAATACGAGCAGGTAGATTTACAATCAGACCTGACCTACATTGAGAAGCCAGTAAGGATAATGAACCAAAAAGAACAAGTGCTGAGGAACAAGACTGTGAAGCTGGTTAGAATCTTGTGGAGAAATCAAAATATCGAAGAGTCAACTTGGGAACATGAAGACACAACGAGGAATAGATATCCCTACTTATTTTCAAATTGATTCCGGGATGGAATCCTGGTTAGAGGGGAAGACTGTAATAACTCAAATTTTTGAGACTTTGTAAAAACATTTAATGAATAGTAACCCTGATGGACGGGGAAAACTTTTTAGCCCACACTATGTAGTGCATGAGAAAATGAGTTTCAGAGTTGATATTATGATTATACGTACCAAATGAGTGTATGTAAACGCTATTAGTTTTCGAAGAAAACGAACTTTGAAAAACGACCATATTTACGAATCATCGAGGATTATGGGAATCACAATATAATTACGAATTTAAAATACTGCGGATTTATATTCAAGCATGATAATTCATAACACAAGGAATAAATACGAAAGGATTTACGTCGCGAACCATTTACGAGAAAGTATTACGAAAACATTTAAGCGACGAGCGAACGCGTAAATGATTAAATAAATATAATGCACTAACTAACCATGGTATAAAATTAACCATGGTTACTTTATCAAATAGTAATCTAAGCATAGGATGATCAACCAAGGGCTAGCAAATAGTGAGCTAAAGAGCTAAACCAAGTGGCTTAGCTTGTAATCTGCCAATGCTAGCTAGTTTTGTCTCCAAGATTGGAAACTAAGATCAAATCCTAGGATATATAATAAGGAATAATAAACTACAAGATATCACCACATTATTTCAAGAAGCTCCCAAGAAGCAATAAAATTTTCTCTCCCCATTTCTTCTTCTCTTCCATTCGGCCCTTTTCAAGAAACTAAGAAATCAAATTCAAACCTTCAAGCTCTAGCCATGGATAAATCCTCCCATTAATTCTCAAGCTTCGTACCAACCAAAATAAGGTAAGATAAATTTTTGAGCTCTTTTTATCAAGGTTTGATGAGTGAAATAAAATCAAGAAAGTTGATAATGAATAGTATGAATAGTAACTCTTCTTTGGTTTCTTGATTTTAATGGTTATTTTAGGTTCCAAAAACTATACAAAGCACTCCCAAGACTTCACCATCATCAAGAACACACCTCAAGATCTTAAAAAGGTATAAATCTTTGAACCAACCTTATTTAAGATTTAAGTTCAAGATCCTTTTAGTATATAGTTGTAAACCTAGTTTTGGTGGGAGTACTGTTATAATCTTGATGTTTAGCTAAGTAGATTTAAGGTTGATTGTTGTTGCCTCAAGAACATGATGTTCTTGAGAGGAGTTAGTGTGATGATGATATGTTTATTGTTGGTGGTAGTATAAAGATTTAAGGCATAAACGAAACTCCGATCGTAACCGTATTCTCGCTAAAACGAACAAAACATAACTTTAAGTTTCTGCAGAAAGTCCCGAAGATTTAAACTGTAGTTTCTTGAAAAATATTTTCTATCATAACTTTATGATATAAAATGTTATAAGGATCTTTTAGGCGCTTGAATCGCTTGATTCCGATTTACGGATCAAAAGTTATGGCCGTTTTACTAAAAGTGAATTACGCGACAAAAACTGCTACGAATTACGAACTTTGAAAATAAAAAGAATCGACTTAAGATACTTTGAAAAAGGAAGCGACCATAATGAGAATAAGGAATTAAAGAAACAATAAGGGTAATATAAGTTTAAAGGGTGCATAATAAGTAGCGCATGAGTGCGAGTCGCCGTAAATTAGAACAGGACCTAACGAAACGAATTATGTTATGATTATATATTTCCGAGCGGAACCTAGAGCATCCTCCACCTCGAGATACCCAGGCAAGTTTACGAACCCAACTCCATTTAATATTGTGTTGCGAAAGAATTATTTTATTATCATTGCATAAATACCATGCTTGCCATGATACATAGTAATTGAATTTTCGCATAATGTAGTGATGTTGTACGATAAGTATATATATCGTGAAATGTTTAATTCCGCTATAAGCGTGACGTATTATTATAAGACCGAGAGTCGGTCGGGATTTCAAAATAAAAACCCAGAAATCATTCTGGTGATATTACGGGACGATTAAAAGTCCATAGTAGTTACGTATTAAGGGACCTAACGTCCACTTACGAAACATTAAAATACCTCGAACTTTTATTAAAACAGTTTCCAAAGATCGTATTCCCTCAACTATATTTTATCGTTCGAGTAACAAATATCATATACCTACTCATTTATTATGGGAGAAGCATATCCCAACGATTATTTATTTCAAAACCGATTAAACATTAAAGGTTATTAAATTACGTAAACATAAATTAGTTGAGGAATATTATTTTAAATATTCTTTTAAAAGTAAACTCCTTCGAGATTTAATTATTTATCGATTATCATTTCATTAATTATTATTTATTAAAGGGTTTATTTATGATTTAAAATACTTTCTGATTTTCGTAAAATCATTCGAATAATTTCGGATGCTCGAAAAATATTATCTCGACTTATTTTAAATATTTTGAATATAGTTTCAATGAGAAACTCCCCCCTTATTTAATTATCTGTTGACAACGGTCAACTCACATCCTTAGTACTTCCTCCGAAAATTTCGGAAGTACGTATACATATATATATACCCTAATAAGATAAGCTGTTTCTATCAACAAGCAAAACGCTTGGGGGAACTTCGATGTGGTTCGAGTTTTCAAGATATGATAGAATTCTTTTAAAGGACAAGGGAGGGGTAGACTCTGGTACTATGTGTGCTAGATGGACTACCAAAGGTACCACAAGCGAAGGTACTCTATGTACTCAGGAACTTGTGAAGTATGTGTATACCCAAAATGGGACACGTAGCCCGAATGGGGCCGGGTGATAACCGGGATACGAAGGTGTCGTCCTTCTACTAGTAGAAAAGGTTACTATTATCGTATTATGATTGATCATCGTATGCGGTGGCTCCAACGAGTGTACTATTCTTCCAATTGGAATTGTGATGCAATACCATAACCCAAGCCTAGGTGTTGGGTTTACTATTAAGGTATTTACAGGATAATAATATCCACTAAAGGATTATTTTCATAAGAAGGTGTGTATCACCAAGGAAAACTATTTTCAAATAAAGCGTAATTATCATATATGATGTTTTACGTGAGTTTATCATACAGTCATTTTCATACTGAACATTATTATGTTGGGCATTATAGCTCATATTTGTTTTCTTAAATTGACATAACACAACAGTGAATCAAGATGCCTACCATGAGACTCACAACCAGGAAACGGGTAGGAAATGGCCAGTTGTTCCGTAGGTTGTTTGGTGTTGTACCACAGGTAGTCCGAATAAGCTGGATTGGTTTTCAGTTGTTTTTAGTTCGGCTTATTTATAAGTATGACTTATGTAAGGTAATAAATAAGAAACGTATATTTGGATGACGGACTAGCCTTACTTAAAGGTTATTCCTCGGTAAGACTTAATTACTTTTGGTGTTGTAATAATTATCACTTTGTGGTTTGATTTACTTTAGTAATGAATGGTTCGTTTCCAAGATAATAACCTGTAAGTGTGTGTGTGTGTGTGTGATAAGTGTGGGGTCGTAGAGTGTGAGTATTTATATATTATTATGTGAGGTATGTGGTTTATAGTGATTTAGATGGCGTGGTCTCCGAGATTCTTGACCCCGGATTTTGGGGCGCCACAATTCAAGTCTAAGCTTTTACACTTCTCTCTGAGGCATGATCAGGATTGATCTTCTTCCAGAGTTTGATCCTTAGCTTGATGACTGTTCATAGAAAAATCTTCTAGTCTAATCTACTAGCATTTTTACAGACTCAAGAAATACAAACACAAAATACCATGAGATTATTATACAACTTATCCTTAGGGTTATCAAGTTGACTTAGTCTATATACCCAATTTATGTATAAAAATTAGGGTTCATATATATATATTTATTATAAGAATTCAAAGTATCAAAATTATCATGATGTTGAACATACACATTAACCATACTCGACATGCTTGACATACACCAAAAATGTCTAAATGTACTTGGTATAAATGGAGACTAATGTGAAATTTTATATTTACGTCGCATCAATGTTAAACATGATTGTTATTATTTAAATAAGGTTAACTTAGCAGACGTTAAATATATTTATGTCATATCAGATTATTCTAAACACATCATCGGCTGCTTTTAAAAAATTGTTAGATATATTTGATAATGTCATGACTAATATGATTTATGTTTAGTTTTCAGATCTTACTTAACAGGACAAATCAGTACTTAACTGGGAATCAGTACTTATACTGGAAGTCAGGACTTAAGGATATCAGTACTTATATTATCAGGAGATAATCATCAGAAGATGGATATCAGAACTTAAGTGCTGAAGGACGTTCAGATAAGGACAGTAGCTGATTAAAGGAAAGAAGATCGAGATAAACATAAGAAGAGATATGCATGAAGAAGGAATTCTATGAAGAATAGAATACTTGGAAGAAAAGATATCTGATTGATATATTTTAGGAAGCAGAATTATATTCCATATCAATTAGCGATTATCTTGTAACTGTGTAGTATATAAACACAGACATAGGGTTTACACTATAAGTGTTATCATATTCGAGAAGATTATTCATTGTAACCCTTGCAGCTCTCGTGATATTTGTTCATCACTGAGAGGTAACAGTTCCATACTGTAACAGAGTTTATTGTTTCAATAAAGTTTGTTTTCTGTTACTTGAAATATTAAAAGTTCGATTTGATTGTATTTTACACTGTATTCACCCCCTCTACAGTGTGTGTGACCTAACAAGTGGTATCAGAGCCTATCTGTTAACACACATACAGTTAAAGATCCAAACACAATCATGTCTGACACAGAAACTCCAACTAAGCCTACCAAAACTGAAGAACCTCCAAAGACACAAATTCAAAGTCGGTATGAAACCATCAGAGTTCCCATACTGAGACCATCTAAATATGCCATATGGAAGGTGAGGATGACCATGTTTCTGGAAGCTACAGATCCAGAATATCTTGATAGAATCAAGGAAAGGCCTCACAAACCAACTAAGCTCGCTGTTGCAGTTGCAGGTGAAGCAGCAAAGACCGTACCAAAGGAAAAGAGTGATTATACTGCTGAAGATATCGCATCAATTGCTAAGGATGCTAAGGTACGACACTTACTGCATAGTGCCATTGATAATCTAATGTCAAATAGGGTAATTAACTGCAAGACTGCTAAGGAGATATGGGATGCTCTGGAAACAAGGTGTCAGGGAACTGATACAATTAAGAAGAATAGGAAGACAATACTCACTCAAGAGTATGAACACTTTGACTCAAAGGCTAATGAATCATTGACTGATTTATATGATAGATTTGTCAAACTCTTGAATGATCTGTCACTGGTTAATAAGTAGTATGATCTTGAAGATTCAAACCTTAAATTCCTGTTAGCTCTTCCTGAATGTTGGGATTTGAAGGCAACAACAATAAGAGACAATTACAATCTTGATGAAACAACTCTTGATGAAATTTATGGAATGCTCAAGACTCATGAACTTGAGATGGAACAAAGAAGCAAGAGGAAAGGAGGAAAGTCAAGGACAGTTGCTCTTAAGGCTGAAGAAGAATCCCCCAAGGCAGCTACCTCAAGGAAAGACAAGGGTAAAGCTCTTTTCATAAAGTCTGATACTGAGTCATCAAGTTCTGAAAGTGATGATGACTCAGATTCTGAAAGCTTGCCTGAGACTGATGCTGATGAGGAGATGATGAAGCTGTGTGCTCTTATGGTGAAAGGGATCACAAAGATTGCATACAGGAAGTTCAGGAAGGGAAAGAAGTTTTCCAGGAAAGGCATAAGTTCTGATAAGAAGAATTTCACAAGATCTGAAGGCAGAGGAGGAAAGTCTGATAGAGGAGATTATACCAATGTCAAATGCTATAACTGTGGTGAGAAAGGCCACATATCTCCTGATTGCAAGAAGGTAAAGGGTGACAAAGGCAAGGCTCTTGTCACAAAGCAGAAAAGCTGGACAGACACCTCAGACTCTGAAAGTGAGAAGAACTATGCATTGATGGTAAATGCTGATAAAGAAAGTGCTGAGAGCAGTTCTGAAGCTGCTGAAACAAAGGTACCTCAGACTACTTATGATTTTCATACTGATGATATTACTGAGTTGAGAAGATATTTTAAAACCATGTTTGTTAGTTATAGAGATCAAACTTTAACATGTGAAAGATTAACTTCTGAAAATCTTGCTTTTAAGAAAAGAAATGATTTCTTAGAAAAAAAGTTAGTTATGTTTCATCAAACTCAGAAGGATAGAGATGATGCTTTTTATGTTAGGGATGAAGTGCTAAAAATGAATGAATCTCTAAAAACTGAGTTAGAAAAGGAAAGAGAGATAATCAGGACTTGGACTAACTCTGGCAGAACAACTCAAAATTTGCTAAGTAGTGAAAATTGGAAAGAGGGCTTAAGTTATGGAGAGGATAAGAATGCTAAAGGAACTGTAGAAATTAAGCCTGTTGTTAAGCAAAAGCCAAAGATTAAACCTGTTAAGTTTGTAACTGTAAAGTCTGATAATGATAAATCAGAAGTTAGAGAGAGATTAACTTCTGACAAACTAAAACAGGAAAAGACAGCTGAAGTAAACATAGGCTTAATGACTAAGAAGCAGCTTAAGCATAAGCTGAAAGATGTTAAGAATGTAAACAAGGTAAAATCACCTAGGAAAAATAGGAATAGAAAGGAAGGTGTGAATAAAAGCAATGATTATAAACCTGTTCCTGATGCTCCTAGGAAAACATGTCATAACTGTGGAAGTTCTAACCATCTGGCTTCTTTTTGCAGGAAGAATAAGAACATTAACTCCTTACCTTCAAAATCAGGAGTTAAGAGTCAGTCTGTTAGATATAAACCATAAAATCCTTGTTTTTATTGTGGTAGTTTATGGCATTCCATTTATACTTGTAAGGAATATCATAGTTTGTACTATGATTATTTTCAATTAAAACCTTCTTTGAAGAAAGTTTCCATTGTTTCTTCTAGTGTAAATTCTGATTCAAAGTTTGATAGTGTAAGTTCTGATAAGAAAAATGTTAACATAAACTCTGATGCTAAATCCGCTGCAAATGTTAACAAACTTGATAAGGCCAAAGGATCCAAGCAAGTCTGGGTCCTTAAAATTAATCATTAGTGGTCTTTGTGATTGCAGGGCAACAGGAAAAATATTCTAGTTCTGGACAGTGGATGTTCAAGACATATGACTGGAAATGAAGCCCTGCTATCAGACTTTGTGGAAAAAGCTGGCCCAAGTGTTTCTTATGGAGATGGCAACATTGGAAAAACATTGGGATATGGAAATATCAATCTAGGGAATGTCATCATTAAAGATGTAGCTCTGGTCTCAGGACTTAAACATAATCTGCTGAGTATAAGTCAAATCTGTGACAGAGGTTATCATGTTGATTTCTTTGAAGAACACTGTGAAGTTGTGAGTAAATCCAAAGGCAAAGTTGTTCTGAAAGGATACAGGCGTGGTAACATTTATGAAGCTAAGCTTTCAACAAGTACTGATGGTTCTGCAATCTGTCTGATGAGTAGAGCATCAATTGAAGAAAGCTGGAATTGGCACAAGAAACTCTCTCATTTAAATTTCAACAATATAAATGATCTAGTCAAGAAAGATCTTGTGAGAGGACTACCAAAGTCAGTATTTGCTCCTGATGGCCTTTGCGATTCTTGTCAGAAGGCCAAACAAAGAAAATCTTCATTCAAGAGCAAGACTGAATCATCAATTCTTGAGCCTTATCATCTACTACATGTTGATCTATGTGGTCCAGTGAATGTCATGTCTATTGCAAAGAAGAAATATGTGTTGGTCATAGTGGATGAGTTCACCAGATACACATGGGTGTATTTCTTGCACACAAAAAATGAAACAGCATCTATCTTGATTGATCATGTCAAACATCTGGATAAATTGGTCAAAGATTCTGTGAAAACCATAAGGAGTGATAATGGCACTGAGTTCAAGAATTTGATAATGGAAGAGTTATGCAAAAACCATGGAATTAAGCAGGAATTTTCTGCTCCTGGAACTCCACAGCAAAATGGAGTTATTGAAAGGAAGAATAGAACTCTCATTGAAGCTGCACGTACAATGCTTGAAGAAGCAAAGCTTCCAACCTATTTCTAGGCTGAAGCTGTGCAGACTGCTTATTTTACTCAAAATGCAACACTCATTAACAAGCAAGGAAAAACACCATATGAGATGGTGAAGAAAAAGAAGCCAAATCTGAAGTACTTTCATGTATTTGGATGCAAGTGTTTTGTTCTCAAGACTCATCCTGAACAGCTATCTAAATTTGATCTAAAAGCTAATGAAGGAATCTTTGTTGGATATCCACTTTCCACAAAAGCCTTCAGAGTCTATAATTTGAGAACAAGAGTGGTCATGGAATCTATCAATGTCTCTTTTGATGATAAGAAAATTACTGGTCTTGAAGATTTTATTGACCATGATCAGCTGAGATTTGAAAATGAAGACTCAAATTCTGATACTGAAAATCCTAACAGTCTAAATCCTGATACTGTAAGCTCTGATGGATTAAACTCTGATGTTATTGAAACTGTGGCAACTATGCCAAAGGAAGATGCACCTATGCAGGGGGGGCATACTCAAGATCTTACCACATCTCAAGAAGCATCAGAACATACATCTGGCTCTTCAAGTTCTGATTCGTCAAGTTCTGATAAGCCAAGTTCTGATAGTGCTGAAAATCTAAATTCTGAAGAATCCAACTCAGAGAGCATAATTTCAGGGGGAGCATCAGAAAATAAAATTGAAGACAGCATGGATCATGGGGGAGCATCCAGTTCTAGAGAAAACCTTCCATCTGCAAGAAAGTGGACTAAATCACATACACCTGATTTGATAATTGGAAATCCTGATGCAGGTGTCAGAACTAGAACAGGTACTTCAAATGAATGTCTTTACAATTCTTTTCTCTCTCAGACTGAGCCAAAGAAAGTGGAAGAAGCTCTTCAAGATGCTGATTGGGTGCAAGCAATGCAGGAAGAGTTAAATGAATTTGAAAGAAACAAAGTCTGGACCCTAGTGCCAAGACCAAAGAATAGATCTATTGTTGGTACAAAGTGGGTATTCAGAAACAAAACTAACAGTGATGGCATAATTACAAGGAATAGGGCAAGGCTGGTTGCAAAAGGATATTCTCAACAGGAGGGAATTGATTATGATGAAACATTTGCACCAGTTGCTAGGTTAGAAGCCATAAGGATATTTTTGGCTTATGTTGCTAACAAAAAGTTTACTGTCTTTCAAATGGATGTGAAAAGTGCTTTTCTCAATGGAGAATTGGAGGAGGAAGTATATGTTGAACAACCTCCAGGCTTTGTAGATTCCAAACATCCAGATTATATCTACAGGCTTGATAAAGCACTTTATGGACTTAAGCAAGCTCCTAGAGCATGGTATGAGACTTTAGCTCAGTTTCTTCTAGAAAGTGGATTCAACAGAGGAACAATAGACAAAACACTGTTCTACCTCAACCATGGAAAGGACTTACTTCTGGTCCAGATTTATGTTGATGATATCATTTTTGGGTCTACAAATGACAGACTTTGCAAGAAGTTTGCCAAACTGATGCAGTTAAGGTATCAGATGAGTATGATGGGGGAACTTAGCTATTTTCTGGGCCTTCAAGTCAAGCAAAATGAAGAAGGCACTTTTATTTGTCAAACTAAGTACACCAGAAACTTGCTGAATAAATTTGGAATGCAAGATTGTTCGAGTGCATCCACTCCCGTGGCCACTGCAACAAAACTGGATAAGGATACTGGTAAATCAGTAGATATTACTGATTACAGAGGTATGATTGGCTCTCTACTCTATCTAACTGCTAGTAGGCCTGATATCATGTATGCTACCTGTCTTTGTGCAAGATTTCAAGCAGATCCAAGAGAACCTCACTTAACAGCTGTAAAAAGAATTTTCAAGTATCTTAAGGGCACAGCTGATATGGGATTGTGGTATCCCAGAGAATCCGACTTTAAATTAATAGGTTACTCAGATGCAGATTTTGCAGGTTGCAAAATTGACAGGAAAAGCACAAGTGGAAGCTGCCAATTTCTTGGAGGCAGATTGGTTTCTTGGTTTAGTAAGAAACAAAAGTCAATTTCCACATCAACTGCAGAAGCAGAATATATTGTTGCAGGAAGTTGTTGTGCACAGATTCTTTGGATGAAGAATCAGTTACTGGATTATGGGTTAACATATTTCAAAATTCCTATTTACTATGATAATCAAAGTGCTATTGCTATGACAGGTAATCCATTTCAACACTCTATGACAAAGCACATCAGCATCAGGTACCACTTCATCAGGGAACATGTAGATGAAGGTACAGTGGAGTTGCACTTTGTTCCAACAGATCAACAACTAGCAGATATCTTCACAAAACCATTGTGTGAAGCTACCTTTACAAGATTGGTAAATGAACTTGGAATGGTTTCAGGTTTTTTCTCTAAATCTGCTTAGTTTTGTTCTGTTGCATCCGACTTTATGATCAGTATTTACAGAATTTAATCTCTTTGTGTATTCTGTACTTAATTGAAAAATGTGTTAAAGTACTGACTATTGTCTGATATATGTTTCTAAACTCTGATAAGTGATATGTCTGTTTAAGTAACTATTCAATCCTATGAGGATAACTGTGCTAGATGATGAACTAGTAGTCTTCAATAAACAAGGGATCCCACGTAAGAAGTAATTATTTCTGTGGAAATCTATTGACACAAGCAAATTCTGATAATTGAGCTTAGTTGAGTTTACTTTGTCTATCTTATTACTAAGTCACAAACTAGAATAATGCTACTCATCTGTTAAGTTCTGATGCTAGTAAATCTGTTAAATGTACTAAGTGCTGATAAACCTCACTTATCAAAAGAAAAAGCAAAAGAATCAAGGATTAAAAATCAGGTACTCCTTTGAGATCTAGAGTAAAAATGTGGAAGGGAAGACCCAAGTGTATTGCTGGTATTAAGTAATATGCATCAGAAAAGCAAATAAAATACTTTCTTGGTGACTTTTCACACTCTATGATTACTGGAGAAATACTCTGATAATAGCATAAATTCTGATAAGCAGTCGTGACTCACTTACACTGAGAAGCCACTGTAAAATGGAATTCAAAAAGATGCATAAAATTAGCACACAATAGTTGAGGTGGACTCATGCATGAACTCATTCAACAGTAGGTTTCAGAATAATGACAGCACTTTAGCAAAGTGTTAGTTATGCCTTATTTCTAAGATGTACTGAAGTGAATCAGACTTTACTCTTTGTCTGATATTTAGCTTAATGCACACACTAATCACTCCATATGAATGATGAAAATCACTGTGGTGATCTATGTTGTTTTAGATGAACAGTCATTGTGTCACATTGCACAAATTTTGAGGACAAGTTCTGATTACATATTCTGATGATTAAGTTCTGAAGAATATAAATCAGAATTTGTGAGAGGACTTACTAAGATAGGCATTTCTTTTTCGAGTTAAGAAATTATGTTCTAATGACTTTTAAGTTCTGATATAAGTCTAAGTTCTGATATTAACGTATGATTCCTTACTTGACTTATTTGTGGATAAAATTTGGAAACAGTCTCAGTTTAAACCTGAATATGTTGAAGTGGAAGATTAATAGTCACTTTGGTTAGGGTTAGTGGTACTCATACTTTAACAGTCAACTTTTACTTGCTTCTTGTGCGCATTAAATCATGTTTTCCCTTTCCAATGAATGTTTTTCTTTTTCCAAGTCTGGGGAGATGAGGTAAAAATTAATTCTACCTGTCAGCATTAAATTTCTTTGCGTCTCCTGGCATTCTCCTGCCTATATAAGCAACCACTTTACTTCAGCATTCCCATCAAATCTTTTCTCACAAACTCATCTTCATACTTTTTCTATCAAAAACACCATGGTCAGATACAATATGTTTTTGAACTACGAAACCTTCAACATGGAGCTGAGTTGTGCTGATTGGCAGCAGGAATGGCACGTCACTGCCATTCCTGATGAGATATGGGACTCTGTCCCACAGGAGGTTCTCACCCACCTCCTGTTCTTCTATATGGATTACCATCGCCATCTGGAGCGATTGGAGGAGGAAAGGGCGGAAGCTCTCCGCCAGCAAGAGCGAATCATTCGACTCGCCATTCTGTTTGTCGAGAGTAGGAAGAAGAAATGATTTATTTTCTTCTTCCTGTTTTTCTTCATCATCAGCCTTGCCCTGCTTCTTGAGCTAGGACAAAGGCTGTTGACGTTAGGTTTAGCAGCTTAGGGAAATCTTGTATAAGTTCTGATGTAATTTCAATTTCATGAATGTATTATCTTGATATATTAATGAAATTTGTTTTTGTTTTAAGATTTTGTCTCTGAGATAATTTGTAATGCATTGGTAAATCCTGATAAATAATCATATTCTGATGACCACGTAAATTCTGTTTTAATTTAAGTTCTGATTTTCCTTTATCAGTACTTACACGTCTGATTTATTTTGGTCATTTTCACTCAAATTTATTTTTAGAATATTGATGTTGCAGTGAGAAATAATTAAATAAGTGGGAACGGTTTCAATTTTGAATTAAAACTGTTTCACCGTCATTAATGGAATAACTGGGTAAGTGGAACGGTTTTTCCTTGAAAAACTGCAAGTGGGTAAGTAATGATTACTGTTTTCTCGAGCCCAGTAACTATCCGTTATTACTGCATGTCTGACAAGTGTCCAACGGTAACATTTTTTTTGAGTATAAGTAAGAGAGAGAGAGAGAGAGGACTTTTTAATCCTTTATTTCCCTTCATACTTTTTCTCTCTACTTGATTTTACTCTCCTTCTTCATCTAACGTTGGTTTTTCATACAGACATTTTATCAAACACCTAACAGGCACTCTTAAATCTCAATTTTTCACATGGCACCTAAGGATTTAATCATTGATGGAGCTAAATTTGTTCCAAACAACTATGTTTCAATTCTTGATCATGCTGAAGCTCCATCTGAATTACATTTTGTGCAAGATCTTTTTGCACACAGTGAGATTGGGTATGCATTGACCCAGCCTTCAGTCTTTTCAAGTCAACAAGTTCTGACATTTTGGCGGACTGGGCACTTTGATAATGGTGGTACACATGGCACTCCCAGTATTGTTTTCGAAGTGGGTGATTCTTCATATGCAGTCACTCCTGTACGCAAGGCTCTACATCTCCCAGAAGGATGTACCTTTTCAATTCCAGAGGAATCAGCTCTTCAGGAGTTAATGGCCAATTTGGGGTATGAACAGAGTTTGGCAAAGCTTGGGCAATTGAAACGGGCTCATATCAGAAGAGAATGGAGCTTCTTCTTCGACTACATCACTAAAGCTTTTGGGAACAAGTGTTCGAATTTTGATGCTATCCCTATTATGAGTCAGCAGATCGGGTATGCTATTATTAACCAAACTCATTTTGATTTTGCAACTGCTATAATTGGTTTTATTGGAGATAGGATGACAGAGGATAGGAATGTTGTTTACTTTGCTAGATTCTGTCAACTTATATATACTTTTTGTACTGATGAATCTCAATTAGTCAGTTCCTCAACTCCACCTTTTAAGGTTGCAAAACGCTACTTTAATGACCTAATAAATGCTGACACTAAGAAATCAGTGGTTAGACCTTTACAGATTCCTCAGTCTGTAAAACAGATCTTAGTAAATGCTGATCCTGATACTTATAGATCTGTTTATTCTGATGTCCAACCAGCAACAACCTCCCAAACACCACAACAACCATCATCACCTACCACTCATTCTACTCAATCTACCCTCAGGAAATATATCAAATCCTATCTCTCCACTTCACAGACAGTTCAACCCTCATCCACAGCACCTACCGTGACGCCTTCCTCTTCCAACCTAAGAGGAGAAAGACTGTTCCTCAAACACCTCAAAAGAGAAGGAGGATTGCTTTAAGAGATGAATCTGATACTGAGGAACAGGTTACTTCTTCAGAACCTGTTGTTAAAGAAGCTGAGAAAGTGACTTCTCAGAAGGATTCTGGAATTGGGGGATCTAGGCTTCTCAAGAGGCTTCGAAGAATGACAGTTCCTGAAACTCCCAAGGAATCCAAATCTTCAAAGAGATACAAGAAACAGAGGGCAAAAAGACCTGTTTCAGATGATGATGAAGCAGTAACTCAGGAAGGGGATCAGGAATCTCTGATCTCACAAGAAAAGGAATTTGCTAAAGTCACTTCTTCTCCATCAACTCCATCTCAGGAAGCTGTTTCCGAAAAGGTCAACACACCATCTGTATCTTCTGTTGATCCAGGCACAAGTGCTGATGTTCAAAACTTGGTTGTGCCTGAAGTAATTCTCTTAGAAGCTCCAACAGCATATAATCCATCAATAACACCTGTTACTGATGATGTTCAAACTCCAGAGTTATCTACTACACCTTCTCTACATCTCGATGCTGATGATCAGAATATAGGTGACCATCAGGATATGGCTGTTGATCAGAACTTAGAACCAGATCAGCAATTAGAGGATGCTGAAGCCTCCATTGCTACTCACGCTGTTGTTTTATCAGAAGATACTGATTATGTAAGTTCTGATACTGCAAATGCTGGAGATACTGGTGATGCTGCTCCAATTACAGATGCTGATGAAGCAGGTCCTTCAGGACATGCTCCTCAACAAACTATTCTTAAGTGTGAACTTGTTAAGAAGTTTGTTACCAGAGAAGCACCAGTGCCTTGGAGTGAAACTCCTGCAGGACAGGAGTGGACTAAGGAATGGAACTCAGTTTCCTGTGTTCCAAATGAAAAGCATCTTGCTGAGCACTTGACTAAAGCTGATGAAATGTTAAATTCTGATGATTTCAAAACCCAGCTTAGAGTCACTGCATTGAGTACTAAACATCTACAAGGTCTTCATTCAACTACTCATGCAGAGCTACACAAGATTCTGGAAGAATTCATCAAACAGGAACAAGTTCAAAAGATTGATAAGAAAAAGTTCTTCCAACCTACCTTTGACAGGATTGCTTATATTGAGAAGACTCAAGAGAAACAACAAGCTCAGATTAATGATATTCTGAAAAATCAAGCTTCTCAGCAATCTCAACTTACTGAAATCCAAGCCTCAGTGGAATTGCTTGTCTCTCTTCTACTTCCTGCTGATGCCAAAAAGGGGGAGAAAGTAATTAAGTCCAAATACAAAACTGACAAGACACTGAAAGGAAAAGATGATGAAAAGGATGATCAAGAAAACCCTGGAATGGGTAGAGGTCATAGTCAAGGTAGAGGTTTCACATCAAGAAAAGCTGAAATCACAAGTCACAGGACAAGGTCTGATACTGGGAAAAGAATTAGTTATGCTGCTGGTAAAAGAATAAGTTCTGATGAACTTTTAGATCTTGATGAAGAAATGTCAAGACAGTTATTTCTTCAGGAAAATCCGGGAATGGACTTGGAGAGTTTAATGGAAGAAGAAGCCAGACTTAAATCAGAAAAAGCCATATCTAAATCTGAAGCTTCTGGTAAAAAGACACTTCCAAAACTCAAAGGCATTATGATAAAAGAAAGGACAAATGCTGAAGCAACATTGGCTAAATCACAACCGCAGATAGATCCAAGATCCAAGGGTAAAGAAAAGGTTGGTGAACCTATCAAGGTTTATGTGCCTCCTGAGAATGAAGGAATCACTGATGAAAAGGATGATCTTGCTCTGACTTCAAGAAAAGTTCTTAAAACAACCTCTGACATGGTTCAAGTTGTTCAGAGTCAAGATAAAGTAAGTTCTGATATTTCAAAGAAGCAAGTAACCTCTGACATAGCTCAAGTTAACTTGATATCAGAAGATAGACCAAAGACACTTCTACCAGGATTCACTAAAGCAAAATAGACTCAACCTTTGAAGACTGTTGCAAGTGGTTTTGAAGCAAGAGTAGTTACTGGAAAGGAAGCAAAAGATAAAACTGGATTGGGAAGTGCTGATGAAAGAAGAATACAGAAACACTACCAATGATCCAACTTCCTTCAGTGAACCAGGTATTGGAGAAACTCCTGAGAGATTGAATCAACTAGAATCTATACAAATGGTTTACCATACCTACTTGAAAGAATACATCTTGTTGTACTTATGAAAGATGGTAGGGTTTATCATATAAGGCAAAATGCCATTCCACTGAAGTATTTTGAAGAATTGGAGCATGTACTATTCTTACTTCAAGTGGATGACAGATTGATAGAAAGTGCTGCAAACTATTTGAAGGATCAGATTCAGAGACAGAAAAGGCTTTATTCTGTTAAGTCTGACAGCACATATGTTCCAAAGTACAGAGATCACAAGATGATATAGTTGAAATGAAGCCCAACACTGCTAAAATTATAACTACCTTTCTAGGTTACAGGGCTGTGGAATTCAATCTTGAGTCTGATAAAGCTTATTTGATCAGACTAGATCAGGATATAAGAAAAGCAAAGATTAATGATCTCAGGGCTGCAATTTTTCAAATTGGTAAAGATACTGCAGAGCTTAAAGATGCTAAAAGGAGGATGATTGATGAACTTAGATATGCCGAGAGATGTTTGTTGAAGAACTATCTCAGAACAACTCCTGACATCAGAGAGATCAGAAGATGAAGCCAGGTCAAGATCTACAACTGATTAAATTCTGATATTTGTACAGACTGAAGCTGTTATCAGAAGTTAAATGTTGGTAAAGCTTTAAGGACTGTAAGTTGTAGTTATCTAGTCTAATTCTCATGCATTTGTACTTAATGTTTTTGACATCATCAAATATCTGTTAAACTTGTATATTATGCTAATTTACAAGTTGGGGGAGATTGTTAGATATATTTGATAATGTCATGACTAATATGATTTATGTTTAGTTTTCAAATCTTACTTAACAGGACAAATCAGTACTTAACTGGGAATCAGTACTTATACTGGAAGTCAGGACTTAAGGATATCAGTACTTATATTATCAGGAGATAATCATTAGAAGATGGATATCAGAACTTAAGTGTTGAAGGACGTTCAGATAAGGACAGGAGCTGATTAAAGGAAAGAAGATCGAGATAAACATAAGAAAAGATATGCATGAAGAAGGAATTCTATGAAGAATAGAATACTTGGAAGAAAAGATATCTGATTGATATATTTTAGGAAGTAGAATTATATTCCATATCAATTAGCGATTATCTTGTAACTGTGTAGTATATAAACACAGACATAGGGTTTACACTATAAGTGTTATCATATTCGAGAAGATTATTCATTGTAACCCTAGCAGCTCTCGTGATATTTGTTCATCACTGAGAGGTAACAGTTCCATACTGTAACAGAGTTTATTGTTTCAATAAAGTTTGTTTTCTGTTACTTGAAATATTAAAAGTTCGATTTGATTGTATTTTACACTGTATTCACCCCCTCTACAGTGTGTGACCTAACAAAAATGTTTAGAATAATTAACTAAGTGTACCTGTAACTGGTTTAAGTGATCCGTTTGAGACTGTTTTGAGTTCGGTGACCAACTTGATACATTGGGCACACTCTAGTTGTAATAACTCAAATTTTTTAGACCCTGTAAAACGTTTAATGAATAGTAACCCTGACAGACGGGAAAACTTTTGAGCCCACACTATATAGTGCATAAGAAAATGAGTTTCGGAATAGATATTACGACTATACGTACCAAATAAGTGTATGTAAACGCTATTAGTTTTCGAAGAAAACGAACTTTGAAAAACAACCGTAATTACGACTTATCAAGGACTACGGGAATAACAATATAATTACGAGATTAAAATCCTACGGATTTATATTCAATTAGGATAAATAAAAATATAAGGAATAAATACGAAAAAAAATTACATTGCGAACCATTTACGAATAAGTATTGCGGAGAACGTTTAAGTAACCGAGCGAACGCGTAAACGATTAATTAAACGTAACGCACTAACTAAACCATGGTAAGGAAGTAACCATGGTTACTTGTAATAACCCCAAAATTTTGGACTTTTTGTAACCCTTATGAATAGTGATTTTGCTGATTATACTGAATAAGAAAACTTTTCATGCCTCACCTTGTGGAGGTTCTTTTATTGTTATTCTGAGATCTTATTAGTACTCTATATGGTATATAAGTGTATGTAAAGATCGTCAGAATCCAAATTCGAACACTTTAATTTTTCCCGAAAATCCACCAGATACCGAAAGAATTGAGTATAAGGTAACAGGATAAAAAGGATTTAAATTCAAGGATTATAAGAGAGGATCATAAAAGGAATATAATATATTGAGAAAGGTTAAGGGAACCCAAGTAATAAGATCCCGGGTATGATCCCTCAAACGATAAACGAAAACGAAAGTTAAGCGAACCGTATAACAGATCAGCGATCATTAGCCAAGTAATTAGGAGTTAATCAAAGGGGTTAGTGGAGGATGATGTCATCACACCAACAAGAGGAGGACAATTGTAACAAGATGACATAAGTAGATGACATAAGCATGACCAAATGGGAAGGGTTGGTTGGTTGATTGTGAGCCACACAATTTTTACCATGGTAAAAGGTTAATTAACAAACAAAAAGGAAGCAACCAAGAAAACACATTCATTTCTCTTCCCCCCCATCTCCTTGCTCACGGTTTTTTGAAGAAAAACAAGAAGAAAAATTTCCAAACCCAAGCTCCACTCAATCATAATTCAAGAGGTTTGTTTCTTTGGATCCTATATTTCATAACTAAGAAGAGCAAGCAGTTTGAGTGCTTGAATCAAAGGTTTTCTATCTCAAACAAATCATTTTAGTTTAGGGTGAATAGTAACTTTCAAGAACAAATTTTTGATTCTTGATTTTATTTGTAAGGTCAAGGTAGCTTAAGCATAGATTAAGGCTTCCATGGGCATTCCAAGGATCTTTCATTGATTAAAAGCTTCGAGAAAGGTATAAAACTTCAAACCCTAGTTTTACTTTGAATATTTAGGAGTGGTTTTGATTAATATAGTTCATGAGAAGCATGATGCTTGTGTGTTTAAAGTTTGGTTGGGTTTGTAGTGATTTGGATGATTGAAACTTGTTTATAGTTAATGAAACTTAAGTATAGTTAGTAGTTCATGTTTGTGGTTGAATAAATTGGAAAATCTTGAGGATATGGACTGATGTATTAAGGTTTGGATGAATTTTGGTTGTATTGGTGGTTATGGGTTTATTGTGGTTGATTTGTGGATGATTGGAGTAGTTAAACTTTGGTAATCGCGTAAATATAGCCGTCGTAATGCCCGATTTACCTTAGACTGCTTTTGTTCTTAACATCAAGACCCGTGAACTCACTGTCAGATTCTGACCATTTCCATGTTTAGATAGTTCATGTTACGAGCTTCGTTTTGATATGTGGTTCGCTTGAATCCGAAGTACGGTTTAGGAGAAATGACCGTTTTAATTAACGGCGTTTCCCGAACGAACCATTACCCCTCGTCTTACTTTGAAACCTTGGTTAAGGCCCTTAAATGACTAATTGGGGTATGAAACAATTATGTCAAGTGGATTAGGCAGTTGGTAGGGCACTCGCGAAATAATCGCCTTAAAATTCTTAATGGTTAATTTATTAAAAATGATGGAGCCGATGGTACTCGAGCGACTTAAGTGAATAGTTAAGCGCAAAAGCGAACGTTAGGGTCTAATATGTTAAAGTCTAGATTTTTAAGCGACTTTGGTTTAATTCCAACTTATATGTTGTTTATAGGTTACCAGACTCATCCCAGGACTTTTACCACCCCCAGTCGCTTAGGCAAGTTTTCTACCCGTTATACTGTTGTTGTGATGTAAATATATGTATATGCATTATCTTGTGATAAGTGCATGATTGTTATTAGCAAATTTTGCGATATATTGGAGCATGATGATATGGTATATATGCATGTCTGTTTCGTAATCTTGATATCTAATTGTTGATTCATATGCTTATAAGCTGCATAATACCTATGCTAGAGATAAGCAGTAGTTGTGTATACCCTTAGTTTAGGGGACCCAAAGGTGAACATTTTCTAAAACCGGGAGTCGATGTTCCCGGGTATATTATATATATATTTATATATAGATATAGATATAGTTTTCAAAACTATTAATCGAATAAGGTTTATTCGATAACTTTATTTTAATTAATGAATATTATTTTAAATATTCATTCGAGGACTTAAGACTCCGTTTATTTTATTTAATGAATATTATTTTGAATATTCATTCGAGGAATTATGACTCCACTTAATTATTAAATAATATGTTTCGATATTCAAACTTATTTTCGATTATTCAAATAAAGATCGTACTTTCGTATAAGTATGTCTTCGGTTATTTATTATTCATTTCAAATATGAGTTTTAAAACTTCTACTTCAAATTATTTTTGTAAAGATTATCCTTATGGGAATATTATTTAAGTAATAATATTCAGATATTCTCCAACATATCGGGACTGATTTATTTCATTAAATGAGCATTACTCCAAACATTCTTAAAAATGTTTCGAGTCTTCAAAATGATTTTTAAAAGTTAGAGCGGATCCCAAAACTCATTTTTTTTTATATTTAAGATCTTCCTTTCGAAGGGGATTTAAATACTCGCTCAAAACCTGAGGGATCCGGCTCAGTGGTGTATTTTACATTCACAACGAGGTTGCTTTTTTGAGAAAACATCTTGATTACTTGCCTATCGTTCGGGAAGTAAGTTCATCTATTTGAGTCGGCATAAGCAACATGGGCTCAGTGGGCGTCCATGAAAGTGTAAGTGGCTCAGTGGGAGTCCATCAATGCGTAAGTGGCTGAGTGGCAGTCCAGCATAGGTCCTAATGTGGCCAGGGTGATGACCAGTGGGGAATTCGTCCATCTACTAGTAAAAAAGGTTACGTATTGGTATCTTTCCCTGATCAGCAAGATATCAGGTTTATGCCAAGGTTTTCTCCTTTCCAAATTCATTGGATATTGCAACTCTGTTTATAATTTTCATAACAGAGGTTTTCAAGGAGTGTATGAAATGTATATATATAGGTGTATATATATCGGGACTTAATGAAGTATCTCGTAACTTCATTTCTTTCAAATGATATTTCAAAGATTGAATCTATTCAAGTCTTATCTTGTAGTCTCATCCGTGTGATGAACTTTTGAAACTAATTATAACTTGAACGGTGGTAGTTCAAGCAGTATTCGGAAAAGATATAAGTATATTGGAGTATCTTGTAACTTCATCTTTTCAACTTATATCTAGTTAATGATTATCTTATGAATAACAAAGGTTTTCAGAAAAACGTTGAGACAAGGTTAGATATATGAGATCACCTTGCAACGATATTTTTATACAATTATAAACTGGAACTCTGTGTATATTATACATGTCAGAGGATTTCAAGGATTGTGAAAAGTATATAGGTATATATATACTGAATATTTTGTGACTTGGTCGCATTAAGATATCAAATTTGGTTCAATTCTTCTTGACCAAGACTTTTATGAGTACTATGAGAATGCTCATATATTGTAAATTATTATACATATTATTTCGGTGGGCTTGTTGCTCACCCTTACTTTCTTCTTTCATCACACAACAACAGATAGATAAGATGAACAGGACCAAGCTCCCAATTCGTGAGCGGATAGGAAACGTTCCGCAGTTTCTTGTAGGTGTGATGCCGTTGTGGCTGAGGTAGGAACTACCACTAGGCTAGGCTTTCAACTTTTGATGTACCAGACTTATGTATATTATGAATTGTAATAATGGTAAGGAATATATAAATTATTTAGAAACCCTCTTTAAGGTGTAATGGTTTATAATTGTCGAATAAAATGACTTGTGTTATTTTTGGTATTCATCTCTGAGACTATAACTTGTGGTGTGTGTGTTTATTGTGGGGTCACAGTACGGAGTAGTTGATTGTTTATTAAGATTGGGTGTTATTAAGGGAAATGGAACTCGTGACAACCCGGATCCCCGACCCCGGATTTGGGGGTGTTACAGAAATGGTATCAGAGCTAAACGTTATAAACCTCAGAGATGATGTGATGTTAAGATAATAAGTTCACTAAAATATTAAGAACTCTTGCCAAGTTCATAGTCGGACTACCTAACGTAGTACTGACAATTAAAACCCTTATGGAAACCCTTATAAATATCGTGATAGAAGTGTAGTTCGTTATCATATATGGTAGTGGGACTCTGAACCCTGAGGTTGAGGAGCAACAACGCGATGATGTTTTATTAATTATTGGAGATCAGATTGTGGATTCGATAGAGCGTCCTAACACGGGACCGGATGATGTTCATATTGAGGATGTAGCGATTAAGGATGTTATCCTAGAAGGGATTATTGCTGAGAAGGATCCTGTGGAGGATCCTGACAAGAATGAATAAAGGACCACTGAGGAATTGATAACCATGGTTAGGGCGACTACCAGAGGTAGGATTGGCCGGTCACTACCGGAGGTTCATTCAAGTTTGTAAAGATAGTAGCCCCTTTAACGTGGCTTACTCGGAAGACTGAGAAGTTCGAATGGACAGACAAATACGAGATCAGCTTTTAAGAACTAAAGCAAAGGTTGGTGACGACCCCTATTTTGGCGTTGCCGGATGGAAAAGGAGATTTTGTGATGTGTAGTGACGCTTCGCATAAGGAATTAGGGTGCTTCTTATACAGCACATCAAGGTAATCGCGTACGCGTCAAGACAATTAAGGGAATATAAAATTCTATATCCCCACCCATGAGCTTGGGCTCGTGGCAATAGTTTTGCCCTAAAGATTGGAGGCACTACTTGTATGGAGAGAAGTGCGAGATTTACACAAGCCATAAGTGCTCTAGTGCATTTTCACGCAGAAAGAGCTCAACATGCGCCAGAGGAGGTGGTTAGAGCTAATCAAGGATTACGATTAAGAGATTCTTTATCATCCAGGGAAAGCCAAAATGGTGGCTAATGCCCTTAGTATAAAAGAGAGACTTAAGATGAAAATGTCTTTGGGAGAGTTGATAAGAGATTTTGAAAAAAAAAATGGAAATAGAAGTGAAGGTAACTGGAGCCGGTACTGAAAAGCTGTTTGAGATTGTAATGCAGCCCGAATTATTGGAAAAGATCATATGGTGCCAAAAAAAATGATGAATGAAGGCAGAAAGCCAATGACTGGAGAAGAGATTAATACTGAGAAAGATGATAAGGGAATAATGAGGTATTCCTACAAAATTTGGGTTCCAAACGTTCAAGAGCTTAAGAACGAGATATTAGGTGAAAGCCATAGTTCGAGGAATAAGATTTAGGGCAAACCCTGAATGTGATAGTTAGGGAGGTAGCCATGAAGAAAGAAAGAACCCATAACATAATGAAATGGAAAACAAGGATTTTAACGTATAAGATAACCCTGATTATGGGGAGGAGGAGGAAACATTTCATACTGAGAAAACAGAAGTCGAGCAAGATAGGGAGAACCAGGACGGTACTCCTATGGGGCAATTCATGGACCTGCCTAAACAAAACTTATACTTTTACCCCAACCACCACCCTGAAAAAAAATAATGTGGTGTGAAATTCTTTCAGGACCTTTAAGTCGCTAAGCTATCAGAGTTCCAAGGAACAAGCTGACCCAGTCGAGGTGAGAGCCCTGTTAAAAGAAATAGAGGAATCATTTGATATTCTAAATGATGGACGAATCATAAAAGACTGTTTTTGTCACTTACCCTCCTAAGAGAGAGGCCACCTGCTGGTGAAAGACCAAGAAAGGCACGGAGCCAGAGGTTAGAATAAACTGATTAAAGTTCAGTCAATTGTTTTCGAGAAAGTAATTCCCAATGTTATGGAGATAGTGTAAAAGCTTTAGAGCCAGAACAAAGGCGGACGAGTATGATGAATTATGAAGCTAAGTTATAAAAATTGTCAAGATTCGTTCTGATGACAAGAATCCCAGAATGACGTAATGTTTGAATTCAATGAGTAGTGGGTTCGTGAAATGATTGTAATAGAAAAGAAAATAAAAAGAAACTGAAGTGGAAAGGAAAATAAAGACAATAGAGTTTGAGGAATGATAAGGGAGTTGGGTATGAGGAAACCCTAAAGACTCGTAGCAATAGAAATAGAAAAGTATGTAATCGTCAGGATGAGGGTGATTCACCATGAGTTAAAGTTGATGGTTGAAGGCATAAGAGATACATATAGTTTACCCCCTGTAAGTTGGGAGGATTTGAGGAAACCTTGAGATAGTTTGAAGGATAAATAATGAGACGCGGATAGACTGAGGAGACAAGAAAGTAAGAAATTAGGAAAAATTGGATGAAGGAAGTGACCTTCAAGAATGTGAAGTGTAAGACCGGGGGCATGATACCCAGAAAGGGAGACGCCAGGTATGAAAGATATCCCAACATTGAGATGACTGTTGAGATAAACAACAAAAGTAAATGAGGAATTATTAAGAAGAAGTTCACGTTGAACACGACCAATATCTTCCAGAACATCCCTGTTGTCATTACCAAATTAGGAATGAAAAGTGGGTAACCATTGTTATCTTTTTAAGGCCATATGGGTTGACCTCAATTTGAATAAGGATACTATTATGAAATTGGTATAGACTATCGAGGTGGGAATGATTGAATAAGATAATCTATCAAGGATCTATGACTTGATTTATCCATGGAAGGATGCAGGTACCTTTTTAAAGGTGGAATTAAGGATAGAACCTCAATAACTTGAGATGAATCCTAAGGGAATGCATAAAGGTTGGCATTTCGCCCTTAATAAGGATAGCATGAGTTTTGACCGTATGAATTGGAAAGGATTAAGGTAACAACAACCTTTAAGGATCAGTGGAGAAATTTTTCAGAAGTATATGGATAATGGTTCTAGTATTAGTAAATGGTATTTTGATATGCCCTGTATCTAGGGAATACAGGAGGAACGATTCAAGGATAACCTTAGAGGTCTTACAAGGAGAAAGGTAATATTCAAAGTTCTCAAGAATAGAAATATTGATAAAGAAAATATGACATAATTATAATAATTCCAGGTGGACACGTGTTGAACCATAAAGTAAAGATCGACCCAATGAAGGTCGAGATTGGTGAAAACGAGAACGACCCAAGATAAGAGACGTCCTAAGTATGATCGAGAGTCAGTCGTGACAATGTTAACCTCTAAAAGACCGAGGCAATAACTTATGGAAAAATGGTGATATTTTTTTTCTTTTCACCAAAGCGTAAGGAAGAGTGTTGGGTCCCAATGTGTTTGTAGAAGGGGGGGTTGAATACAAACGTTACCAAATAATCGAATAAAATGCGGAATAAAAAATGTGAAACAAAATTCAAGTTAAATAAAAATATTATTAAACTTGAAAGGTGTTACAACAACTGTATCGATTACAAGGTATTAATCTCAAATCAATTATCACAAATCTAGAATAAATTCGACATGAACTTTTTCTATTTTTGTAATAATTAGAATCAAATGCTAAACGCGATTTGAGATTAAGTTCTAGGGATTTTGATCCGCTAGATTGTTACACAAGAACAAGATAAATAATTCTAGTGGTTTGGATTTAACATTAACAAACTAGAAATTGATCTTGAATTTCTGCAGAGAAGATGATTTTATATTTCAAGGCGGCTGCTCTTTTGTTCTTGACTTGTGTTTGAATGATAGATTCTTGAAAGAAGGTCTTCTGCTTCTTTTTAATCAACAAACCAATAGAATTGAATTGGCATGACAATCCTATAGCTGGCAAGACTTTCGGTAGGACAATTGAATGAACTAGCAAGACAATCTGAATGAACTAGCATGACAATCAGAATGAACTAGCAAGACAATTATCCTCCTAGAGTAACTTTCAGTATGACAATGGAAATGACTTGGCATGACAATCGGTATGACAATCCAGATTGTCATGCTAGTTCATTTCCATTTGTCTTGCTGATTTAAGACTTGAATTTAATCCAATTAAACTTCTGAAAATTCCTAAAATTAATTCAGAATTAATTAATCAATTAATTCAATTAATAAATAAATTATTCTTTGCAGATATAATTTATTTTCTTAATTAAATTAGATGAATTAATTAATTAATAGAGAATTAATTCTAGTCTTGAGCAGCAACCATTCTTCTGCAAATCTTCTGAAAATCACTGAAAATTATGAATCAATTCCATCACTTCAACGTTGACACTCGATGTACTGTCTGGTTCATGAGTGACTAACTTCCGTGACGTTTCTTCATGTCTTGACTCTGACACTTTGATTTTCTTCAGATTAAATCCTTGTAATTAATTGATACTCTGACGAGATCTCTGTCACTTGATTAAATCCACGATCTTGACTTATATCACTGAGGCATGATCAATTTCTTGAACTTCTTCCAGTGAATTAATTCCTCAAGTCTGTAGATGAACCTTGTCTCTGAATCCTTTGACAGATATTACTTTGCGAGATCTCTCTGATGGTAGTTCCACTATTTACTTATTACATTCTTATTTGAGTTGAGTTGAATCCT
Source organism: Apium graveolens (assembly GCF_009905375.1). Classification (NCBI taxonomy): domain Eukaryota; kingdom Viridiplantae; phylum Streptophyta; class Magnoliopsida; order Apiales; family Apiaceae; genus Apium; species Apium graveolens. The sequence continues at coordinate 98,358,248 of NC_133647.1, read as the reverse complement.
CGAATATACAAATAGGCTATGACATATGACTTACAATCTCCCCCTATTTGTTTGTTAGACAATAACACACAAATACCTAGAGGATAACTCAACTAACAAATAAGAAAAAGATATAAACAGAAATGCAAAGTAAATAGTAGAAAAGTTCTGGACTAGATTTAACATTTTCCAGATTCCAAGTAGATGTTCCTCTAGACTGAACATATCTTCAAGTAGTTCCATCTTCATTTGTACAACCACATTTCCTGTTGAGAAGCCCATATCTCTTGCTTCTCCCCCTATGAGAATCAACTGATTAAAGAAGATCACCTTCGTTTTACCACCTCTCCCGTACAATAGGATCCGCAGATAAAAACCAATGGTACTCCCCTAACAGCTTCTTCCCTTATCAGAAAATCACCTTGTGTTTACCACCTCTCCCGTACAATAGGATCCGTAGTTACAAACAACAATGGTGTGGTGTAGTGTACATGTAGGATCTTTTTCTTCCTCCCTGCTATTTCTCCCCCTTAGTTGAGGAATCCTCCAAACTATTACTTAAGCTTTTATCTCCCCCTTAAAGAAGGAATGTATGCCGTCGTCTGAAGGAGTTCTCATATTTCACTTGGTTGGAAAAGAAATAACAAGTAGTTTCTTTTTCTTCCTCACTGTGAGTGTGTGATTGTGTTTTAGTGTACCTCACATGTGTTTCACTCTTCTCTCCACTCGTGTTTACACTCATTCTCACAAGTGTATCACTCTTCTCTCATAGCTCCATAATCCAGCTGTACCTGCAAGGAAAATCACCTTAGCCATCCTTTAAGGAGGTCACAGGTGGTGCAATGGGAGTTCACAAATCCCCATCCTTGTTAAACTCGTCAGATAAATCTGAGTCATAATCTACAAGTTGCTAGTTTCCCTTTTAGGGTTGCAGATTTGAATTCTGGGAAGGTAAACAATGATCCAAAGAATTTAGCATAAAGATCAAAGTTCCCTTCTAATGTCTGTGAAGACATTTCCTTGTGACTTATCAGGTAATATCTGAATCATTGTCAACAAGTTGCCGATCTGCGCCTATGTCAGATCCACTATCCGCAGATGCATCCAGGGGATTTAAGCCTGGGGAGGTAGACACTGACCACTGACATATGGATTTTGGATCAGTATCCTCTCCTAACACCTGTAAAGGCAATTGGTCCACTAACGAACCTTGAACAATCGAATCTGACCTTAAAATGGTCGAAACTCTTGTTACCGTCAACTCATCCTTTGTGTGTGTAACCTCTCCTTGTGCATCAAGAATTGATTATGTTTGAAGTGGTGACACTACATCGGATACCTTGGCCGACAGGCAAAATTCAATAGACTCACCCTGTTGAGAGAATGAATCTAGTAACTGTTTTTATGCCTTTTCAGCCATTACATCTTTTTGAGAAAATGTATGGGGGCTAGCAGTTGTCTCGGTTTAAATACTACTCATCTATGTATGAGACAGAGCTACTGGGTTGACTACAGAACCTTCCTTATGTGGTGCACTAGGCACTATCTCCCTCACGCTCATTAATACTACATTTAGTGGTAAGAGAGTGTTGGTTGGTTCTGTTTTTGTGTTTGTCTTTACAGTCTGGGATAGACGTTGTGGGTTTTCAACCTCATGACTGTCAATGAAAGAAAGTCATTGGAGACTGAACCTGTAACACAGAACATATGGTAATAGAGAGAAAATGATTTACAATAGTGATTTCAAAAGATTTTACATGAAATAAGAAATCACTAATGTAGAAAGAAGTTTAATTTTTGTTTTTCAAAATGAATGAGTTTTTGATAAAACATTGATCACTTAGGGTAAAGTCTAAGTAATTCTCATTCATGTCAAAAGCTTACAAATATCTGCAACATAATGTTAACAAAATATCATTGACCGATACTTGTCAGGTACTTTATATACCAACTGTTATGTTGCATAATCAATATACCACTGCACATATAAAACAATATGATTGTGCTTAGTGATAAGATAGTTATTAATATGACGACTCTACTTATTCATATAAAATTATAACTTCTGTTAGAGTGTCATACCATGTCCTTGACGATTGCTTGAGCAGTATACTAGTTCATACCAACCTGAAGTGAGATTGTGAAGAAGAGATTGCATAGTCCAATAGATCTGCAGCTGCAAAGTCCATGAACTGTGGTGCACTGACTTCCTCTTTTAACTCACCAATCAGGAGTACACTTGTACACATCTTACTAGAGTACAATTCCAAGTGTAATGTGCAGCAGGTGCCTGATATGTCGTAATATTCTCAAGTCTCGTCACTGGTGCTATATGTTAGATACTGCTTCCTGATAATAACCTAGCACAATATACAAAATTACAATGATAACATTCCCAGCTTGCAAACAGCCATATCCCTCAGATAAACCTTTGCTGTTATCTCCAAAGGTAATCAGGGGGCCAGCTTTCTCAACCACATTTGATAGCAGGGCTCTATTTCCGGTCATATGTCTTGATGATCCACTTGTCAAGAATCCACACTACCGGTTACACCTGTATACTGCCCTGCACTTCAAATGGATTAGACCTTCTTCGGAACCCAAACTTGGTTGGGCCCGACATACTTGTAGAACTGTCCTTTGTCAGACAAAACAACATTTTTAATTTTAATGGTCTCAACATTCTCAATGACTGAACATTTGACCTTGTAAACAGCCTTAACAAATTTCTGTTTAAGCTTAGGCACAAATGTCTCCTTTCTAGCCTTAGAAGGACTAGTAGTCTTAGACCTATCATGCTTCTTGTTATTCACATGCTGACGAGGAGTAGTCTTATCATTAGACACATGCTTACCATTAAAATAAGCATACATCATATTAAAAGCACAAGACATACAATTAGCAACACCACATGCTTTATGAGAGTGATTAATAGCAGGTAATTTATGCATGGTAGACATGGCATTATTGTTATCCAACTCATGTGTGTCTGAGTTAGTCTCAGTTGCTTTCACAACTTTGACTGGAACTTTCGACTCACTTGACTTGGAAACAATCTTCTCATTAGCATGATCCTCAGCACGTATTTCTTCTTGAATAACAGAAGAGGTCGCATCAAATGGTTCAGCAATTGATGCTTTATAGAGGGGTTCATCAACACCCTTAAGCACATGTGGTACTTCCCTCCCTTTAGCACATACATGAGGAGGGGAGTTTATGCCTAATTCTCCAATAGCAGCATTGTAATCATAACCTATTCCAGATGTTTGATTAACAGCTTGCTTACTGTAGAACTCTTTAGCCTTCGAACAAGAATTGAAGTAGGCTCTAACCTTAGTCTCAAGACCGGTGATCTTGTCTTTGAGAATAGTTTCGAGTTTTCTATAACAGTCAACTCTATTCTCTAGAAAAGATACCTGTTCTTTTAATTTGTCTTGATTAATGTGCACAAGTCTTAATTCATTGACCTCTTTCTCAAGGTCTGTGATCTGTAAACTTAACAGTTCATTATCACGACATGCACAATCTAAGTTACCTCTTAGATGATAAACCATTTCAGCATCAGAAAGTTTTACCTCTATTCTTGACGATGAAGCTTTTCCATCAATAGCCATAAGAGCAAGATTTCCTTCATCTTCACTGTCAGTATCATCCCAGCTTCTTCCCTTTGCCAGATAAGCCCTTTCAGAGTTCTTTCTTACTTGCTTTGGCTTTCTACATTCTGTGGCAAAGTGTCCCAACTCATTGCAGTTATAGCATCTAATGGTGCTCCGATCAACCATCCCTGTTTTGTATCCACCACTGCTGGTGTTAGAGGATGAAGATCCACCTTTCTGGAATTTGTTGTAGTTGGACTTGTACTTAAGCTTGGGATTCCTCTTGAATCTGACATGGGAGAATCTCTTGACAATTTGGGCCATTGACTCGTCTTCCAATTGCTCCAGCTCTTCCAAGGAATAAAAATCATCACTTGATTGATTTGTAGTAGGAGGATCATATTCTGCTACTAACTCATTTTCCTCACCCTTGGAAAACTGTACCATTCTTTCTAACTGTTGAGATTGTTGTTGTTGTTGACCTTCAGCTACAAGTGCAGTAGATGTGCTGACCATTCTATCCTTCCCGTAGACTTCCTTCTGTTGAATCTGCTCCAACTCATAGGTTTTTAACACTCCATAGAGCCTGTCCAAAGAAATCTCACTCAGATCTCTAGCTTCTCTAATGGCAGTGATTCTATGTTCAAGATGAGCTGGCAGTGTTAACAGGAACTTTTTGTTGACCTCCCTGATTGAATAATACTTTCCATTGATGTTCAGGTTGTTGATCAACGTATTGTACCTCTCAAACACTTCAGTAATTCCTTCTCCTGGATTTGATTTGAAATGTTCATATTCAGAGGTTAGGATTTCCAACTTGTTCTCCCTAACTTCCTCTGTGCCTTCATTAATCACCTCAATAGTTTCCCACATGTGTTTGGAATTTTTACAGTTCATCACATGTCTGTTCATCAAGGGATCAAGGGAATCAATTAATATTAATTGAAGGCTGGCATCCAAGGAGGCTTCTTCCTTCTCAGCAGGAGTAAAATCTTCAGGCTCTTTTGGATAGGTTCTAGCTTCAGTAGTCACCACACCATCTATTATTACCTCCGGTTCAATAATCATCGGAGTTTTTATACCCTTCTTTAACAAGTTTGAATATTTGGGATTTGCAACTTGTAAAAATAATAGCATCTTCTTCTTCCACATGATATAATTCTCTTTATCAAATTGTGGAATTTTAACGGTTCCAACTTTATGTGAAGTCATTATGAATTTTTGAATGAATAAAAATTCAAAGAGTTGAAAAATCACAAAAGTCTAGGATCTTGATTTGTTCGTTAATCAGAAGGCTCTGATACCAATTGTTGGGTCCCAATGTGTTTGTAGAAGGGGGGGTTGAATACAAACGTTACCAAATAATCGAATAAAATGCGGAATAAAAAATGTGAAACAAAATTCAAGTTAAATAAAAATATTATTAAACTTGAAAGGTGTTACAACAACTGTATCGATTACAAGGTATTAATCTCAAATCAATTATCACAAATCTAGAATAAATTCGACATGAACTTTTTCTATTTTTGCAATAATTAGAATCAAATGCTAAACGCGATTTGAGATTAAGTTCTAGGGATTTTGATCCGCTAGATTGTTACACAAGAACAAGATAAATAATTCTAGTGGTTTGGATTTAACATTAACAAACTAGAAATTGATCTTGAATTTCTGCAGAGAAGATGATTTTATATTTCAAGGCGGCTGCTCTTTTGTTCTTGACTTGTGTTTGAATGATAGATTCTTGAAAGAAGGTCTTCTGCTTCTTTTTAATCAACAAACCAATAGAATTGAATTGGCATGACAATCCTATAGCTGGCAAGACTTTCGGTAGGACAATTGAATGAACTAGCAAGACAATCTGAATGAACTAGCATGACAATCAGAATGAACTAGCAAGACAATTATCCTCCTAGAGTAACTTTCGGTATGACAATGGAAATGACTTGGCATGACAATCGGTATGACAATCCAGATTGTCATGCTAGTTCATTTCCATTTGTCTTGCTGATTTAAGACTTGAATTTAATCCAATTAAACTTCTGAAAATTCCTAAAATTAATTCAGAATTAATTAATCAATTAATTCAATTAATAAATAAATTATTCTTTGCAGATATAATTTATTTTCTTAATTAAATTAGATGAATTAATTAATTAATAGAGAATTAATTCTAGTCTTGAGCAGCAACCATTCTTCTGCAAATCTTCTGAAAATCACTGAAAATTATGAATCAATTCCACCACTTCAACGTTGACACTCGATGTACTGTCTGGTTCATGAGTGACTAACTTCCGTGACGTTTCTTCATGTCTTGACTCTGAAACTTTGATTTTCTTCAGATTAAATCCTTGTAATTAATTGATACTCTGACGAGATCTCTGTCACTTGATTAAATCCACGATCTTGACTTATATCACTGAGGCATGATCAATTTCTTGAACTTCTTCCAGTGAATTAATTCCTCAAGTCTGTAGATGAACCTTGTCTCTGAATCCTTTGACAGATATTACTTTGCGAGATCTCTCTGATGGTAGTTCCACTATTTACTTATTACATTCTTATTTGAGTTGAGTTGAATCCTCGAATATACAAATAGGCTATGACATATGACTTACAAAGAGCATTTTCACACAAGCAGTGATTGGAAATGAGGTAGAAAATTTAGTTGAAGATCATTTAAAAGACATTGATTGTAAGGAAATTTTACTATCAGGAAAGGCCAAGGAGGTGGCCGACACTTTAAGTGTAAGAGGACAATTATAGGCGCTCGTGCCAGAGGAATACAGTGATAATGGTTAAAGCCTTGAAGATTGTATTATGGTTTGAAAGATTGACATTCCTTCTGATGATTGTGCGATACTCAATTGTGATAGTAGTTTGGTAAAGATTTAATTTATGTAATCGCCGTGAGCGGGCTATCTATCTTATAAGGTCATATCTTGAGATAAGCCAGGACCATGTTACGAAAGGACTAAATGAACCTTTGAGCTTCATGAAGACATATGGTTAATAATGGTATTAACCTGCTATCGTTGCTTTTATTGAAACTCTTCTGCAATTTTACCTTCTTCATGTCATATGTACGCCAAGTTCAGGAGTGTTCTTCATGAATCATGGAATGGTGATTATGTTGCCTCCTTAGAAGAATTTGATACGACATGTATGGACTCCGTATAGTTAGCCATTAAGATTTCATAGAAAATGAATGACTACAGTAGGTCAGTGGTGGACCATAATAATACAACAATGATTCTGCAAGTAATGAGCTGATTACTTGCAACCGTGAGAGTTGTATTGGAATGGATGTTGAGATTGAGTACCACTAATTGGGTCATGGTGGTGTATAAGTTATCATTGATAGACTAATTAAGTAGATTATCTACCTATTGAATATTTATTCCTTCTTATCAATAGAGAGTCGTATTACTATACGAGGAAGGTTACGGTGCAAGCATAGGATTCTAGTAATGATGATTTAGAATGAGACCCCAGATTCGATTTTCGATGATGAGGGAGTTTCAAAGGTGATTGAGTATAAGCTCGAGGAAGAGCATGGGTCCATAGAATGATGGACGGAATAGCAAAAATATTTAAGCATGTGAAATACGATGCGATAATACTTGATGTTGATATATATATACACATATGTTTTGTTCTCCTATGATAACCCTCTATAGTTCAGAGGTAGATTCCAAGCCAGATATTTGTGGAAGTATTTTTTTCATATACAATTCTCTTCAATTCGTTCTTTTCTCTCCTTTTCATTTTGTATAAGCTGAGAAGAACAACCCTTCCAGAAGGGGAGGTATTGCTGAATGACTATCTATATGTGTGATAGAAGCCTAGTAGGATACCATATGTTGTTTAATTGCTTGTCATGTACTAAAGGCTGGCCACATTCTGTACTAACTATGCAATAGAACAAGTGTTCATAATCATAGTGATCTCTCAATAAATTCTTTTACTTCTACACGAAGGACCAAGCTTTCGAAGATGGAGGCAGCTAGAGATGAAGTGGTACCAAGTACGGTGGTATTCCGATCTAACGCGTTCGTGATACTAAGGTTGACGTGGTTATTATAAGGTTATAGAATACTAACGAGCAAAAGTGTAACCAGTATAGTATTATGTACGGAAGATAGTAATGACTACGAACAAGAAAAGAAGGAGTATTGAGAAGCAAAAGCTATAGTGCTAGAAGCTATGATGAGAGTCTGTGCAATAGACTTGAAAGAATTTGAAATGATCACTTAATGCGGATTGAGTTTTCTTACGTTAATAGATCGTATGTCAGTATCGAGATATCACCTTATGAGATCCTTGAGGGAAGGCAATGTCGATCTCCCTTATGTTAGGATGAAGTTGTAGAGTGCAAGATGCTCGGACCCGCAGTATTCCAAAGGACCAAGGATATAATAAATCTAATCAGAGACGGCTGGTAGTAGCCCTAGATGGACATAAGAAGTATGTTGATTTGACACAAAAGGATAAAGAGTAGGAAATAGGGGACCTAGTGATGATTATAGGTATCCCCTTGGAAAGGATGGATGAGGTCCAGAAAGAAAGGAAAGTTAAGCCCACGAATTGTTGGACCCTTGGAGATATTAAGACGTATTGGGAAGTTAGCATATGAGCTAGCCCTACCCCCCGAAACTGTAGCAAGTTCATAACGTGTTCCACGTATCAATGTTAAGAAAGTGTAATCCGGATGCCAGACAAATAGGGGCATATGAGCGAATAGGCATGCAACCAAACGTAACATATATGGAGCAACCAGGAAGGGTTATAGATCGAAAAGGAACAAGTGCTTAGGAGGAAGGTTATCATGCTAGTCAGGGTTTTGTGATAGAACCACAATGTGGGAAAATTGACTTGAGAGTTAGAAGGCACAATGCTAGAAAAGTACCCCCATTTGTTTTCTATCTGATTCCGGGACGGAATCCTTTTAAGGAGGGGAGACTGTAATAACCCCAAAATTTTGGACTTTTTGTAACCCTTATGAATAGTGATTTTGTTGATTATACTGAATAAGAAAACTTTTCATGCCTCACCTTGTAGAGGTTCTTTTATTGTTATTCTGAGATCTTATTAGTACTTTATATGGTATATAAGTGTATGTAAAGATCGTCAGAATCCAAATTCGAACACTTTAATTTTTCCCGAAAATCCACCAGATACCGAAAGAATTGAGTATAAGGTAACAGGATAAAAAGGATTTAAATTCAAGGATTATAAGAGAGGATCATAAAAGGAATATAATGTATTGAGAAAGGTTAAGGGAACCCAAGTAATAAGATCCCGGGTATGATCCCTCAAACGATAAACGAAAATGAAAGTTAAGCGAACCGTATAATAGATCAGCGATCATTAACCAAGTAATTAGGAGTTAATCAAAGGGGTTAGTGGAGGATGATGTCATCACACCAACAAGAGGAGGACAAGTGTAACAAGATGACATAAGTAGATGACATAAGCATGACCAAATGGGAAGGGTTGGTTGGTTGATTGTGAGCCACACAATTTTTACCATGGTAAAAGGTTAATTAACAAACAAAAAGGAAGCAACCAAGCAAACACATTCATTTCTCTTCCCCCCCATCTCCTTGCTCACGGTTTTTTGAAGAAAAACAAGAAGAAAAATTTCCAAACCCAAGCTCCACTCAATCATAATTCAAGAGGTTTGTTTCTTTGGATCCTATATTTCATAACTAAGAAGAGCAAGTAGTTTGAGTGCTTGAATCAAAGGTTTTCTATCTCAAACAAATCATTTTAGTTTAGGGTGAATAGTAACTTTCAAGAACAAATTTTTGATTCTTGATTTTATTTGTAAGGTCAAGGTAGCTTAAGCATAGATTAAGGCTTCCATGGGCATTCCAAGGACTTTTCATTGATTAAAAGCTTCGAGGAAGGTATAAAACTTCAAACCCTAGTTTTAATTTGAATATTTAGGAGTGGTTTTGATTAATATAGTTCATGAGAAGCATGATGCTTGTGTGTTTAAAGTTTGGTTGGGTTTGCAGTGATTTGGATGATTGAAACTTGTTTATAGTTAATGAAACTTAAGTATAGTTAGTAGTTCATGTTTGTGGTTGAATAAATTGGAAAATCTTGAGGATATGGACTGATGTATTAAGGTTTGGATGAATTTTGGTTGTATTGGTAGTTATGGGTTTATTGTGGTTGATTTGTGGATGATTGGAGTAGTTAAACTTTGGTAATCGCGTAAATATAGCCGTCGTAATGCCCGATTTACCTTAGACTGCTTTTGTTCTTAACATCAAGACCCGTGAACTCACTGTCAGATTCTGACCATTTCCATGTTTAGATAGTTCATGTTACAAGCTTCGTTTTGATATGTCTTTCGCTTGAATCCGATGTACGGTTTAGGAGAAACGACCGTTTTAATTAACGGCGTTTCGCGAACGAACCATTACCCCTCGCCTTACTTTGAAACCTTGGTTAAGGCCCTTAAATGACTAATTGGGGTATGAAACAATTATGTCAAGTGGATTAGGCAGTTGGTAGGGCACTCGCGAAAGAATCGCCTTAAAATTCTTAATGGTTAATTTATTAAAAATGGTGGAGCCGAGGGTACTCGAGCGACTTAAGTGAATAGTTAAGCGCAAAAGCGAACGTTAGGGTCTAATTTGTTAAAGTCTAGATTCTTAAGCGACTTTGGTTTAATTCCAACTTATATGTTGTTTATAGGTTACCAGACTCATCCCAGGACTTTTACCACCCCCAGTCGCTCAGACATGTTTTCTACCCGTTATACTGTTGTTGTGATGTAAATATATGTATATGCATGATCTTGTGATAAGTACATGATTGTTATTAGCAAATTTTGTGATATATTGGAGCATGATGATATGGTATATATGCATGTCTGTTTCGTAATCTTGATATCTAATTGTTGATTCATATGCTTATAAGCTGCATAATACCTATGCTAGAGTGTATACCCTTAGTTTAGGGGACCCAAAGGTGAACATTTTCTAAAACCGGGAGTCGATGTTCCCGGGTATATTATATATATATATATATATATTTATATATAGATATAGATATAGTTTTCAAAACTATTAATCGAATAAGGTTTATTCGATAACTTTATTTTAATTAATGAATATTATTTTAAATATTCATTCGAGGACTTAAAACTCCGTTTATTTTATTTAATGAATATTATTTTGAATATTCATTCGAGGAATTATGACTCCGCTTAATTATTAAATAATATGTTTCGATATTCAAACTTATTTTCGATTATTCAAATAAAGATCGTACTTTCGTATAAGTATATCTTCGGTTATTTATTATTCATTTCAAGTATGAGTTTTAAAACTTCTACTTCAAATTATTTTTATAAAGATTATCCTTATGGGAATATTATTTAAGTAATAATATTCAGATATTCTCCAACATATCGGGACTGATTTATTTCATTAAATCAGCATTACTCCAAACATTCTTAAAAATGTTTCAAGTCTTCAAAATGATTTTCAAAAGTTAGAGCGGATCCCAAAACTCATTTTTTTTATATTTAAGATCTTCCTTTCGAAGGGGATTTAAATACTCGTTCAAAACCTGAGGGATCCGGCTCAGTGGTGTATTTTACATTCACAACGAGGTTGCTGTTTTGAGAAAACATCTTGATTACTTGCCCATCGTTCGGGAAGTAAGTTCATCTATTTGAGTCGGCATAAGCAACATGGGCTCAGTGGGCGTCCATGAAAGTGTAAGTGGCTCAGTGGGAGTCCATCAATGCGTAAGTGGCTGAGTGGCAGTCCAACATAGGTCCTAATGTGGCCAGGGTGATGACCAGTGGGGAATTCGTCCATCTACTAGTAGAAAAGGTTATGTATTGGTATCTTTCCCTGATCAGCAAGATATCAGGTTTATGCCAAGGTTTTCTCCTTTCCAAATTCATTGGATATTGCAACTCTGTTTATAATTTTCATAACAGAGGTTTTCAAGGAGTGTATGAAATGTATATATATATAGGTGTATATATATATCGGGACTTAATGAAGTATCTCGTAACTTCATTTCTTTCAAATGTTATTTCAAAGATTGAATCTATTCAAGTCTTATCTTGTAGTCTCATCAGTGTGATGAACTTTTGAAACTAATTATAACTTGAACGGTGGTAGTTCAAGCAGTATTCGAAAAAGATATAAGTATATTGGAGTATCATGTAACTTCATCTTTTCAACTTATATCTAGTTAATGATTATCTTATGAATAACAAAGGTTTTCAGAAAAACGTTGAGACAAGGTTAGATATATGAGATCACCTTGCAACGATATTTTTATACAATTATAAACCGGAACTCTGTGTATATTATACATGTCAGAGGATTTCAAGGATTGTGAAAAGTATATAGGTATATATATACTGAATATTTTGCGAATTGGTCGCATTAAGATATCAAACTTGGTTCAATTCTTCTTGACCAAGACTTTTATGAGTACTATGAGAATGCTCATATATTGTAAATTATTATATATATTATTTCGGTGGGCTTGTTGCTCACCCTTGCTTTCTTCTTTCATCACACAACAACAGATAGACAAGATGAACAGGACCAAGCTCCCAATTCGTGAGCGGATAGGAAACGTTCCGCAGTTTCTTGTAGGTGTGATGCCGTTGTGGCTGAGGTAGGAATACCACTAGGCTAGGCTTTCAACTTTTGATGTACCAGACTTATGTATATTATGAATTGTAGTAATGGCAAGGAATATATAAAATATTTAGAATCCCTCTTTAAGGTGTAATGGTTTATAATTGTGGAATAAAATGACTTGTGTTATTTTTGGTATTCATCTCTGAGACTATAACTTGTGGTGTGTGTGTTTATTGTGGGGTCACAGTACGGAGTAGTTGATTGTTTATTAAGATTGGGTGTTATTAAGGGAAATGGAACTCGTGACAACCCGGATCCCCGACCCCGAATTTGGGGGTGTTACATTACTTCATCAAATAGTAAGCTAACCCTAGGATGACCAAGCTAGCTAGCAAATAGTGTGCTAAGGAGCTAACCTTGTAGTTTAGCTTGTAAGCTAGCAAGCTACAAAGATTTATCCATGGATTTGGAGACAAGGAATAAACCTAAGCTATCCTAGGAAGAATAAAGATCAACTTGCAAAGATATCAAGTCACCTTCCAAGAAGCAACCTAGAATTCATCCAAGAGAAGCAACCAAGGGCTATAAATACCCCCCAACCCCCATTTGCTCCCATTCGGCTATTTGAAGAAAAAAAAGAAGGAATTGCAATTCAAAACTCCAAGCTCTAGTTTTTGTAAAATCCCACAATTATTTCCAAAGCCTCCTAGCAACTAAACTAAGGTAAGAAAAATCTTTCATCTCTTTTTATCAAGGTTTGATGGGTGGAATAAATTCAAGAAACTCACTAGTGAATAGTGTGAATAGTAACCTCTCTTTGGTTTCTTGATTTTAATGGTGGTTTTAGGTTCCAAAAATCATACCAAGCACTTCCAAGCCTCCACCATCCTCAAGAACACATCTCAAGCTTTCAAGAAAGGTAAAAATCTTTGACCTAACTTTATTTAAGGTTCATGTTTAAGATCCATTTAGTGGGTGTTAGTAAACTTAGCTTACTAAGTGTTGTTTATGAAATCTTGATGATTAAGTTAAGTAGATTTAAGGTTGGTTGTTGTTGCCTCAAGAACATGATGTTCTTGAGAGGAGTTTGTGTGTTGATAATGATATGATGATTGTTGGTGGTTGTGTTAATAGTTAAGGCATAAACGAAACCCCGATCGTAAACGTAATTTCGTTAAAAATAACAAACCGTAACTTTAAGTTTCTGCAGAAATTATCGAAGTTTTAAACTGTAGATTCTTGAGAAATAACCTTTGTTTAAGATAGAAAATTTTATAAGTATCGTTTAGGCGCTTGAATCGCTTAATTCCGATTTACGGATCAAAAGTTATGATCGTTTTAGTAAAAGTATTTTACGCGACAAAAACTGCTACAAATCACGAACTTTGAAAATATAAAGGATAGACTTAAACGTATTCATAAATCATGAAATTTTTACAGAGAGTAACATGTGGAGTTTCCTAACTGTCATAAAAATTTCCAGTGAAAATAATGATTTCTCAATTTTATAAAAATGTCGGAGCCGAGATCGCGCGAGTAGAAACCGTAAGAATCCTTAAGCGGAGCCGACAACGATAATGAGAATGAACTCAAGATACTTAGGAAAATGAAGTGACCATAAAGTGTTTATGACTTAAAAGAAATGATAAGGGTAGTATGAGTTGAGAGGGTGTATAATGAGTAGCGCATGAGTGCGAATTACCGTAAATTAGGACGGAACCTAACGAAATGAAATGTGTTTATGGTTATAGATTTCCGAGCGGAACCTAGAGCATCCTCCACCTCGAGATACCCAGGAAAGTTTACAAACCCAACTCCATTTTACTGTTGTGTTGTGAAAAGATTGTTTTACTATCATCGCATAAATACTATGTTTGCCATGATACGTAGTTTTGAATTTTCGCAGGATATAGCGATGTTGTACGATAAGTATATATCGTGAAATGTTATTTCGCTTTAAGCGTAATGTATGATAGAAGACCGAGGGTCGGTCGGGATTTAAGATAAAACCCGGGAATCGTTCCGGAGATATTATAGGACGGATATAAGTCCATAATAGTACGTTTTAAAGGGACTCATCGTCCACTTACGAAACATTAAAACACCTCGAACTTTTAAAACGATTTCCCAATGAGCATATTCCCTCAACTATATTTTATTGATTCGGATATTAAATATTATATACGTATTCCTTTATTATAGGAGTAGTATACTTCAACGTTTATTTATTTCAAACCCGATTAATCATTATAGATTATTAATTATGTAAACACAAACTAGTTGAGGAACACTATTTAAATAAATCTTTTAAAAGAATAACTCATTCGAGGTATGATGAATATCAATTATCATTTAATTATTTATAGACTACTATTTAATTAATGATTATTTATTTAAGGATTGTTATTGATTTAAAGATCATAGATCCTGATATACCTTCTGATTTAGAAGTATCATTCGAATAATTTCAGATCGTCGGTGAATATTATCCCGACTTATTATTATATTGAATATAGTTTCAAGAAGAAACTTTTCCCCTTATTAATTATCTGTTGACAACGGTCAACTCACATCCCTAGTACTTTCTCCGAAATTCTCGGAAGTACGTATATACATATATATACACTTATATTCTAAAAAGATAAATAATCTCTATCAACAAGCAAAACGCTTGGGGAACTTCGATGTGGTTCAAGTTCCCGGGATGGATAGAATTCTGTTGAAGGACAATAAGGGGTAGACTCTGGTACTACGTGTGTTGGATGGGCTACCAAAGGTACCGCAGGCGAAGGTACTTTGTGTACTCAGGAACTTGTGAAGTATGTGTATACCCGAAAATGGGACACGTAGCCCGAATGCGGCCAGGGTGATACCCGAGAGATGACGGTATTAGTCCTTTTACTAGTAAAGAAGGTTACTTTCCGTAGGACGACTGATCATCATATGCGGTGGCTCCTGTGAGATGTCCAAAATCTTCCAATTAGAATTGATATGCAATACCGTAACCCAAGCCTAGGTGTTGGGATTACTATTAAGGTATTCGCAGGTTATAAAAAGCCCTTAAAAGAATTATTCTCATAAGAAGGTGTGGGACACCGAGAAATCTACTTTTAAATAAAACATATATATAATATATAATGTTATTATACAGTCATTTTCATACTGTACATTATTATGCTGAGCATCTTAGCTCACACTTATTTTCTTAAATTGACACAACACAACAGTGAATCAAGATGCCTGCCATGAGAACCACAGCCAGGAAACGGGTAGGAAATGGCCAGCTGTTCCGTAGATTGTTTGGTGCAGTACCTCAGGTAGTCGGAATAAGCTGGATTAATTTTCAGTTGTTTATAGTTCGACTTATTTATAATTATGGTTCATGTAAAATAAGAAATAAGAAGCGTATATTCGGCCGACGGATTAACCTTACTTAAAGGTCACCCCCGGTAAGACTAATTACATTTGGGTTGTAATAAAATTTCTTTAGTAAATGATGGTTCGTTTCCAAGACAATAACCTGTAGTGTGTGTGTGTTAAGTGTGGGGTCGTGAAGCGTGAGTATTTACATATTGTAGTGTGAGTTGTGTGAGTTTAGATAGCGTGGCTTCCGAGACTTCTGACCCCGGGTTTTGGGGCGCCATACTAGTGACTCACTTGATTATAAACTCCTTATAAAATAATTATATCAGAAAATGCTTATGCATTGATAAGTAGAGAATTCGTAATTGAAATGATCCATAAAACTAATATATTTGAGATATTATAATAAATACGATCAACAAAAACAAGCAATTATCCGATTAAAGTAAACCCGTGCCTTGCACGGGTAATAATGATAGTTTGAAAATAATATGCAAAAGTATCATAGATAAACATCTTATCATTTTAAGATAACGATACTACGGGAAATATAGTATATTCTCCCCATCCCTCTCTCGGAACAGAAATGGTTATCTTCTCCCTTATACAGTTCCATTATGAAGCTAAAATCATGCTATTATCACATGTCTAGTTTCTATCCAACAACTTTTACTTTATTCCTTGATGGTTACAATTTTGATAAAAGGAAAATA
Source organism: Apium graveolens (assembly GCF_009905375.1). NCBI lineage: Eukaryota > Viridiplantae > Streptophyta > Magnoliopsida > Apiales > Apiaceae > Apium > Apium graveolens. The sequence goes on along the minus strand of NC_133647.1, from coordinate 98,341,967 downwards.
TATCTTGTTCATCTAGAGGAACCAATTCTCTAGAGCGGTCACTTTCTGTCTCTGGAAATCACACACAACGAACATATACTACTTATCCATCATTACCCGTTTTAAAGTGGATTTTCAAACTCCTTACCTGATTGGTTGAGTTTCAATTCTCGAAATTCAAATCTGAAATCTATAACTTGAGGGCGATCCAAGAAATAAGTAACAAAAAAAGGTGAGTGACAGAAATAACCCATTTTTGGTGAGAGAATGACAAAAATAACCGAATTCAAAAAACTGGCCAATTTTAGCCGGCGAGATACACATATGATAGGGGAATAATGTTTAATACGCATTTTACTTAACAACATACGCAACCTATATATGGGTATTGAACCTAACATGCATTTAAAAATGCATAATGCAATTATGTTATTGTTCCCACCTTGTAACCTGACCCACCTTGCATCCCGCTCCTATGCACATGAGTTGTTAAGTAAAACATAATACGTATTCCCTACTCATGTAATAGAACGACCATTGTTGGCCAAAATATTAAAAATGGTTATTTTTGTTAAAAAGCTTTAAAAAAGGTTATTTCTGTAAATGTTTCAACAAATAATTAGATAAATCGCATGTGAATAATGACATAAGTTAAGATTTATTTCGAACCTTTTAAAATTTTATTTGTTTAAGTTGATATTGATTCTTGCTTATATGTTGTTTGGTTTGGTTTTACGTTATTGTTTTTTATTTACATTTTTTTGGGCTAATTGAAAGCGAGTAATTTAATTGTTATCGTCTCCCATTTTTTTCATATAACTCATGACGTGTCCGCATTAATTGTTACCCGAACCAGACAAAACCCTACCAAATGCAAACAAACATGTCTATCAAATCAAACCCTTCGCGTTCACCAACGACAATTTTAAACTCAATTTAGGCTCCAAGATTTTCACATGGATCTTGGATTCATCAAAAAGGGTCATCAAATCACCAACAAACAGAAGAAACTATTAATTATTCTCGCAGCTCTTGGTGTTTCAAGCTATGGTTTATATAAAGTTTACAACTTTCCTTGTATGATCAAGAAACGAAAGAAACTTTCGAAACTAATGGGCACCCTTGTTTCAGTAATTGAAATGGTTTCTGATTCTGCGGAGGCAATTGGGGTTGTTTCGAAAGATATGAAACAGTTTTTACAATCTGATTGTGATCAAATTCCTCATAGTTTGACCCAGTTGTCGAAAATTGTCAGGTCTGAGGAGTTTTCGATGTCATTGTCGAGAGTTTCCGAGGCGGTGACATTGGGGGTTTTGAGGGGGTGTAGGGTGGGGATTGAGGATGAGAATGGTGGGGTTTTTGGGTTTGCTGACAAGGTGTTTGATAAAATGACTAGTAGAGCTGGGACGGGGTTTGTTTCCGTTGTTGCTGGGAGTTTTGCGAGGAATTTGGTTTTGGGGTTTAGGACGAAGAAGGGGATTGTTTCGGTTGGATCAAAGGTACCGGAGTGGTTGGTTGATGTAATGTGTGATGAGAGGTGTAAGGTTGTTGTAGCGGAGTATATTAAGGCGTTTGTGAGTACTGCGGTGGATGTTTATTTGGAAAGGACAATGAGTGTTAATGTTTATGATGATATGTTTTCGGGATTGACCAATCCGAAGCATCAAGGGAAAGTTAGAGATGTGTTGGTTTCGGTTTGTAATGGTGCGGTTGAAACTTTTGTGAGGACGACACATGAGGTTCTGACGAGACCTAACTCGGATTCTTCGAGCAGTGTTGTTGAAACTATTGGTTCTCCAAGGGCTACCGTTGATGCACTTTTTGATCAGAATGCGAGAAACCTGCAAGAGAAGATATCATCTTTTGATATAAGGAATAGTGATTGGGTTAGTAGTTTTTCTTCTACATTGTCAGTTCCAAGCAATAGGAGATTTGTTCTTGGTATGACCAGGAGGGTGACTTATGAAACAACTAGATCCTTCATGGTGTTTTTCTTCAAAAAGCTCATATTTGGTTTGAGAAGAGGTTTTAATTTAGTTCATGATGAGGTTATGGATAGAGGATTAGAGATTATTCGATTTGTTGGTGCTAAATCTTTTGTTATTACTGCCGTATGTCTTGCCTTGTCTGTATACTGTATCTTGTGTAAACAATCACCTTTTTTCTATATGTGAATAAACTAAATTTACTGCATCTTGCAATCGCACTTCATTATCTGACTTGACTAGTTTGAGGAAAGAGTTTCTTTGTCTATAAAATATGTACTCCCTAGGTAATAGTAAGCTAGGGAATAGTAAGCTAGGGAATAGTAGTATATATCATGTTTTTAGCAGAAAAATAGTAAGCTAGGGAATTTTTATCGAAAAGTTTATCACTGTTGTACTTTTCCGAACACTAGCAGGTATCATAGTTGTTTCCCTTTGATATTCTATGATAATTTCATGGGCTTTGGTCTAATTTGAATTCCCATATACGAAAATAATAAGAAAGTAACTGTATGTAAAGTTTAGCAAAAAGAAAAAGGAAATCTTATGTAAAACATTAATGCATTACTGAGCTGCTATTATCTTGGACTTCTTCGTGATGTTACAGGTCCTACTGCAAGATGTTGACATGAAGGATTTTAGACCTGAGCTTTTTCACATGCTCTAGTATCAGGGACAGGAACCAAAAGAATATGTAATATCTCATCTTTGTCATTTTATGTGACTATTTATTTCTGAAAGTTTGTTGCAATAACTATTGCATATTGGCAAATTTTTAGAATCAATATTACAGCATGGCTGCAAAACTACATTGTGGGTGCATGCCCTGAGGTCAGGGACACTATTGTGCTGATTTGGGGCATGATGGCATCGCTGCTATGTCTAAGGTTTGATATATATGAAGTTGCAATGTTATGTGCCCAGGCTTAATCAGTAGTTTAGTTTTGTTTCTACTATGTCAGTGCAATCAAGGGTTTCATATTAAACTGAAATGTTATACATGAATATGCTAAATGATTTGTGGACCTGACTTTTAGTTAAGTTAGTTCAGATTCATTATGAGTTTATTAAATCAGAAAATGCAGTTCCATAGATAATTCACATGAAGATGTCTGGCTCGGGAACATGAAACATAAAAATAATGTACTCATTGTTAGTTGCTAATAAACAAAGAAACCAACTTAAATAAGCACCATAGACATTGACTTAGAGCCTTCAGTGCATTACAATTTAGCACTCCCTCTAGTCCTCTATATAGGTCATTTAACTTTTTTGCTTGTAACTTTAGGTGCCTTGACCACATAATTTAAATTTTATTTTTTAAATTTTCTGTTTCTAAATAAAAATATAACAATAATATTTTTATTCAGGAGAAAAAAATTAAAAATAAATTAATTCTAACTACGTAGTCAAATCATTTAAAATTACGTGCAAAAAGTCAAACACGCTGTATATAGGAGCGGAAGGAGTATTATAATATAAGAAACTTGAAGTTTATTGAAACTGTCTTGGCATCCGAGTGTAAATATAACATTAAATGATGCTCAATTATTGGATAATGTTGCCAATTTTTTATTACTTTTTAACGGCAGTCTTGTACTCTTGCCTTGTACTGGAGATGTGCATGTTCATTGTTCGGGTTGCAAAACAAATATCTCAAGTAATCTTACAGAGGATGTAGATTATTTTTCATATCTTATGCTGTTATGTGTTGTGTATTTAAACCCCATATCCTGAATTTTTATATTTGCGTGCATGGTTGATTAGTCAATCTGCTTTTTAGAACATTAGCTAGAAAAAGGCCATTAGACATAATCAGACATTTAAAAGCAATGTAACTTTGTAATATTTAATAAAAGACCAACTTCAATGTTAGGGTATAAGCAGTGTATATGCGAGAAAACTGCAAGAGAAGATATCATTTTTTTATATACGGAATAGTGATTGGCTTAGTAGTTTTTCATCTACTTTGTCTGTTCCAAGCAATAGGAGATTTGTTCTTAGAAATTGGAATGACCAGGAGGGTGACTTGTGAAACAACCAGATTCTTCATGGCGTTTTTCTTGAGAAAGCTCGTATTTGGTTTGAGACAAGGTTTTTAATTTAGTTCATGATGAGGTTATCAATAGAGGATTAGAGGTTATTCGATTCGTTGGTGATAAATCGTTTGTTATTATCGCTCTATGTCTTGCCTTGTCTATATTTTGTATCTTGTATAAACTATCACCTCTTCTTTACTTGTAAATAAATTAATTTCACTGTATTTTGCAATCCTATGAGTTTTATGTTCTCAGGAGTGAATGTAGGTCATTCTTCATTATCTGTCATGCTGTCTTGACCAACTTTACTAATTAAAGTTTTAAAAAAAAGCTTTATTGTCTATAAAAATATGTAATAATATAACATTGTTTGGCAGGAATATGGTAAGTTGGGAAATTATCGTCCAATAATTTATGACTTTTCTAGTTTTCCAGTTACTAGCAGGTATCATAGTTGCTGTCTTTTTGTTTTCTATTATCATTTTAAGGGTTATCTTGGTCTAAATAAATATATATACAAATAATAAAAATATTATGAAAGAAGCTCTATGTAAAACATGAATGCATAGCTGTTACTATCTTGGACCTCTTGATGCTATTTCACAGGACCTAAAGCCTGATGTTTCCAAGACATGAAGAATGCTGGGTCTGATATTTTTTACATGCTCTAGTATCAAGAACCAAAAGAATTTGTCATCTTTCATCTTTTTCATTTGCTGTGACAATCTTATTTTTGAAATTTTGTCGCAATACAATTGGATGTTGACTGATTTTTAAAATCAATTTTACGGCAGGTTTGCAAAATTAAATTGTGGGTGCATGCCATGAGGTCAGGAAGCCTTGTGCTGATGTAACATGTGATGGCATCGCTGCTATGCAAAAGGTTTGATGTATGTTTTGCATTGTGTCATGTGCAAGGACTTAAGTAGTAGATTAGTTTTGTTTCTACACGTTCATTTTAATCAACTGATTATTGAATAGAAATGAAATGAATATGCTAAATGGTTTATGGACCTGAATTTTAATAAATTTTATCCAGATTGATAGTGAGATTATTAAATCAGGGAATGCAGTTCCATAGGTAGTTGACTAGAGGTATGGCAAATGCAATAGAAAGTAGCTTACTCAACTAGGTGCTAATAAACAAAGAGAATGAGTTAAATACACACCAGGCTTTGACTTTGAGCCTTTAGTGCATTTCTCATGCATTTAAATTTAGTAATAGAATATTTGAAATCTGAAGGTTACTAACTGTCTTGGCATCCAACTATAATTCAAGCATTATATGATGCTCAATTATTGGGTAATTTTGCCTATTTGATAATTACTTTTTAACTGCAGTCGTGTACTCTTGTCTTGAAGATACACACGTATTTTACATCTGCTTTCAAAGTTGCCAGTCTTGTAAAACCTTTCATCCAATGTCAACATGTTACATTTGCTTTTAAATGTCTGATTATGTGCTCTGCTTTTCTGTCTATTTTACCCCATATCATTGAATTTTTATATTGTGTTCTTCACTCGCGTGCGTAGGTGATTAGGCAATCTGTTATCTTGAATATTAGCTAGCCAAGTGCCATTAGACATAATCAGAAATTTAAAAGCAAGTGTAACTTTGTTACATTGCATAGAAGACCAACCTCGATGTTAGGATACTTATAGCGTAATGGCAGCCACCCTAGTCGTAGTGTTCTGTTCATTATCTGATGACCATGTATCCCCTAATTTAAGTTTGAATGTAAAGGTTCTTTGTTTATAAAGTAGGTAGGATATTTCTTGTTTTTAGCAGAAACATGGTGAGCTGGGGGAATATTAATTATAAGTTCATTGCTATCCTACTCGAAGGTAACATACTTCCTAGCTATAATTTTTATTTAATTATTTTAGAGGCAATCTTAGTTTTAAATCAGACTACATGAAATATAATAAGAAGTTGCAATTAATCATCAATGCATTGCTGAGCTTCTATTGGTGCTAAATTAAGGGGTTATTGCAAGATCTTCAGAGTCTAAGAAATGAATATATCTGGTTTGTCCCCGGACTTGCATATGCCATATATCAGGAACATAAGGAACCTGTAATTTCTCATTTTTTTGTTATGAGTGATACACTACCCTGTTTTTGAAAGGTTGTTGCAATACTTTTACTGCTTATCGACAAAATTTTAGGTACTTGGGGGGGGGGGTTAAACTAATTATGGGATTAAGAGATATGCTAAATGGTTGTTAAGCAATTTATTTTTGTCAGGATGCACATTAATTGTGAGATCTTAATAAAGCAGAGAATGCAGTTCCATGAGTACAAGCAAAGATGTCTTCCACATGCAACACGTTTGATGTACTCACTGGTCATGCTATTAAACAAAGGCAAAATGATTTAAATTAACACCACAGACTTTGACTTCGAACCTCCATGGTGTACCAAGTACTAGTATTCTTACATTAGAAATTTCAGATGAATATTGAACTGAAGATTGTTAAACTGTCTTGGCATTTAAGTGTTATCTAACACATGATAATGCTCTATAAATACACTTGGCACATCTATTATTGGGTAATGTTACCAATTTGGTAATTATTTTTTTACTGCATTTGTGTCTTCTATGTATGCATCTTCAGGTAATGCACGACACAGATATTCCAAGTAGCTTAGTCAAGTTGTATATATGTATTTGCATACTAGAAAAAAATGTTTTAACCTGAGTTGATCTGTGCATTTGTGCCTAAGTGATTGGACAATCGGCTTATTTAAACATAGTTAGCGGACAATAAACCATCTGGTCAGATAGAAGAGAAATTCAAAAGCAGGCTGAACTGATATTCTGTGAAACATTAGCTTAAAAGGTAAGTATGCTTAGTGTAAAAGCTGGTCCTGTCTATGATTAGATTATCAAGTAGTCTGAAGGTAGACATTAGCTGTGATATAGAACTGAAAAATTCATTTTAAATTATATACACAATGTGGATGAGGGGAAGCTCACATGAAAGTCAACCCATCTTACTGTATTTGCTTGAGCTATCCATCCTCTGGTTAAGCTTAATTTAAGTATGACGTCTTAAATGAATTATATATATATATTTATCAATAAAAAAATGTAAGATGATGCATTCCCTTACCTCATTGATATTGTAGCCTTATATAATTGAAACACTATTGTGCATACAGGCACAAACACAAGGAGAGAGGGAGAGGCTCATCTCTTTTGTAATTGCCATTTCGCTGCTCTTCAAAGTTGTCTACGATGGCTCAGTTAGTTGGTGCAGATGATATCGAGTCTCTGAAAACTGAGCTATCTGAGATAGGAAGAAGTTTGAGAGCATCATTTCGGTATCATGCCTCCAGTTTTCGTACAAATTCAACTTCTCTGGAAGACAATATTGACGATGAGTATGTGAACCAATGGGCTGAAATCAATAGATTGCCTACTTATAAACGGTTGAGGTCATCACTAGTTGATGATTATAATAATGAAGGAGACAGATTTAATGCTAAAGGGAAGAGAATAATTGATGTTTCTACTATTGGTCCGTTAGAAAGACATCTGTTCATTGAGAAGCTCATCAAGCATATTGAGAATGACAATCTACGTTTGCTGCACAAGCTTAGAAAAAGAATTAACAAGTAATGCTCTCTACCTTCTTATATAAAAATGTAGTTGACTACTTGTAAACGAGTACAACAAACCAAAATTAAGAAAAGCAAGATAAAAAGCTACCAGTGTGGTATGCTGAACATGTGGTAAACAGAGACTGGACACAGTTATGCATGATTATAAATAAAACAGAATATTTGGGCAAGTGATACTGCAAAGTGCAGATGCAGAGTTCTTTATTACTGTATGTATCTGTCATTATAGTTCAATTAATTACATGTGCATGAATTAATACCATGGTCTAAGTTTCTCTGTTTGATTTTTAAGGCTGGATATGCTCAGTGATAAATTGAAGTAATTGTAGCTCCCTAACAGTTTATAACTTCACAAGCATGATAAATGGTAAGTTGAGCTAAAAATTTCAAGTGTCTTCTGTAGAGTTGGTTTGAAGTTGCCCACTGTTGAAGTGAGATACGATAATCTGTATGTTGAAGCAGAATGTGAAGTAGTTAATGGAAAGCCTCTACCGACTATATGGAATTCTCTGCAAAGCATGTTTTTTGTAAGTGGAATCCCTTAAAATAAAGTTCGAAGGTTATCACCATTTATGCATTTCATTGCATAAATCCTAAGATTTTAGGTATCAATATGTTGATAGTGGCTGACAGAAGCAATTTTTATCTTCCACTACAATCAATGCAGATGAAAAGCAATTGCTTTTGTAATTGCCTTCATGATGTGTTTGATGTATCAGTAGATTAGGGACCACTGGTTGGTGACTGATTAAATGGTAAAATTGATATTAGTCAGAGGGAACGATCTTTACTGTTAATTCTCAGTCCGAGTAAATCTGGAACATATTCAGTCCAGGTTTGAAGTTTAAATTGCTCAACTCAGGATGGTATGCTTTCCTGCATTGAATTAAGTCAAATCTGTTACTAGGAAGAGTGGATCATTAGGCGATACCATTTTTGGGAATTAAGCAAACCTCAGTGTCCGAATTATCTGAGAATATGGGGGTTTAAGGGTTCGAACTCCAGACAGCTATGATACCAGGTCTAGTTACATATTTTATCTTAACAGAATTAAATATATTGATAGATAACCTTCCATGCTTACAAGTGTATTTTATATCTAGCAGAAACATATATTTTGATTCATCATTTATCGAAAGAAGGGTTGTGTCATTTAAAATGACTGAACCTCACTTTCTCCAGGAAACTGTACTACTATCTTGCTTCAGTTTCTGTTAATTTAAAGAATTAAATGGTAATTAATTATATTTTTGTAATAGGATACCGCCAAGCTTGCTGGTTTAAAGTCGACAAAGGCCAAAATAAACATCATCGATGAAGTCAGTGGCATCATCAAGCCTGGAAGGTAGCAGCAGAAATTCATCAACACGTTTCTTAAATATGTGCAAATCATAATTATTGACATACTGGAAAGCACAGTTAATTACTGTAGTTACTTAAAATTCAGTAATTAATGTAGAATGCGAGTCCTGTTTGAAAAGCTTTACTTTATATGTAGCAATTTTGAAACCTTGTCTTATGTCAACTCTCATGTACGTACCTGAAAGGCCTTGCTATCCAATGATGAATGTTATCTGTCTTCTAAGGAAACCATATGCGTGTGAGATTGTATTATGCTGGCCCTCCTTATTTGTTCATGAGCACAGATATTTTTGTCTACTACCTCCTTAAGTGTCTTTGACCAGTGCTTATTGAGATGAAGTAGATGCATCTCGTAGAAGTACATAATGAATTAGAAAGTAGATCTATAATTTTCTTAATAGTTACTATATATCAAACTCGTAAATAAGTGATTTTCTTTCTTCTACCTTAAACAAGAAGTTATATATTTTGGTATTAATATTTCATCTTTCATTACTCAAAAGTTAAAACTCTAACATAATTACCTCACTGAAAACTAAAATGCTATGATATCCATGATCACAGATTATCAGGATAACCCTTATGGCCATTATCTTCTTATCTATCAATCATATTATTAGCTCTGGATTATGGGCCTCTGGAATAAACTGAATTCTTTTTTCATCTCTATAGAAAGTCTGTCATACTTATAGTTATATCCAATAGTTGCTTTACTCAACGAATAGTTGTCGTACTTGGTTACCAAGTGAAATATGTAAAGCTGGTTGATATTACTCTTAATTTACAGTTGCAGATCATCTTTTTAGTTACCTAAAGGAGAATTGGGGTTATGCAATGCTTTTAACAATGTTAATCATGCTTAGATTTTGTAAAGAGTTGGAAGGTTTTGTTCCTTTTTGGCTATTTAAATTTGGACTCTTTAAGTGCTTAAATTTATTTGCAGAATGACTTTGCTGCTTGGCCCTCCAGGATGTGGGAAAACCTCTTTACTGAAAGCACTTTCTGGAAACCTAGACAAATCTCTGAAGGTTCCTCATTTTGTAGATTTTATTTTTACATTATAACTTGAAAATTCTAGTTAAAACTAAATTAAATCAGGGAGCTAAATAAATGGACATGTATATTTGATTCACATTAAAGAATAACCCAGATGAGGCTCATTGCAGTAAGTGTATGACATTATGATATAGTTTTGGTATTCTACCTGTTTCCACATTGTGATAATTTGGTAATTAATATTTGTCATTTGGTCCTTGTAACTACCTATTGGATATGGTATTAATATGATTTAATTAGCTTGAATATAGAGGTCACTTCTCATAATCTGGAATTTGTCCCTAAGAAAATGTTTCTTTACTAATTTGCAAGGATTAGCCTAGTGGGAACTCCTCACTAAGAGCTCTGGGGTTCGACCCCTAGTTGGGACCAATGTCTGAGCAGAGTATATAATTTATTTTGTAATTGACCTAACCAAAAACAAAATTGTTTCTCTAGGATCAGGTTTTTAACATTTATGTCCCTAACAATTTGAAAGTGATTATAAACTTGCTGTGAGCTCTATTGTTAAGTGAAGCTTAATGCGGATCACCTCTACCTCCAATTAGTTGTTACCGTAATATTTTGAAAGGGATCTGGTGGTAATGCGGATCACTGTTACCTATAAATGCTTATCAGCAATTTCATTGGTACTGTTGGAAAAAATTTCCGTGTCACTGGGGGATACATATTAAATACTGAAAAATCTGAAAATTGTACATTTATGGGGCACTGGGGCAATGGTACCATGGGTTCTGAACTTCTGATTGTAATGCTCATCTATTGTGTTTAAAGCCAACTCCTTCAACTATGGTTATCTACCTTTCTGTTGACAGTGTAGTGGAGAGATATCTTACAATGGCTATAAACTTGAAGAGTTTGTGCCTCAGAAAACTTCTGCTTATATCAACCAATATGATCTCCATATTCCTGAGATGACTGTAAGGGAAACACTTGATTTTTCAGCCCGCTGTCAGGGTATTGGAAGTCGAGCAGGTTTGCTTATTATTTTTGCACTATAACTCATTGTAGTTTAGACCGATTTCCATTATTTCGCATATTACACATTTTCTTCCACCCCCCTGCACAGAGTTAATGACTGAGGTCAGCAGGAGGGAGAAAGAGGCTGGAGTAATTCCGGATCCAGATATAGATACCTATATGAAGGCATTTCTATCCCTGAATACTTATCTACTATTTTGGTGTTTCTACTTTTCTTTTTAATTAAGAAGTGTACTATCCTTTAATCTAGGCTAATTCCTGGCATGATTAGTGTTCTACATGAGACCCCGAGAAGTGCAGCACTCCATGATCCTTTTGTAGGTGATGGGATTGGTTTTTTTTCTTTTTTCCTTAATAATTTTATAACTGAATTTGTAATTTTGAGAAATAACTGATAAGACATCAATATAAAATTAAAGTGAGACTTCTACTTCGATTTTATTCATTGATATTAACAGATGAATATGATAGGGGGTACATGTTGTCTGAATAAATGGTACAGGCTTTTTAAATCAGATAGTATGATTTTTGCTCAAGCAATTTTTATTCACTGCCTGTAATCCAGGCTTCTAGGATCTGGTACATGTCCCCATTTTTCTACCTATTTTGCTGTCAAGTAATATTTAATGTGGTTTTTATTACATTCGCCATGTACAATTTCTTGTATGAGCAGCTTCCGGTCAGTTAACCTGTCCAAACTGTATCTTAGCACGTTAGGAGGATCAAGGAGTTTCCGTTTAGTATCAAATATCAATCGACCAATATGAGTCTCAGACACAAGGGATATATGTAATTGCAATTAAAATTATATACATATTATTTCTGAAGGGCATTCGTTTAGAATATTTTGACTGTTTTCTTCAGTTTGTAACCTTGTTTCTATAGATGCTTCAACTCAGCTAACTTTACAGGCAATATCCGTTGAAGGACAAAGCGCAACCCTTCAAACCGACTACATTCTAAAAGTACTCCTCTGTTTTTTTTTCTTAGCACATTTGAGTCTCATTTACCCGTGGCATTGTTGATGTACCTGTTTGAGTATGGCTTTGTAGATTCTTGGCCTTGACTTATGTGCGGACATACTAGTTGGAGATGCCATGAGAAGAGGCATATCTGGTGGTCAGAAGAAAAGATTGACTACAGGTAGTTTGACTACATTTTCAAGCATCACAAGATGAAACTACCTTACAATATTCAGTTTCTATCAATTTCATGAATCAAGCAAGTACATTCTAGCTCAGGATACCCAGTGAGAAATAAGATAAATGATTACTTTTTAGGGGAGATGATCGTTGGCCCCACGAAGGCTCTATTTATGGATGAAATATCAAATGGCTTAGACAGCTCCACCACATATCAAATTATTTCATGTCTCCGGCAACTGGCTCACATTACAGAAGCAACTATAATTGTGTCACTTCTTCAGCCAGCACCGGAAGCATTTGACATGTTTGATGACATCATATTGATGGCAGAAGGAAAGACTGTGTATCATGGACCACGTAGTCATATTTTAGATTTTTTTGAGGAATGTGGGTTTAGATGCCCTGAAAGGAAAGGAGTAGCTGACTTTCTACAGGAGGTAACATTTTAGCTGATTATTTATGTTAGTTCGTCTGTCAATTAAGTCCACGGTGGAAGTAACAAAACTTTTATCTGCCTGCAAGGTTATCTCCATGAAAGATCAAGCACAGTACTATTACAGAACTGAACAAAGTTACCATTATTTTTCTGTCGATTCCCTTGCTAGAATGTTTAAAGAGTCTAATTATGGTAAGAAGCTGAATGAGGAGATGTCTGAGGAGTTTATGAAGTCAGAGAATCATAAGAGATCTATTTCACATAATGTTTACTCTCTGTCGAAATGGACGCTTTTTAAAGCCTGCATGTCAAGAGAAATTATTCTAATGAGGAGGAATTCGTTCATTTACAAATTCAAAACAATTCAGGTTATTTTCCACAATTTCTTTTTAAGAGCGAGTTTTATCTTATAACTTACCACAATTTTTTTCTTTTGACGAAACCACAAATTATTTAAACAGTAAGAAAAAGATGTTTGACAAATTGACTGAAATGTTCATATTAATATTTGTGCAGCTTTTTATAATTGCCTCCATCACAATGACTGTATTTTTGCGAACTCAGTTGGAAGTGGATGCTACACATGCAAACCAATATTTGAGTTCCCTCTTCTATTCTCTTGTTATTCTTTTAGTCGATGGATTTCCAGAATTAACATTGACTGTAGCAAGGCTTTCAGTTTTCTACAAACAGAGAGAATTGTTTTTTTACCCGGCATGGGCATATGCCATTCCAGCTGCCATTCTAAAGATTCCTCTTTCTATGTTGGAATCTTTAGTTTGGGTGTCTCTGACCTACTACGTCATTGGTTACAGCCCGGAACCGGGGAGGTGAGTATTACATGACAAGGCTCCTAGTCATATTGTTCCCAGACAGTGCTTTTTCGGATTTTCAGTTTTTTCTTATGAATAAGCGCTGTTATATTCATCAAAATGCAATTATTGACTATTCAAACTAGATCATTGAACTTATATTAAAACTAACTTCTCTCATATTTTCAATAGGTTTTTCCAACAGTTACTTCTGCTATTTGCTGTGCACTGGACATCAATCTCTATGTTCCGGTTCTTGGCTTCTGTCTGTAGGACTTCAAGTGCTACGACAACTGCTGGCAGCGTCTCAATACTATGTGTATTAGTATTTGGTGGATTTATCATCCCAAGACGTAAGGGTTTGGCAATTCTTATATTTTAATATTTTCTTAAGTGAGATTTTGACAGCTTCTTTTATAGAAAAAGGAGTAACTAAATATACTTGAACTTGGTTTGTGTTGCAGCTTCAATGCCGCCTTGGTTGAAGTGGGGATTTTGGGTTTCCCCAATTACATATGGTCAGATAGGCCTGGCTTTGAATGAGTTTCATGCTCCAAGATGGCAAAAGGTGAGTGTTTTAATTATGAATTAAATTTCATTATGTTTGTTCAGCTTGTGCTCTTAAAATTTGGTTACCTATAGTTACTGTCATTTACTTGGTGAAATATAGTCTGAAAACCCCCCTCAGTACCTAAACAAACCTCAGAACTTGAATGCTATCAATATTTATTTGTTTATTACAAAATAGGTCGGTCTCTCAAGTGCTACATCTCTTGTATTAACAGTGGATATCTATTTCTCCACTCAAGTTAATTACTTTGTAACACCAGGAGTGTTCTGTTTGTAGTTCAGTGTATGTCAAGCTGTGCACATTAAAACATTAGACCACCGTACTTGGAGCTTACTACCTATACGTTTATATGTTAAATCGTTCTTTATTGTACATACATAGTCAATATGTCCTCTCATGCATGACAAAATTGTGATTCAAATCCTAACACGTGTACAAGGTCATCTCCTTTGGTACCTAGCAGATCATTCAAATCAAACAAATAGTAATGAAAGGATTTGCAATAGTTATTGAGCATTTAACGCTATGTATATCTGTCTTTTTGATAAGTCTGTATATATTTGTTGTATATTTGTTGTTAGACATTAAACTTCAACAGTGAGCTACTCGGCGATTCCCTAATATAATTTAACTTTTATTATGTAGATGCTGTCCACAAACACAACAATAGGGGATCAAACTCTCGTGGATCGTGGATTGGACTTTAGTGGGTACTTTCTTTGGGTATCTATTGGAGCCTTATTTGGGCTTATATTGTTTTTCAACATTGGATTTATCTTGGCCTTAAGTTTCTTAAAGGGTAAGTTTGTCTTTCTCAATATTATTTCAAGTTAAGAATTCAGTGATTTGTGTTTTCTTGAAAGTCTTAAATCTATTCAGCTCCTAGCTCTCGTGCTATTATATCAAGTGAAAAGCTGTCACAAATAAAGGGAAGTGAAAAAAACACAAAATCTGAATTTGTTGAAGAGAAAACCAAAATTAGAGGTAGTTTTGAATCTTCTCCTCAAAGCTCTATTATATATATATATATATATGTATATATATATATATATATCTCAACAATAATAAGTTCCTGCTTATGATTTTACAGGAAGAATGGTTCTACCTTTCATACCTGTTAGTGTTGTGTTTCAAAATGTTCAGTACTATGTCGACACCCCTTTGGTAATAATTAAAATAAGCGTCGACTGTATCTCTACATGACGATGTGATATTCTGGAGTTTTTAGGTGAATTAATGGGGTCAATTCTGTTCTGTTACTGTTACAGGAAATGATTGAACGTGGATTCAGTCAGAAAAGCCTCCAACTTCTTAATGACATTACTGGTGCATTCAGACCTGGTGTTCTTACTGCCTTGATGGGTGTCAGTGGAGCTGGTAAAACAACACTTCTTGATGTTCTTGCTGGTAGAAAAACCAGTGGCGCCATTAAAGGAGAAATTAAGATTGGGGGATACCCTAAGGTTCAAGAAACGTTTGCTAGAATCTCTGGATACTGTGAGCAATCTGACAT
Organism: Apium graveolens; assembly: GCF_009905375.1. Taxonomy (NCBI): domain Eukaryota; kingdom Viridiplantae; phylum Streptophyta; class Magnoliopsida; order Apiales; family Apiaceae; genus Apium; species Apium graveolens. The sequence continues at coordinate 98,326,461 of NC_133647.1, read as the reverse complement.
ACACTCTCCACAAGTAACTGTAGAAGAATCAGTGATCTTTTCTGCTTGGCTGCGTCTTCATCCACAGATTGATTCGAAGACGAAAACTGTATGTTTTATGTATTAAAGTCAAGTTTAGGTTAAATGTTCAATGTTTTGTTGAAATATAATTCATTTTAAATTTTATTCATGTATTTGTAGGATTTTGTGAGGGATGTCCTGGAGACTGTTGAACTAGATGATATAAAAGATTCCTTAGTTGGTTTGCCAGGTGTAAGTGGTCTATCAACTGAGCAACGCAAGCGTCTAACTATAGCTGTAGAGCTCGTTTCTAACCCCTCGATCATTTTTATGGATGAACCAACTACTGGACTGGATGCAAGAGCAGCAGCTATTGTTATGCGGGCTGTAAAGAATGTTGTTGATACTGGAAGGACCATTGTTTGCACCATTCATCAGCCGAGTATTGACATATTTGAAGCATTTGACGAGGTAGGGAAAAATGCCCAAATATCAAAATTTCTCCAATTTCTAGGGTCTGATTAGTAATGCCTGAGAAGAACAAAAACACATGTGACTTGAGCATAAGTCAACCAAAGTGGTTTCTTTATTGTCAATTCCAGTTACCATCAATGTCTTTGCATGTTGTGCCTAGTTGGTGACAGCGACCATAATATGTTTGCTTTTGGGGGGGGGCGCTTTTTATTTATTTTTATTCTGTTGAAACTTTGTCCTTTGCATTGATCCCGTGTAATACATATATTAAAAACTTATTAATTAACTTCTTAGACATCTGAACATAAGAAACTTGGAATAATGTTGCCTCCTTGTGCAGTTAATTTTGTTGAAATCTGGTGGGCGTGTTATCTACTCTGGACCATTAGGTCTACATTCAAGTAGAATCACTGATTACTTTGAGGTCAGTTTTCCTCGGAGTAGTAAATTTATCGTGCCAGCTAGGGTTGTTTGGCCCCAGCATCCTCGTGTACATGATACAGGCTTAACATTCCAGTTTATTTTTCTTTGTTTTGCTCTACCAGGGCATCTCAGGAGTACCAAAGATCAGAGAAAATTATAATCCAGCAACATGGATGCTGGAGGTCACATCTATATCTTCCGAAGCTGAACTTGGTGTAGATTTTGCTCAGGTTTATGAGAGTTCTATCTTGCATGAGTGAGTTTCACTTCTACCATATTTTAGATTAATTTATCATGTCTTATAAAATTTTGCTACAAGCTTGCTTGGTATGATTCTGTCCGAAGAGTGTGAAGTTCAAATTATTTCAGAGGTACATTATGTTAATGACATAAAGGTCTTGCCCCCTTTCCTCTCATAATACCTTAATGGTTTGAGTAAGTTGGTCAGCCAAGTAACCAACAAAGCATATCCTTATAACTGTGTATTAAGCTAAACTATTTTTAAATTGTGGGATTTCCATAAAGACTTATAAAAAACGGACACACATTAATAAGTTGGAAAAGAGAAATTTCAGTTCTGCTATTTTTTATACAGTTGGCCTTGTTCAAGTAATTGCATCTTAAAATAGATGATTTCTTTCTCACTGTTATATCATAATAACAGTGAAACCAGATAATCTAGGAAATGGTTTGTACTACCGTTGGAGCATATCTGCAGCTCACTAGGCTTCCTTCTACACTATGTTTAACCCGTTTCAATGTGATCTTAGGAGAAATAAAGAGCTAGTCATGAGCTTGAGTACTCCACCTCCGGGTTCTGAGGAGTTGCATTTTTCCACGCGTTTTTCACAAAATGGTATTGGACAGTTCAAATCCTGCCTATGGAAACACCATTTGTCATATTGGAGAAGTCCTTCATACAATTTCAATCGTTTTATGCATATGATCTTCTCGTCTGTTACTTTCGGGGTTCTATTTTGGGATCAAGGGCAGAAATTGTAAGTACTTAAATTTAAGAGCTGTCATATTAATACTTTCTCTCTTGCTTAATATATATTGTAATGTTGTCATTTCCTAGGACTTGATTACGATAACTGACACTGATAATGTATTTGTTTTACAGAGAAAACCAGCAGAATTTGTTCAGCATATTTGGTTCGATGTTTTCAGCTACAATATTTTCTGGCATAAATAATGCCTCCTCAGTTCTACCGTACATTACAACAGAACGCAATGTTTTGTATCGGGAAAGATTTGCTGGGATGTATGCTCCATGGGCTTATGCACTTGCACAGGTATAACAAAGAATTCAGAAGGGTTAGATTAGAGTATGTGGTTTGAGTTTTGACAAACCTTTTAAAGGATGAATCCACAATTTTTACTTACTGGTTTTGCTTCTCATCTAGGTAATAATTGAGGTACCTTATCTATTTGCACAATCAGTTGCTTATGTGTTAATTACTTATCCAATGATTGGATATTCTTGGACTGCTTACAAGGTGCTTTGGTACTTCTACTCCATGTTCTGCACTTTGTTGTATTTCACATATATGGGAATGATGATCGTTTCATTCACGCCTACGTATCCAATAGCTGCAATTCTACAGTCTTCCTTCTACACTATGTTTAACCTGTTCTCTGGGTTTATTATTCCTCAACCAGTGAGCTTAATTTCTACTCTCTTTTTTTCATTAAAACTATAGTCATCAATTATGTCAGGTGAGAATGTGATCAACAATTTTTCTACCTGCAGAAAATTCCCAAATGGTGGTTATGGTTTTATTATCTCATACCAACTTCTTGGACTTTGAATGGCATGCTCACCTCTCAATACGGAGATGTAGAGAAGGAAATAATGGTCTTTGGAGAAAAGAAAAGAGTTGCAGCCTTCGTAAAGGATTACTTTGGATTTCACCAGGATCGCTTGCCAATGGTTGGTGTAATATTGATGTTATACCCAGTTATCTTTGCTTCAATTTTTGCATATTGTATCGGGAAGTTAAATTTTCAAAGGAGGTGACTGTATTCTAAACAAAAAGTAACAAAAAAGTTATTCTTAGATGGTTCTTATTCTGAGATCCGTGTAAATCTATATGTATATTCAGTATGTTTTTGCTGTGTCAATAATATGTTTGATTACTGAAGGTGACTTTAGTGTTTGGAACTTTGTAATAGAAAATTTGAATCCGTAGCTTTCTTTCTACCGTTGCTTCTGATATTAATACACCATTTTCTGATCTTGCTGCTGAACTCTGAAAGTTCTTATATCCTGTTTATTCTGTAGAGTTGTAGATTTACATGAATGCTTTGTTGGTTGTGTTTCGGGTTGAAATCATTCTACTCTTTAGTCTGATGATCATTAAAACAACACACCCGCGAATCTAAATGCAAATGAGATTTCACTTGTTCATTCTACAGCTAAGGTCCCGAATGGATATCTATGCACACTTTGATTGTCCGAATCCTCGTGCAGGCAAGGCAACACAGACAGGACCATCTTTCTAATGAACTGTATCTGAAAAATGACATAGTGACTCTTTAGTTTTGCAGGTCTCAGTCGGAGAAAATTCGAATCTAATGCTCATCATCAGTTTCGTTTGCCTTGACTTGTGCTAGTAAGGATGGCTAAGAAAATTTTAGATATCGCTGTACATATATAGCCTGGTTTTGGTCTCTGCTTGATACGACCTACTTTAATACTTCTACTTAACAGTATTAGTAAATAAAGAAACTTAACTATACTTTAATACTTATAAATTAGCAGGGTGTAGAAGGAGAGCATCCATCTCCTCTTTGATGACATAAACTAAAGTCCAATCGCACTAGCTTGGTGCTGGTCACCTAGGGTTCGCTTCCTCTCCCAATTTGCTAGTTAAATTCCAGAGTCTTTGGGTGTTTGATGTACTGATGTCTTTGAAAGCTGATATGTAGCCAAAGAAAAGGTTTCAATCATGTTCATGATTAATTTACGAAAACGGACTGGAAATTGAATGATTCATTCGAAATGTATTTGGCCTGCCTGAGCAAGATTGAAATTTAGTTGATCTGAAATATAACAATGTTTTTTTTTAATATAACTATTTTATGAAAATATGTAGGATTCCGTTTTCCTATTTCATATATTTGAATAAAGAAGCTTCTTTGTTAATATTTTGTTAATATTTGAGTTATTTGCAAAAATGTATCCCTGATTTGGCCAAAATGCATTTTTTACCTATACTTTATATAACTGCACTTTGCATCCCCTAACTATTTTTGGCGCGACAAATTGCACCCTTTTCGTTAAATTTGTTAAAATTCTCAGGGGTATTTTAGGAAATTAAGATATTTAATTTTAATTATATTTTTATTTAAGTTTTTTGACCCTCTAAATGATATTTTTCAAAAAAATTTAAAGAACGGAAGTTGTAGAGAACGAAAAAATCTTTTCAAAATAATAACATTCAAAAATTATCAAAAATTTTACGAAGCCAAAATTAAATTAAATCTATACTTGATGAATTTATTAAAAAGAATTATAAAAAAAAATATTCCAGTTTTGAACCTTTTTATTTCAGGAAGATCTTTTGATTCCCTACAACTTTCATTCTTTAATTTTTTTAGAATGTATCGTTAGAGGGTTAAAAACCTTAAATAAAGATTTAAAAATAATTAAATATTTTAATTACCTAAAATACCCCTAAAAATTTTAACAAAATTAACGAAAATGATGCAATTTGTCGCGCCAAAAATAGTTAGGGGATGTAAAGTGCAGTAATATAAAATATAGGTAAAAAACGCGTTTAGGCCAAACCAGGAATGCATTTTGCAAATAACTCTTAATATAATTGCTACCAACACACAGCTTGTTTTTTTAGCAGCTAAGAACAAGCCCAGTGATCTGGGGAGATATCTCCTAAAAGTTCATCACTGTTATATTGTTTCAGACTGTAGAAGGTACCATATTTTATATTGTGATTTTAAATAATCATTTTTATGGTCTGTCTTAGTCTAAATAACATATACCGAAAGAAGCCTTAGGTAAAGCATTTACGCATTGCTGAGCTGCTATGATCTTTGACATTTCAGGACCTACTGCAAGCAGCTCTTCTTTCCAGAACCTAAAGGAATCCAGACTAGTTCAAACTTCCTCGCACATGCTCGAGTTGCAAGAAAAAATTAACATGTAGTTTCTCATCGTTGTCATTTAACGTGACACTATTTTGTTTCTGAAAGTTTGCGGGGTCTATTCTGCCGGAGGGCTGCAAACTCTGTTTGCAGATGGATGCCACCAGGTCTTAATTCATACATATAAAGTTGCAATGTTTTAATGTGTAAGGAATTAATTCAAAGATTAGTTTCGATTCTACAGTGTGACACCGCAAGCTGCTTAATGGATAATGAATAGTAATGAAGGAAAGAGATACGCTCTAAGATTTGTCATAAAATTGGTAAATCAAGCCTTGCAGTCCATAGGTTCCTGACAAGATGTCTGCCAGATGCAACAAAGTAGTTGTTGTACTCATTGTTAGGAGGTGATAAACAAAGACCAAATTATATAAAGAAATAACAGACTTTAACTTTGAGCGTTCAGTGTTTTCCTCATGCTCTTTAACTTACTATAATAATATAATGAAAACTAAAATTATTTACTAAAACTATTTAGGAATCAAAGTAAGATTCAAACATCAAGTTGTTGCTCGATTAATTTATAGGGTAATGTTGCCAATACTGTAATTACTCTATTACTGCATTTTTGTCCTGTATATATGCATGCTCAGGTAAGTGATTAAAGAACCTGCTTAGTATAATGTTAGGTAGCTGTCAATAAACCATCAACTGTGAGCTCACTAACTAATATTCATGCATTTATAATAAAATTTGTAAGATGATGCATTTCCTTGGCTCGGTATATTGTAGTCTTATTTTGATGGAAGTCTAATTAGCACGCTGAGAGAGAGAGAGGGAGGGAGAGAGAGAGCGAGAGAGAGGGAGGGAGAGAGAGGCAGGGAGGGAGGGAGGGAGGGGGAGAGAGAGAGAGAGAGAGAGGGAGCGGGAGGGAGTGGGAGTGGGAGCGGGTGGGGGGGGGGGGTGGTGGGGGAGAGAGTTTCACGCCCCATACCTTTCCAGTTTTATGCCCAGCAAAGTTGTCCATGATGGCTCAATCAGTCTGATGTAAGCAGAAGTTCCAGATCAACTTTTCAGCATCATGCCTCTAGTTTTCATACAAATTCATCTAAGGAGGACAATGCTGATGATGATTATGTGAGACAATGGGCTGAGATCAATAGATTGCGTACTTTTGAACGCTTGAGTTTGTCAGTGATTCATGATTATAACGATGAAGTAGACAAATTTTATACTTAAAGGAAGAGGATCATTGATGTTTCTACTATTGGTGCATTAGAAAGGCATTTGTTCATTGAGAAGCTTATCAAGCATGTTGAGGATGACAATCTACATTTATTGCACACGCTTAGAAAAAGAATAAACAAGTAAAATCTCTTTCTCCAGATATATGATATGAAGTTCTCCACTTGTAAACGGGTACAACTAAAAAATATTATGACATACAAATTGAAAGCTATCAGTGTGGTATGCTGAAGATATGGATCTCGGACTTGGATCAACTCAGTTATGCAGAATCATAGATAGTAAAGAATATTTGGCTAGGTGATCCTTGCAGATATTAGGTTCAGTATGTTTGCATGTGTCAAAAATACAATCTTTATCATAATTCTTCAATATCTGTTCTTTCAAATTTTATTAATTCATTGACCTTGAATAAAAGGTTAGTTGGCTAAAAGTTTCAAGTAATTCTTGTAGAGTTGGTCTGATGTTTCCCACTGTCGAAGTGAGATACGATAATCTGCATGTGGAAGCGGAGTGCCAAGTAGTTCATGGCAAGCCCCTACCGACTCTCTGGAACCCTTTACAATGCATGGTTTTTGTAAGTGGCTAATTTGCATTTGAAATTGCCTTCGTTATCCGTTGGATGTATCATCAGTAGACTAGATTTACATTTACTAATTGGTGCCTTTATAAATGGTATACTTTCCTGCATTTATTCTGAAATCAGATTAAAAGTACTCTTAGATAACCGTTTCACACCTAACATGCAGCTGCATTTCATGTCTAGCAGGAACGTGTTTTAATTTTTTAGTTGTAATTTATCTGTTACAATAACTGAACCATACTGCCACCATGTCTTGCTTAATTTTTCTGTTATGATAAAAACTCATAGCTAATTATTCCTTTGTAAAAGGATATTGCCAAGATTGCTGGATTGAGTCGAGAAAGACCAATGTAAGCATCATTAACAAAGCCAGTGGTATCATCAAGCCTGGAAGGTAGCAACACAACTCAATTATGTGCAAAAAATCTTTTCCCATAGTAGATATTATTGACTTTCTGGTTAACAAAGTTACTTCGGCTATTTGAAATTTCATTCCCAGATCCAGTAGTGTCTGCTTTATTGTTAATTGCAAAAATCTTTGTAAGAAATGCTTACTAATTTGTAGGTGTATAAAGATGTTTCTGTATACCACCTCCCTAAGTGCCCTTCACCAGTGCCGAGTGACATCCAGCAGATATATATAACATCGTAAGAGTTCATGAATCATAAGTATTTTGTATTAGGCCGTTGCTTCACTCGATTAAATAGATATAGATTTGTAGTACTTGGTTTTATCATAGGTGTCATCTGTAGCATTGTTTACATAGAGAAATATGGAAAGCTGGTTAGTAAAACTTTCTTATTATAACATTGCAGATCATGTTTTCAGTTACCTACAGGAAATTAGGGGTTGTGCAATTGTTTTAACACTTTAATGTTTATCATTGATTGAATTACAGAAGCAGATTTGCAAAAAGTGAAAGTTTTGTTCTTTTGTGGCTAATAAAATTTCGATGTTTCAAATGCTAAACTTAATTTGCAGAATGACTTTACTACTTGGCCCCCCGGGATGTGGAAAGACCTCTTTATTGAAAGCACTTTCTGGAAACCTAGATAAATCTCTGAAGGTTCCTCAATTTGTTCTTATTTCATTATGGAAAATGTAAAGTGAATTAAGTAGTTCTTTTCAAGTGACATGTTGTAAATACTGTGTTCTGCTGATTAAATTGTTATATTATAGTATGAATTTCTTTCAGTGAAAAATCTCTTTCAAGTATCAGGTTATTTACATTTTTTCACATGCTGATGTAATTACATACTACTGCACTTACTGTTAACTCCAGTTTTTCATTTGTTTCCACTGTTGGTTCCTATTACAGTATTACCTGTACATGCTTGTGATGCAAAGCAGTGTATTCACAGGGGAATAAAATTTCTATATTCACAAAATTTGACGAAGTACATACATGAGCAACCGTTTCATGCGTTCTCATTGTAATGCACATTTTTCTGATGTCAAAACCAACTTCAAATATGCTAATTTGCTTTCCCGTTGACAATGCACCGGGAAAATATCTTATAATGGCTACAAACTTGAAGACATTGTGCCACAAAAAACATCTGCTTACATAAACCAATATGACCTGCATATCCCTGACATGACTGTAAGGAAACACTTGATTTTTCAGCTCGCTGTCAGGGTATTGGAAATCGAGCAGGTATGCTTGCTATGCTGCAAAGTAACTCTATGTAGTTTTAGACTGCTGTCCAGTGTATCAAATGTTCAGTTTATTTTCTTCCATGTGGCACAGAGTTAATGATTGAGGTCCTCGGGAGGGAGAAAGAGGCAGAAGTTACTCCAGATCCAGATATCGATACCTTTATGAAGGTGTTATAATATCTGATTCCCATTTATCATGCCGGGGTTTCTAGCTTGCTTTTTCTTTAAGGAGTATGTCATTCTCTAAGCGTAATTTTCGTAATCTAGTCTAGGTCTTGGCATAGGAGTTCTAATGTTCTATTTAAAAGAACTTACAACTTCAGGTTACTGTTGGAAACGTAATAGGCTTCTATATACTTTAAATTGACAAAGTTGATGTGTGCTATATAACCAACTTTTGTTTAATTAAATAAATAAACAAATAACTTAATATTTTTTTTCACTCACAGATATAGAGCTTCAGCTCTCTCTATTCTCTCTACCATACTTTTTTTTTCACCTTTTTTCCTACAGCAAACAAACCTCTTATTTATAGGCTACAAAATACAAGTACACATCATGGCTTACATCAGAGAATAGTTATTATTATAGACTTTTACCAGCCTACAACTAGCTTAACATGCAGCCTACCATATTTTACTCATCTATATAATTACTGCGAGCCTTCAAACTTATCTTGACATCCCATCCTTTTAATCTTGAATAGCTGTTATTGACATGCTCCATGTTTCAAGGGAGATTTTCACATCTCTTGTATGAATTCTTGACCATACAGGTTGCCCATGCAGGTTGCCCACCATATTTCCTGGAATATACATAGTTGTGTGTTCATGTATTAACTATACATTTGAGACCAGCCTTATTACTAGGAGCTACAATACAAGATTTCTTTTGTTTACATTTATTTGCCACATTTTCTTATCACTTTATATAATCCAGTAACTTTGAAGTAATCACAGCTTTCTTTGACCGCATATATATATCAGCTACTTCTATTTTCTTCCTTATTGTTACCTGTTCAAATTATTCATAGCAATTGTTATTAATCTAAAAGGGTTTGAATTCTAATACTCCCCCTCAAACCCAACTTTCCATTCCGAGCTTTCTTTTCATTTTCTGAAACGTATCCGGCTTTAACGCCTTTGTAAATATATCCGCTAAATTTTCTTCAGTCTTGCAGTGCACCAGTTTCACGAATTTATCATTCACTTGTTCTCGAATAAAATGATAATTAATATTGATTTGCTTGCTTCAACTGTGTGACACTGGATTTTTCACGAGTGAGATAGCGGATTTGTTATCCACTTAAATTTTGACTGGACCTTCCTTCACAAGATTTAACTCGCTCAATATGTAGCATAGCCACATAGCCTGACAAGCGCATGTTGCTGCTGCCATGTATTCCGCCTCACATGTTGAGAGGGCAACTGTCTGTTGCTTCTTTGATGACCACGAAAATATTACTGAACAGATATGAAAAACATATTCCGATGTGCTTTTTCCGTCATCCAAATCACCGCCATAATCACTGTTTGAGTAGCCAACTAATTTCGAATCTTGAGAATGCGTGTAAAATAAGCCATGATCAAGCGTACCTTTTATGTATCTCAAAATTTTTTTAGCTGTCATGAAATGATCCTGCTTCGGTTTCTCCATGTACCTACTAACTAATCCAACAACATACATAGTATCTGGACGAGTGAAATTTAGGTACCTCAGACTTCCAACCAAACTTTTGAACAACGTCGGATTTACCAACTCCCTCGTTAAATCAATCCTGAGCTTTATACTCGGTTCTGCTGGTGTGCTTACTGGCTTGCATTCCTCAATTCTGAACTTCTTTAAAATCTACTCAGCATATTTTTTCTGAGACATAAAAATCCCGTCTTTGTTTTGCTTCACATCGACTCCAAGAAAGTATGACATTTGACCAATATCTGTCATCTCAAATTCGTTAGTCATGACTTTCTTAAAATCATCAAACATACCAGTGTTGTTTCCTGTAAAGATCATGTCATCCACGTACAAGCACACAATCATAATATCTCCCCCTGAATTTGTCTTCGTATAGAGGGCATGCTCGTATGAACTCTTCACGAAACCATTTCTCTGAAAATGTTCATCAACCCTTGTATTCCATGCCCGCGGAGCTTGCTTCAAACCATATAAGGCTTTCTTGAGCCGGTAGACTTTATCTTCGTGGCCTTTTTGAACATATCCGGGAGGCCGTTCAATGTAGACTTCTTCTTCGAAATAACCATTTAAAAAATGCTGACTTAACATCCATATGATAAATCTTCCACTGATTTTGAGCTGCGATTGCTGTTAGAAGTCTTATGGTATCAACTCTTACAACTGGAGCGAATACCTCGTCATAGTCAATGTCATATCTCTGCTTGTAACCTTTAGCCACCAACCTCGCCTTGTATTTCTCCACTTCTCCATCTTGATTCATCTTGGTTTTATAGACCCACTTGACACCAATTGCTTTGTGTCCTTCTAGAAGATCTGTGAGCTCCCATGTATCATTCTTCTTGATTGTGCCAATTTCTTCATCCATGGATTTGTTCCATTTGCTTTCTTCAGAAGCTTCCTCGAATGTCACTGGATCACATTCAGCCATCAAACAAAATAATGAATAATCAAAAGATTTTTGTATCATACTCGTTACTTCATAAATATTATCCAGACTTCGCATTTTCCTCGGTGCTCCCCCGAACTGCTGCTTCCTCCCGTTGATGGTGTTGATGCGGGAGTTTGTTAATTTGGACTTGTTGGATGAGTTTGATCATCGTCATCTTCAATGTTCTGGTTATCACCGTCATCGTCATCACCATTTAAAAATAAAACCAACAACTTTTCTTTCATCCTCGCTCCAGCTCCAGTAATCAGATTCATCAAACTCAACATTCCGAGAAATGATTAAATTCTTCGTGAGGGGATTATAGAGTCTATACGCCTTGCTTCTTTTGTCATATCCGGTGAAGATGCATTTTTCGCCTTTATCATCCAGCTTCTTCCTTTTCTGGTCGGAAATGTGGGAATAAACAATACACCCAAAAATTCTGAGATGTCCAACTAATGGTTTGCTTCTGCTCCATGCTTCATTTGAAGTTTTGTTTCTGACACTTTTTGTTGGACAATGATTCAACAAATAAACTTCACATAAAACAGCTTCCGCCCAGAAAGTTCTTGGCAAGTGCTTTGCTTTCATCATGCTTCTTGCCATGTCAAGAATTGTGCGATTCTTTCTTTCTGCAACGCCATTTTGCTGAGGAGTATATGCCGTTGTCAACTGATGATTTATGCCACGTGCCCTACAAAAACTTCTATACAAGTTAGAAGTATACTCGCCTCCTCTGTCTGATCTGAGTGTCTTCAAATACTGGCCACTTTGTTTTTCTGCCAATGCTTTGAACTCCTTGAATTTATTAAGAGCCTCCGACTTTTCTCTTATGATATACACCCAACTTTTACTGCTAAAATCATCAATAAAAGTTAGGTAATACCTATTACCTCCAAATGATGGGATATCAAATGGACTAGCTATATCTGTGTGGACAATCTCCAATGGCCTCCTGGCTCTCCAAGATTTTCCAACGGGAAAATTTTGTCGGTGTTGCTTTCCCTTAACATACGCTTTACACAAATTATATGGTTCGTTGATTTCTGGCAAACCGTCCACCATTTTTGTCTTTGATAATAATTTCAAGCCAGAAAATCCAAGATGACCATATCTCAAAGGCCATAACTGTTAGTGTTTGGGCCCTAGAGACAACACTGTGATGTTTTAGTTTAAGACATTATGATTATTAATGTTTATGTTCTATCGATTATTCCCTTTATAATTTATTAATTCTTAATTTACTGCGATATAAATGTTAGATTAATAAATGTCCTTGGAATATGATATGCAATTCTATATCTCTAAGCACGTGACTTAGAAATGAGATTATGAGAATAATATCAATATTCCTAAAGGTCCCTAGTTGAGTATTATTATTAAGGGACAATAATAATGCATCAAGACTAGTGTGTTTGTTGACTGATGATCACATCTCATTGATCATAGGTATAGTGATACTAAAGTCAAAGATACATGCAGATGTATATGTACATGGTGCTGGACATACCCGATATGAGATTCTACATGTCTGTTGTGTCATAAGTAATTCTCACAGTGATAATTATGTAATGGTCCTTAGACCTGAAGTCATTATATTTCTATACGAGAATTCATATACATTGATTCCATTAAAAGTTATCCTTGACCGGGTAATGATAAAAGTGGACATTGGGTATATTATGAATCGTATGAGAAATATGAATGATCTAGATGATATTTAAACCTCCTATTTTAGGAGTGATATTATTGGCCTCTTGTGTGAGCTAGACTATGAAATGCGTGACCACGCTCAAATGTTGATTTGATATGATAGTCTACTCATTGATCAAGGAAACCTTGATTAAACATTGATGAGGATGACACATTACATGCCTCTAGTTTAATCTATAATATGTGGTTAAATGGATTCTATTACATTGTACATTATTCACAAAAGGTTTAATCGATCACCGATTCAATTATTATTACTTGGGTAGCAATGATGTATTACTAGATGCCGCTCATTGTTTATGATTTTAAATTAGATTTAAAATTTGTTGCCAACGTAATAATAACCTATAGGGTCACATACTAAGAATGCTTGAAGGATTATTTAATTTAAATTGGATTTAAATTATATTAAAGTTATTCGAATGATTTATAATATTAATTAAGTATGACTTAATTAATTAGATAAATATTGATATTCGAATTTACTAATATTAATTATGAAATTTATTTGTTAAATAATTAAGTGAGACTTAATTATAATACAAATAGGAATTCCGAATTAATAATAACACCTAATTAGTAAAGAGTTATAATTCGTTTTTCTACTCTCTATATAATATCTCTTGTGTGGCTGATTTTGAAAAAAAAAAGACTTTTACTAAAACCCTAGCCACCAAGGGAGAAGATGGAGAGAGCAAGAAGGAACGAGTTTGTGCTAATACACATTCAATCATCGAGTTCAAGCATTCGTGTGGATACCGATAGAGCAGATCGCGAGAGCGGGATACGTGGTGATTGAACAAGTTTTGGATCTCCATTAGTCAACCAATTGGTAAAGATTCTTAAGGTAAACAATCTAATCTACGAATTAAATATATGTTTTTCGCATGGATCCAGCGGTGGGTTTCGAAACATCTGATTTTTTTACGTTTTTAATTACTATTTCCGTTGCGTTTATGTGCTCGAAACCCAACAATCGCATCAGAGCTACTTACGAAAAGTGTTTAATTCGTTTATGTGTTTACTGGTTTTATGACGATAACATGTATACAATATTTCATGACTGTTATGTATGCGATTTTCTATGTTTTACATGTTGTTATGTTTATATATGCGTATATATATATATATTTTGAATATATGATATTCATGAGAGTTGTATAATTATATGATGACTATATAATATGTATATATACTGATATATACATGTTTTGTATTTATTCTTGTTATAAGAATCGTATTTGATACGATTCTGAATCGGATGCAGCGGATTTGCTGAAATTTGTGTCTGGTGTCCGATTTTGGCGAATGAATACGCTATTTCATATGGAATCGAGCGTCTGAATGTAACTGATAGCTAAAGATATCATCGACTGATCTGTAAGGCGTTTGACGTCGTTTACCCCCTGTAATATGAGATTTAATGTTATCAGATTTAATTTCGAATTTTCTGATTTTTTCAATATTTGGGTTTTATGATTAGATCACGATAGGTATGATATGTTAAGATCATATTATGTGTTTTAACATGTTATTTTGTGTTAATTGAGCATGGTGGATGGTTATGGCTTATGACCTCATATTAATGGTTTTGGTTTTTCAAATACGGCTTGCATGTCGTTTAATCTTATAATTATTAAATCTCAAATGTAACTCGAATTCTTCTTGTAAGTTCATTAGATTAGTTTTCATATTTCATTCTTGTAATGTGCATGAAGACATGAAGTGTTAGATATATTTGTGATGTCATGTCTAATATGATTTATGTTTAGTTTTCAGATCTTACTTAACAGGATAAATTAGTACTTAACTGGAAATCAGTACTTATACTGAAGTCAGGACTTAATGTTAGATATATTTGATAATGTCATGGCTAATATGTTTTATGTTTAGCTTTCAGATCTTGTGTGAACAGGATAGATCAGTACTTAACTGTTGATCAGTACTTATACTGGAAGTCAGGACTTAATGATATCAGTACTTATATTATCAGGAGATAATCATCAGAAGATAGATATCAGAACTTAAGTGCTGAAGGATAATCAGATAAGGACAGTAGCTGATTAAAGGAAAGAAGATAGAGATAAAACATAAAAAGAGATATGAATGAAGAAGGAATTCCGTGAAGAATGGAATACTTGGAATAGAAGATATCTGATTGATATATTTTAGGAAGCAGAATTATATTCCATATCAATTAGCGATTATCTTGTAATTGTGTAGTATATAAACACAGGCATAGGGTTTACACTATAAGTGTTATCTTTATCGAAGTTATTATTCTTTATAACCCTAGCAGCTCTCGTGATATTTGTTCATCACTGAGAGGTAACAGTTCCATATTGTAACAGAGTTTATTGTTTCAATAAAGTTTGTTTTCTGTTACTCAAGTTCTTTAAGTTCGATTTGAGTGTACTATACACTGTATTCACCCCCTCTACAGTGTGTGTGTGACCTAACAATTGGTATCAGAGCCTATCTGTTAACTTACATACAGTTAAAGATCCAAACACAATCATGTCGGACACAGAAACTCCAACTAAGCCTACCACAACTGAGGAACCACCAAAGACACAAATTCAGAGTCGGTATGAGACCATCAGAGTCCCCATACTGAGACCATCTGAATATCCCATATGGAAGGTAAGGATGACCATGTTCCTGGAAGCAACAGATCCAGAATACCTGGATAGAATCAAGGAAGGTCCTCACAAACCAACCAAACTCGCTGTTGCAGTTGCAGGTGAAGCAGCAACGACCGTACCAAAGGAGAAGAGTGATTATACTGCTGAGAACATAACATCAATTGCTAAGGATGCTAAGGTACGACACTTACTGCATAATGCCATTGATAATGTAATGTCAAACAGGGTAATCAACTGCAAGACTGCTAAGGAGATATGGGATGCTCTGGAAACAAGATGTCAGGGAACTGACACAATTAAGAAGAACAGGAAGACAATACTCACTCAAGAGTATGAACACTTTGACTCAAAGACTAATGAGTCATTGAATGATTTATATGATAGATTTGTCAAACTTTTGAATGATTTGTCATTGGTTGATAAAGAGTATGATCTTGAAGATTCAAACCTTAAGTTCCTGTTAGCTCTTCCTGAATGCTGGGATTTGAAGGCAACGACAATAAGAGACAACTACAATCTTGATGAAACAACTCTTGACGAAATCTATGGAATGCTCAAGACACACGAGCTAGAGATGGAACAAAGAAGCAAGAGGAAAGGAGGAAAGTCAAGGACAGTTGCTCTTAAGGCTGAAGAAGAATTCCCCAAAGCAGCTTCCTCAAAGAAAGACAAGGGTAAAGCTCTTTTCATAAAGTCTGATACTGAGTCATCAAGTTCTGAGAGTGATGATGACTCAGATTCTGAAAGCTTGCCTGAGACTGATGCTGATGAGGAGATGATGAAACTGTGTGCTCTTATGGTGAAAGGAATCACAAAGATTGCATACAGGAAGTTCAGGAAGGGAAATAAGTTTCCCAGGAAAAGCATAAGTTCTGATAAGAAGAATTTCAGAAGATCTGAAGGAAGAGGAGGAAAGTCTAACATAGGAGATTACACCAATGTTAAATGCTATAACTGTGGTGAGAAAGGCCACATATCTCCTGACTGCAAGAAGGTAAAGGGTGACAAAGGCAAGGCTCTTGTCACAAAGCAGAAAAGCTGGACAGACACCCCAGACTCTGAAAGTGAGGAGAACTATGCATTAATGGCAAATGCTGATAAAGAAAGTGCTGAGAGCAGTTCTGAAGCTGCTAAAACAAAGGTACCTCAGACTACTTATGCTTTTCATACTGATGATATTAATGAGTTGAGAAGATATCTTAAAACCATGTTTGTTAGCTATAGAGATCAAACTTTAACATGTGAAAGATTAACTTCTGAAAATCTTGCATATAAGAAAAGAAATGATTTCTTAGAAAAAGAGTTAGTCATATTCCATCAAACTCAGAAGGATAGAGATGATGCTTTTTATGTTAGGGATGAAGTGCTAAAAATGAATGAATCTCTAAAAACTGAGTTAGAAAAGGAAAGAGAGATAATCAGGACTTGGACTAACTCTGGCAGAACAACTCAAAATTTGCTAAGTAGTGAAAATTGGAAAGAGGGCTTAGGTTATGGAGAAAATAAGAATGATAAAGGAACTGAAGAAATTAAGCCTGTTGTTAAGCAAAAGCCAAAGTTAAAACCTGTTAAGTTTGTAACTGTAAAGTCTGATAATGAGAAATCAGAAGTTAAAGAGGAATTAACTTCTGAAAAACTAAAATAGGAAAAGACAGCTGAAGTAAACATAGGCTTAATGACAAAGAAGCAGCTTAAGCATAAGCTGAAAGATGTCAAGAATGCAAACAAGGTAAAATCACCTAGGAAAAATAGGAATGGAAAGGAAGGTGTGAATAAAAGCAATGATTATAAACTTGTTCCTGATGCACCTAGGAAAACATGTCATAACTGTGGAAGTTCTAACCATCTGGCTTCTTTTTGCAGGAAAAATAAGAATATTAACTCATTACCTTCGAAATCAGGAGTTAAGAGTCAGTCAGTTAGATACAAACCACAAAATCCTTATTTTTATTGTGGTAGTTTATGGCATTCCATTTATACTTGTAAGGAATATCATAGTCTGTACTATGATTATTATCAAATAAAACCTTCTTTGAAGAAAGTTTCCATTGTTCCTTCTAGTATAAATTCTGATTCAAAGTCTGATAATGTAAATTCTGATAAGAAAAATGTTAACATAAACTCTGATGCTAAATCCGCTGCAAATGTTAACAAACTTAATAAGACCAAAGGATCCAAGCAAGTCTGGGTCCTTAAAACTAATAATTAGTGGTCTTTATGATTGCAGGGCAACAGGAAAAATATTCTAGTTCTGGACAGTGGATGTTCAGGTCATATGACTGGAAATAAGGCCCTGCTATCAGACTTTGTGGAGAAAGCTGGCCCAAGTGTTTCTTATGGAGATGGCAACATTGGAAAAACATTGGGATATGGCAATATCAATCTTGGGAATGTCATCATTAAAGAAGTAGCTCTGGTCTCAGGACTTAAACACAACCTTCTGAGTATAAGTCAAATCTGTGATAGAGGTTATTATGTTGATTTCTTTGAAGAACACTGTGAAATTATGAGTAAATCTAAAGGCAAAGTTGTTCTGAAAGGATATAGACGTGGTAACATTTATGAAGCTAAGCTTTCAACAAGTACTGATGGCTCTGCAATCTGTCTGTTAAGTAGAGCATCAATTGAAGAAAGCTGGAATTGGCATAAAGAAACTCTCTCATTTAAATTTCAACAATATAAATGAACTGGTCAAGAAAGATCTTGTGAGAGGATTGCCAAACACAGTATTTGCTCCTGATGGTCTTTGTGATTCATGTCAGAAAGCCAAACAAAGAAAATCTTCATTCAAGAGCAAGACTGAATCATCAATTCTTGAGCCTTATCATCTTATACATGTTGATCTATTTGGTCCAGTAAATGTCATGTCTATTGCAAATAAGAAGTATGCGTTGGTCATAGTGGATGAGTTCACCAGATACACATGGGTGTATTTCTTGCACACAAAAAGTGAAACTGCATCTATCTTGATTGATCATGTCAAACAGCTGGATAAAATGGTCAAAGATTCTGTGAAAATTTTAAGGAGTGATAATGGCACTGAGTTCAAGAATTTGATAATGGAAGAGTTCTGCAAAAGCCATGAAATAAAGCAGGAATTTTCTGCTCCTGTAACTCCACAGCAAAATGGAGTTGTTGAAAGGAAGAATAGAACTCTCATTGAAGCTGCACGTACAATGCTTGAAGAAGCAAAGCTTCCAACCTATCTCTGGGCTGAAGCTGTGCAGACTGCTTGTTTTACTCAAAATGCAACACTCATTAACAAGCATGGAAAAACACCATATGAGATGGTGAAGAAAAAGAAGCTAAATCTGAAATATTTTCATGTATTTGGATGCAAGTGTTTTGTTCTCAAGACTCATCCTGAACAGCTATCAAAGTTTGATCTAAAAGCTGATGAAGGAATCTTTGTTGGATATCCACTTTCCACAAAAGCCTTCAGAGTCTATAATTTGAGAACAAAAGTGATTATGGAATCTATCAATGTCTCTTTTGATGACAAGAAGATCACTGGTCTTAAAGATTTCGTTGACCATGATCAGCTGAGATTTGAAAATGAAGACTCATATTCTGATACTGAAAAACCTGACAGTCTAAGTCCTGATACTACAAACTCTGACGGATTAAACTCTGATGTTATTGAAACTGTGGTGACTACGTTAAAGGAAGATGCACCTATGCAGGGGGAGCATACTCAAGATCCTACCACATCTCAAGAAACATTAGAACATGCATCTGGCTCTTCAAGTTCTGATTCGTCAAGTTCTGATAAGCCAAGTTCTGATAGTGCTGAAAATCTAAATACTGAAGAATCCAACTCAGAGAGCATAGTTTCAGGGGGAGCATCAGAAAATGAAAATGAAGATAGCATGGATCATGGGGGAGCATCCAGTTCTAGAGAAAACATTCCATCTGCAAGGAAGTGGACAAAATCACATACACCTGATTTGATAATTGGAAATCCTGATGCAGGTGTCAGAACTAGAACAGGTACTTCAAATGAGTGTCTATACAATTCTTTTCTCTCTCAGACTGAGCCAAAGAAAGTAGAAGAAGCTCTTCAAGATGCTGATTGGGTGCAAGCAATGCAGGAAGAGTTGAATGAATTTGAAAGAAACAAAGTCTGGACCCTAGTGCCAAGACCAAAGAATAGATCTGTTGTTGGTACAAAGTGGGTATTCAGAAACAAAACTGACAGTGACGGCATAATTACAAGGAATAAGGCAAGGCTGGTTGCAAAAGGATATTCTCAACATGAGGGAATTGATTATGATGAAACATTTGCACCTGTTGCTAGGTTAGAAGCCATAAGGATATTTTTGGCTTATGCTGCTCACAAAAAGTTTACTATCTTTCAAATGGATGTGAAAAGTGCTTTTCTCAATGGAGAATTGGAGGAAGAGGTATATGTTGAACAACCTCCAGGTTTTGTAGATACCAAACATTCAGATTATGTCTACAGGCTTGATAAAGCACTTTATGGACTTAAGCAAGCTCCTAGAGCATGGTATGAGACTTTAGCTCAGTTTCTTCTGGAAAGTGGATTCAACAGAGGAACAATAGACAAAACACTGTTCTACCTCAACCATGGAAAGGACTTACTTCTGGTCTAGATTTATGTTGATGATATCATTTTTGGATCTACAAATGACAAACTTTGCAAGAAGTTTGCCAAACTAATGCAGTCAAGATATCAGATGAGTATGATGGGGGAACTTAGCTATTTTCTGGGCCTTCAAGTCAAGCAGAATGAGGAAGGCACTTTTATTTGTCAAACCAAGTACACCAGAAACTTGCTAAAGAAATTTGGAATGCAAGATTGTTCAAGTGCATCCACTCCAATGGCCACTGCAACAAAACTGGATAAGGATATCGGTAAATCAGTAGATATTACTGACTACAGAGGTATGATTGTCTCTCTACTCTATCTAACTGCTAGTAGACCTGATATCATGTATGCTACCTGTCTTTGTGCAAGATTTCAAGCAGATCCAAGAGAACCTCACTTAACAGCTGTAAAAAGAATCTTTAAGTATCTTAAAGGAACAGCTGCTCTGGGATTATGGTATCCTAGAGAATCAGATTTTAAACTAATAGGTTACTCAGATGCAGATTTTGCAGGTTGCAAAATTGACAGGAAAAGCACAAGTGGAAGCTGCCAATTTCTTGGAGGCAGATTGGTTTCTTGGTACAGCAAGAAACAAAAGTCAATTTCCACATCAACTGCAGAAGCAGAGTATATTGCTGCAGGAAGCTGTTGTGCACAGATTCTTTGGATGAAGAATTAGTTACTGGATTATGGGTTAACATATTTCAAAATCCCTATTTACTGTGATAATCAAAGTGCTATTGCTATGACAGGTAATCCAGTTCAACACTCAATGACAAAGCACATCAGCATCAGGTACCACTTCATCAGGGAACATGTGGATGAAGGTACAGTGGAATTGCATTTTGTTCCCACAGATCAACAGTTGGCAGATATCTTCACAAAACCATTATGTGAAGCTACTTTTACAAGATTGGTAAATGAACTTGGAATGGTTTCAGGTTCTTTCTTTAAATATGCTTAGACTTGTTCTGTGTTATCAGACTTTATGCTCAGTATTTACAAAATTAATCTCATTGTGTATTCTGTGCTTAATTGATAAATGTCTTTAAGTACTGACTGTTTTCTGATATATGTTTCTAAACTATGATAAGTGATATGTTTGTTCTAGTACCTATTCAATCCTATGAGGATAACTATGCTAGATACTGACCTAGTAGTCTTCAATAAACAAATGATTCCATGGAAGAAGTAATTATTTCAGTGGAAATCTTATGACACTAGCAAATTCTGATAATTGAGCTTAGTTAAGTTTACTTTGTATATCTTATTACTAAGTCACAAATTAGAATAATGCTACTCATCTGTTAAGTTCTGATACTAGTAAAACTGCTGAGTGCACTAAGTGCTGATAGACCTCTCTTATCAAAAGAAAAAGCAAAAAGATTAAAGAATAAAATCAGGTACTCCTTTGAGATCTAGAGTAAAAATGTGAAAGGGACGACCCAAGTGCATTGCTGGTATTAAGTAAATATGCATTAGAAAAGCAAAATATTTTCTTGGTGACTTTTCACACTCTATGATTACTGGAGAAATACTCTGATAACAGCATAAATTCTGATAAACAGTCGTGACTCACTTACACTGAGAAGCCACTGTAAAATAGAATTTCAAAAGATGCATAAAATTAGCACAAAACAGTTGAGGTGGCCTCAAGCATGAACTCATTCATCAGTAGGTTTCAGGATAATGACAGCTTTTTAGCAAAATTTTAGTTATGCCTTATTTCTAAGATGTACTGAAGTGAATCAGACTTTACTCTTTGTCTGTTATTTAGCTTAATGCACACACTAATCACTCCATCTGAATGATGAAAATTTCTGTGGTGGTCTATGTTATTGTAGATAAACAGTCATTGTGTCATTTTTGCACAAATTCTGAGGACAAGTTCTAGTTACACGTTCTGATGATTCAGTTCTGACGTTCATAACTAAGAACTTGTATGAGGATTTACTATGATGAGCATTCCTTTTTCGAGTTAAGAAATTATGTTCTGATGACTGTTAAGTTCTGGTATAGGTCTAAGTTCTGATTTCTCAGTCTAATCCTTTACTTGGCTTATTTTTGAATGAAATTTAATAACAGTCTCAGTTTGTACTCGCATATGTTGAAGTGGAAGATTAATAGTCACTATGATTAGGATTAATGGTTTTGTACTTGAACAGAATTATTTTCAAGTCAACAAGTTCTGCGGTTCTGGAGGACTGGAGTTTTTGATGATGGTGGTAAACGAGGCACTCCTAGTATTATCTTCCAAGTGGGTGATTCATCCTATGTAGTCACTCCTGGTACAGTACGAAGAGCATTACATCTTCCAGAAGATTGTACCTTCTCTATACCAGAGGAATCAGAACTTCGGGGGTTAATGACTGATTTGGGATATGAAAAGAGTCTGACGAAACTTGGACAGTTGAAACGGGCTAATATCAGAAGAGAATGGAGTTTCTTCTTCGATTGCATCACCAACGCTTTTGGTAACAAGTGTTCAAATTTTGATGCTATTCCCATTATGAGTCAGCACATCGGGTATGCAATTATCAATCAAACTCATTTTGATTTTGCAACTGCTTTAATTGGTTTTATTGGGGATAGGATGACAGAGGATCGAGATGTTGTTTATTTTGCTAGATTCTGTCAACTTATTTACACTTATTGTACTGATGAACCTCAGTTAGTCAACACTCAAACCCCACCTTTTAAGGTTGCAAAACGGTACTTTAATGATCTGGTACATGCTGATACTAAGAAGAAAATGGTTAGATCATTACAGATTCCTAAGTCTGTAAAACAGATCCTGGTAAATGCTGATCCTGATACCTATAGATCTGTTTACTCTGATGTTCAACCACCTCCAACCACCCAAAATCCATCAACCTCAGTACCTACCTCTCATTCTACTCAACCTACCCTCAGAACTTATCTCAAATCCTATCTCTCCACTTCACAGACTGCTCAACCTTCTTCTTCAGCACCTACTGTGAAGCCTACATCCTCTAAGCCAAAGAGAACAAAGACTGTTCCTCAAACACCTCAAAAGAGGAGGAGAATTACTTTGAGAGATGAATCAGATTCTGAGGATCAGATTCCTTTTTCAGAACCTGTGGTAGATGAAGCTGAGAAGGCAACTTCTCAGAAGGATTCTGCAATTGGGGGTTCTAGGCTTCTCAAGAGGCTTAGACGTATGACGGTTCCTGAAACTCCCAAGGAATCCAAATCAACAAGGAAGTACAAGAAACAGAGGGCACAAAGGCCAGTTTCAGATGATGAGGAGGAAGCAGCTAAGGAAGGGGATCAGGAATCTCTGATCTCACAAGACAAGGAATTTGCTCCAGTCACTTCTTCTCCATCAACTCCATCTCAGGAACCTGTATCTGACAAGGCTAATTCACCTTCCGTGTCTCTTGTTGATCCAGGCACAAGTGCTGAAATTGATATTCAGAACCTGGTTGTGCCTGAAATACTTTTCTTAGAAGCTCCAACAACAAATAATCCTTCCACAACACCTGTTACTGATGCTGTTCAAACTCCTGAGTTATCACTAACACCTTCTCCGCATCAAGATGCTGATGATCAGATTTTAGGTGAGCATCAGGATATGGCTGTTGATCAGAACTTAGTATCAGATCAGCAATTAGAGGATGCTGAAGCCTCCATTGCTACTCACACTGTTGTCTTATCAGAAGATACTGATTCTCTAAGTTCTGATGCTGCAAATGTTGGAGACACTGGTGAGGCTGCTACAACTGTAGATGCTGATGAAGCAGGTCCTTCAGGACATACTCCTCCACTGACTCTTCCTAAGTCTGAACTGGTAAAGGAGTTTGTTATTAGGGATGTACCAGTACCTTGGAGTGAAACTCCTGCAGGTCAGGAGTGGACTAAGGAATGGAACTCAGTCTCATGTGTTCCAAATGATTTACATCTTGCTGAGCACTTGACTAAAGCTGATGAAATGTTACATTCTGATGATTTTAAAACCCAACTTAGAGTCACTGCATTGAGTACTAAACATCTACAAGGTCTTCATTCCAACACTCATGCAGAGCTACACAAGATTCAGGAGAACTTTATCAAACAGGAACAAGTTTGGAAAATTGATAAGAAAAAGTTCTTCCAACCTACCATTGACAGGGTTGCTTATATTGAGAAAACTCAAGAGAAGCAACAAGCTCAGATTGATCAAATTCTGACAAATCAAGCTTCTCAGCAATCGCAACTTACTGAAATCCAGACCTCAGTGGAACTACTTATCTCTCTTTTATTACCTGCTGATGCCAAAAAGGGGGAGAAGGTAATTAAGTCCAAATGCAAAACCAACAAGACACTGCAAGGAAAGGATGATGGAAAAGATGACCAAGGAAACTCTGGAATGGGTAGTGGTCATAGTCAAGGTAGAAGGTTTACATCATGACAAGCTAGTCACAGAACAAGTTCTGATACTGGGAAAAGAATAAGTTCTGCTGCTGGTAAAAGGATAAGTTCTGATGAACTTCTAGATCTTGATGAGGAAATGTCAAGACAATTATTTCTTCAAGAAAATCCAGGGATGGACTTGGAAAGTTTAAAGGAAGAAGAAGCCAGACTTAAATCAGAGAAAGTCACATCTAAATTTGAAACTTCTGGTAAAAAGTTACTTCCAAAAGCTAAAGGCATTGTGATCAAAGAAAGGATACATACTGAAGAAAATTTGGCTAGATCACAACCACAGATAGATCCAAGATCCAAGGGTAAAGAAAAGGTTGGTGAACCTATCAAGCCTTATGTACCTCCTGAAGAAGAAGAAATTACTGATGGAAAAGATGATCTTGCTCTGACTTCAAGAAAAGTTCTTAAAACAACCTCTGACATGGCTCAAGTTGTTCAGAGTCAAGAAATTGTAAGTTCTGATATTCAGAAGAAGCAAGTAACCTCTGACAGTGCTCAAGTTAACTTGATATCAGAAAATAGATCTAAAACACTCCTACCAGGATTCACTAAAGCAAAACAG
The DNA here is from genome assembly GCF_009905375.1 of Apium graveolens. Classification (NCBI taxonomy): domain Eukaryota; kingdom Viridiplantae; phylum Streptophyta; class Magnoliopsida; order Apiales; family Apiaceae; genus Apium; species Apium graveolens. Next base: position 98,301,392 of record NC_133647.1, on the reverse strand, counting down.
ACTCAATCTTTGAAGACTACTCCAAGTGGTTTTAAAGCAAGAGTAGTTACTGGAAAGGAAGCTAGAGATAAAACTGGATTGGGAAGTGCTGATGAAAGAAGAGTACACAACACTACCGATGATCCAACTTCCTTGAGTGAACCAGGTATTGGAGCAACTCCTGAGAGATTGAATCAACTAGAATCTGTACAGATGGTTTACCATACCTACTTGAAAGAATACATCATGTTGTATTTCATGACAGATGGTAGGGTTTATCATATTAGACAAAATGCCATTCCTTTGAAGTATTTTGAAGAATTGGAGCATGTACTTTTCTTACTTCAAGTGGATGACAGAATAACAGAGACTGCTGCAAACTACTTAAAAGAACAGATTTAGAGACAGAAAAGGCTTTATTCTGTTAAGTCTGACAGCAGATATGCTCCAAAGTACAGAGATCACAATGGGGATATTGTTGATATGAAGCCTAATACTGCACAGATCAGAACGTATCTTGGTATTAAGGGACTTGAATTCAATCTTGAATCTGACAAAGCTTATATCATAAGACTAGACCAGGAGTTAAGGAAAGCAAAGATTAATGATCTCAGAGCTGCAATCTTTCAAACTGGTGAAGATATTGCAGAGCTTAAAGGTGTTAAAAGGAGAATGATTGATGAACTAAGATATGCTGAGAAATGTTTGTTGAAGAACTATCTCAGAACAACTCCTGACATCAGAGAGATCAGAAGATGATGAAGCCAAGTCGAAGATCTACAACTGCTTAAATTCTGATATTTATGCAGATTGAAGTTGTTATCAGAAGTTGAAGTTGGTAAAACTTTAAGGACTGTAAGTTGTAGTTATCTAGTCTATTTCTCATGCATTTGTACTTAATGTTTTTGACATCATCAAATATCTGTTTAACTTGTATATTTTGTTAATTTACAAGTTGGGGGAGATTGTTAGATATATTTGATAATGTCATGGCTAATATGTTTTATGTTTAGCTTTCAGATCTTGTGTGAACAGGATAGATCAGTACTTAACTGTTGATCAGTACTTATACTGGAAGTCAGGACTTAAGGATATCAGTACTTATATTATCAGGAGATAATCATCAGAAGATAGATATCAGAACTTAAGTGCTGAAGGACAATCAGATAAGGACAGTAGCTGATTAAAGGAAAGAAGATAGAGATAAAACATAAAAAGAGATATGCATGAAGAAGGAATTCCGTGAAGAATGGAATACTTGGAATAGAAGATATCTGATTGATATATTTTAGGAAGCAGAATTATATTCCATATCAATTAGCGATTATCTTGTAACTGTGTAGTATATAAACACAGGCATAGGGTTTACACTATAAGTGTTATCTTTATCGAAGTTATTATTCTTTATAACCCTAGCAGCTCTCGTGATATTTGTTCATCACTGAGAGGTAACAGTTCCATATTGTAACAGAGTTTATTGTTTCAATATAGTTTGTTTTCTGTTACTCAAGTTCTTTAAGTTCGATTTGAGTGTACTATACACTGTATTCACCCCCTCTACAGTGTGTGTGTGACCTAACACTTAAGATATCAGAACTTAAGTTATCAGGAGATATTTATCAGGAGATAATATCAGGACTTAAGGAGACGTTCAGATAAAGAAGGCGGCTGATTGAAAGGAAAGAAGATCAAGGCAAACGTAAGAAGAAATATGCATGGAGAAGAATTCTTTAAGGAATAGAATACTTGGAAGAAAAGATAACTGATTGATATATATTAGGAAGCATGATTGTATTCGATATCAATTAGAAGATTATCTTGTAACTGTGTAGTATATAAACACAGGCATCGGGTTTACATTATATGTGTTATCATAATCGAGTTTATTAATTATTGTAACCCTAGTAGCTCTCGTGATAATTTGTTCATCACTGAGAGAGGACATTTCTTTGTAACAGAGTTTATTGTGTTGAATAAAATCTGTTTTCTCTTACTTGAGTTCTTATATTCGATTTGATTGTAGTAAACACTGTATTCAACCCCCTTCTACAGTGTGTGTCACCTAACAAGTGGTATCAGAGCAATCTGTTAACATATATAAAGTAAAGATCCAAAAACAATCATGTCTGAAGAAGTACGAACTCCAACAAAGCCCACCAAAACTGAAGAAACTCCAAAGACTCAAATCCATAATCGATATGAGACAATTAGGGTTCCCATACTGAAACCTTCTGAGTATCCCATATCGAAGGTGAGAATGTCTATATTTCTGGAAGCTACAGATCCAGAATACCTTGACAGAATTAATGAAGGACCACACAAGCCAACCAAGCTCTCTGTTATAGTTGCAGATTAGCCAGCACAGACTGTACCAAAGGAGAAAAGTGAATATACAGCTGAAGATATCTCATCTATTACAAAAGATGCAAAGGTAAAACATTTGCTGCATAGTACCATTGATAATGTCATGTCAAACAGGGTAATTAACTACAAGAATGCAAAAGAGATATGGGATGCCTTGGATACAAGATGCCAGGGAACTGATTCAATTAAGAAGAACGGGAGGACTATACTCACTTAAGAGTATGAGCACTTTGACTCAAAACCTGATGAGTCATTGACTGGTTTATATAATAGATTTTTCAAACTCTTGAATGATCTGTCACTGGTGGATAAGAAATATGATCTTGAAGATACTAATCTCAAATGCCTTTTAGCTCTTCCTGAAAGTTGGGATTTGAAGGCCACAACTATAAGAGACAACTATGCTCTTGATGAAACTACTCTTGATGAAATTTATGGTATGTTCACGACTCATGAACTTGAGATGGATCAAAGAAGCAAGAGGCATGGGAGAAAGTCAAGGACAGTTGCTCTTAAGGCTGAGGAGGAATCCCCTAAAGTTGTTGTCTCAAAGAAAGGCAAAGGAAAGGAACTCATCATAAGGTCTGATACTGAGTCATCAAGTCCTGATAGTGATGAGGATTCAGAAACTTAAAGTCTATCTGAGATGGACCCTGATGAAGAGATGATGAAGCTATGTGCTCTTATGGTGAAAGGAATCACAAAGATTGCATACAGGAAATTCAGAAGGGGAAAGAAGTTTTCCAGGAAAGGTGCAAGTTCTGATAAGAAAGGTTTCAGAAAATCTGAAGGCAAAGGAGAAAAGTCTGACAGAGGAGATTACTCAAATATCAAATGCTACAACTGTGGTAAGAAAGGCCACATATCTCCCGAATGCAAGAAAGTGAAGAGTGACAAAGGCAAGGCTCTTGTCACAAAGAAGATAAGCTGGACAGACAATTCAGATTCTGAAATTGAGGTGAACTATGCCTTGATGGAAAATGCTGATAGCAGTTCTGAAGCTGCTGAGTTAAAGGTACCTCAAACAACTTATGCTTTTGATACTGATGATACTGCTGAGTTGAGAAGATATCTTAAAACCATGTTCATTAGTTATAGAGATCAAACTTTAACATGTGAAAGATTAACTTCTGAAAATCTTGCTTATAAAAAGAGGAATGATTATTTAGAAAAAGAGTTAGTTATGTTCCATCAAACTTAGAAAGATAGAGATGATGCTTTCTATGTTAGAGATGAAGTGCTTAAAATTAATGAATCTCTAAAAACTGAGTTACAAAAGGAAAGAGAGATTATCAGGACTTGGACTAACTGTGGCAGAACAACTCAGAATTTGTGAAGTAGTGGAAACTGGAAAGAGGGCTTAGGTTATGGAGATGATAAGAATGATAAATGAACTGTAGAAATTGAGCCTATAGTTGTTAAACAAAAGCCAAAGGTAAATCCTGTTAAGTTTGTAGCTATAAAGTTTGATATTGATAAATCAGAAGTTAAAGAGAAATTAACTTCTGACAAACCAAAACAGGATAAGCCAACTGAAGTAAACATAGGCTTAATGACAAAGAAGCAGCTTAAGCATAAGCTAAAAGATGTTAAGAATGTAAACAAGGTAAATCCACCTAGGAAAAATAGGAATGGAAAAGTATGTGTGAATAAAAGTGAATATACAGCTGAAGATATCTCATCTATTACAAAAGATGCAAAGGTAAAACATTTGCTGCATAGTACCATTGATAATGTCATGTCAAACAGGGTAATTAACTACAAGAATGCAAAAGAGATATGGGATGCCTTGGATACAAGATGCCAGGGAACTGATTCAATTAAGAAGAACGGGAGGACTATACTCACTTAAGAGTATGAGCACTTTGACTCAAAACCTGATGAGTCATTGACTGGTTTATATGATAGATTTTTCAAACTCTTGAATGATCTGTCACTGGTGGATAAGAAATATGATCTTGAAGATACTAATCTCAAATGCCTTTTAGCTCTTCCTGAAAGTTGGGATTTGAAGGCCACAACTATAAGAGACAACTATGCTCTTGATGAAACTACTCTTGATGAAATTTATGGTATGTTCACGACTCATGAACTTGAGATGGATCAAAGAAGCAAGAGGCATGGGAGAAAGTCAAGGACAGTTGCTCTTAAGGCTGAGGAGGAATCCCCTAAAGTTGTTGTCTCAAAGAAAGGCAAAGGAAAGGAACTCATCATAAGGTCTGATACTGAGTCATCAAGTCCTGTTAGTGATGAGGATTCAGAAACTTAAAGTCTATCTGAGATGGACCCTGATGAAGAGATGATGAAGCTATGTGCTCTTATGGTGAAAGGAATCACAAAGATTGCATACAGGAAATTCAGAAGGGGAAAGAAGTTTTCCAGGAAAGGTGCAAGTTCTGATAAGAAAGGTTTCAGAAAATCTGAAGGCAAAGGAGAAAAGTCTGACAGAGGAGATTACTCAAATATCAAATGCTACAACTGTGGTAAGAAAGGCCACATATCTCCCGAATGCAAGAAAGTGAAGAGTGACAAAGGCAAGGCTCTTGTCACAAAGAAGATAAGCTGGACAGACAATTCAGATTCTGAAATTGAGGTGAACTATGCCTTGATGGAAAATGCTGATAGCAGTTCTGAAGCTGCTGAGTTAAAGGTACCTCAAACAACTTATGCTTTTGATACTGATGATACTGCTGAGTTGAGAAGATATCTTAAAACCATGTTCATTAGTTATAGAGATCAAACTTTAACATGTGAAAGATTAACTTCTGAAAATCTTGCTTATAAAAAGAGGAATGATTATTTAGAAAAAGAGTTAGTTATGTTCCATCAAACTTAGAAAGATAGAGATGATGCTTTCTATGTTAGAGATGAAGTGCTTAAAATTAATGAATCTCTAAAAACTGAGTTACAAAAGGAAAGAGAGATTATCAGGACTTGGACTAACTGTGGCAGAACAACTCAGAATTTGTGAAGTAGTGGAAACTGGAAAGAGGGCTTAGGTTATGGAGATGATAAGAATGATAAATGAACTGTAGAAATTGAGCCTATAGTTGTTAAACAAAAGCCAAAGGTAAATCCTGTTAAGTTTGTAGCTATAAAGTTTGATATTGATAAATCAGAAGTTAAAGAGAAATTAACTTCTGACAAACCAAAACAGGATAAGCCAACTGAAGTAAACATAGGCTTAATGACAAAGAAGCAGCTTAAGCATAAGCTAAAAGATGTTAAGAATGTAAACAAGGTAAAGCCACCTAGGAAAAATAGGAATGGAAAAGTATGTGTGAATAAAAGCAATGATTATAAGCCTGTTCCTAATGCTCCTAGAAAAAAATGTAATAACTATGGAAATTCTAACCATCTGGCTTCTTTTTGCAGGAAGAATAAGAACATAAACTCCTTACCTTCAAAATCAGGAGTTAAGAGTCAGTCTGTTAGATATAGGCCACAAAATCCTTGTTTTCATTGTGGTAGTTTATGGCATTCCATTTATACTTGTAAGGAATATGATAGTTTGTACTATGATTATTATCAAATAAAACCTTCTTTAAAGAAAGTTAGCATTATTCCTTCTAGTGTAAGTTCTGATGCAAAGTCTGATAATTCTGATAAGAAAACTGTTAACATAAATTCTGATGCTAAATCCGCTGCAAATGTTAACAAACTTAATAAGGCCAAATGATCCAAGCAAGTCTGGGTCCTTAAAACTAATCATTAGTGGTCTTTGTGATTGCAGGGCAACAGGAAAAACATCCTAGTTCTGGACAGTAGATGTTCAGGACACATGACTGGAAATAAAGCCCTACTATCAGACTTTGTGGAGAAAGCTGGCCCATGTGTTTCTTATGGAGATGGCAACATGGGAAAAACTCTGGGATATGGCAATATCAATCTTAGGAATGTCATTATTGAAAAAGTAGCTCTAGTCTCAGGACTTAAACACAATTTGCTGAGTGTTAGTCAAATCTGTGACATAGGTTATCATGTAGATTTCTTTGAAGAACACTGTGAAGTTGTTAGCAAATCTACAGGAAAAGTTGTTCTGAAAGGATACAGGCATGGTAACATTTATGAAGCCAAGCTTTCAACAAGTACTGATGGTTCTGCAATCTGTCTGTTAAGTAGAACATCAATTGAAGAAAGCTGGAATTGACACAAGAAACTCTCTCATTTAAATTTCAATAATATAAATAAACTAGTCAAGAAAGATCTTGTGAGAGGACTGCCAAAATCATTATTTGCTCCTGATGGCCTTTGTGATTCATGTCAATAGGCAAAACAAAGAAAATCTTTATTCAAGAGAAAGACTGAATCTTCAATTCTTGAGCCTTATCACCTTCTACATGTTGATCTATTTGGTCCAGTGAATGTCATGTCTATTGCAAATAAAAAATATGCTATGGTCATAGTGGATGAGTTCACCAGATACACATGGGTGTATTTCTTGCACAAAAAAAAGTTAAACTGCATCTATCTTGATTGATCATGTCAAACAACTGGATAAAGTGGTTAAAGACTCTGTGAAAATCATAAGAAGTGATAATGGCACTGAGTTCAAGAATTTGATCATGGAAGAGTTCTGCAAAGACCAAGAAATCAAGCAGGAATTCTCTGCTCCTGGAACTCCACAACAAAATGGAGTTGTTGAAAGAAAGAATATAACTCTTATTGAAGCTGCACGAACTATGCTTGATGAAGCAAAGTTACCAACCTATTTTTGGGCTGAAGCTGTGCAGACTGCTTGTTTTACTCAGAATGCAACACTTATCAACAAGCATGGAAAGACACCATATGAGATGGTGAAGAAAAAGAAGCCAAATCGGAAGTATTTTCATGTATTTGGATGCAAGTGTTTTGTTCTTAGGACTCATCCTGAACAGCTATCCAAATTTGATCTAAAAGCTGATGAAGGAATTTTTGTTGAATATCCACTTTCTACAAAAGCCTTCAGAGTCTACAATTTAAGAACAAGGGTTGTCATGGAATCCATCAATGTTTCTTTTGATGATAGGAAGATTACTAGACTTAAATATTTCAATGATCATGATCAGCTGAGATTTGAGAATGAAGTTTTAAATTCTGATTTTGTAAATCCTGATAGTCTAAATTCTGAGAGTCTAAATCCTGATACTGCAAACTCTGATGGGTTAAACTCTGATGTTATTGAAACTGTGGTGACTATGCCAAAGTAAAATGTACCTGTACAGGGGGAGCATATAGAAGATCCAACCACATCTCAAGAAGCATCAGAATCTAGAACAGGCTCTTCAAGTTCTGATTCATCAAGTTCTGATGAGCCAAGTTCTGATAATTCTGGAAACTTAAATTCTGAAGGATCCAACTTAGAGAACATAATTTTAGGGGGAGCATCATAAAATGTTAATGAAGACAACATGGATCATGGGGGAACATCCAGTTCTAGAGATAACCTTCCATCTGCAACGAAGTGAACTAAAGCACATAAACCTGACTTGATTATTGGAGATCCTGAAGCAGGTATAAGAACTAGAACAACAACATCAAATGAATGTCTCTATCACTCTTTTCTTTCTCGGACTGAACCAAAGAAAGTGGAAGAAGCTCTTCAATATGCTGATTGGGTGCAAGTAATGCAGGAAGAGTTAAATGAATTTGAAAGAAATAAAGTCTGGACCCTAGTGCCAAGACCAAAGAACATATTTGTTGTTGGTACAAAGTGGGTGTTCAGAAATAAAACTGATAGTGATGGCATAATTACAAGGAATAAAGCAAGGCTGGTTGCAAAAGAATATTCTCAATAGGAGGGAATTAATTATGATGAAACATTTGCACCAGTTGCTAGATTGGAAGCCATAAGGATATTTTTGGCTTATGCTGCTCACAAAATATTTACAGTCTTTCAAATGGATGTAAAAAGTGCTTTTCTTAATGGAGAATTAGAAGAAGAAGTATATGTTAAACAACCTCCAGGTTTTGTAGATTCAAAATTTCCTCATCATGTCTACAGACTTTATAAAGCACTTTATGGCCTTAAGCAAGCTCCAAGAGCATGGTATGAGACATTAGCTCAGTTTCTTCTGGAAAGTGGATTTAACAGAGGGACTATTGACAAAACATTGTTTTATCTCAACCATGGAAATGACTTACTTTTGGTGCAGATATATGTTGATATCATTTTTGGTTCTACAAATGACAGACTTTATAAAAGGTTTGCCAAGCTAATGCTGTCAAGATATCAAATGAGTATGATGGGAGAACTTAGCTATTTTCCGGGCCTTCAAGTCAAGCAGAATGAAAAAGGAACTTTTATCTATCAATCTAAGTACACCAGAAATTTGTTGAAGAAATTTGGAATGCAAGATTGTTCAAGTGCATCCACTCCTATGGCCACTACAATAAAATTGGATAAAGATACTGGTACATCAGTAGATATTACTGATTATAGAGGTATGATTGGCTCACTACTCTATCTAACTGCAAGTAGACCTGATATCATGTATGCTACCTGTCTTTGTACAAGATTTCAAGCCGATCCAAGAGAACCTCACTTAATAGCTGTGAAAAGAATTTTCACGTACCTTAAGGGTACAGCTGATCTGGGATTGTGGTATCCTAGAGAATCAGACTTTAAGCTAATAGGTTACTCAGATGCAGATTTTATAGGATACAAAATTGACAGGAAAAGCACAAGTGGAAGTTTCCAATTTTTTGGAGGCATATTAGTTTCTTGGTTTAGCAAGAAACAAAAGTCAATTTCCACATCAACTGCAGAAGCTGAATACATTGCTGCAGGAAGCTGTTGTGCACAGATTCTTTGGATGAAGAATCAGTTACTGGATTATGGGTTAACATATTCTAAAATCCCTATTTACTGTGATAATCAAAGTGCTATTGCTATGACAGGTAATCCAGTTCAACACTCAATGACAAAGTACATCAGCATAAGGTACCACTTCATAAGGGAACATGTGGATGAAGGTACAGTGGAATTGCATTTTGTTCCAACAGATTAACAACTAGCAGATATCTTCACAAAACCACAATGTGTAGCTACTTTTACAAGATTGGTAAATGAACTTGGAATGGTTTCAGGTTCTTTCTCTAAATTTGCTTAGCTTATGTTCTGATACATCAGACTTTATGATCAGTATTTACAGATATTACTATCTTTGTGTATTATGTGCTTAAATTGAAATTTTCTAAGTGCTGATTATTGTCTGATGTGAATTTCAAAACTCTGATAGTGATATGAATGTTTCTGTGACTATTCAATCCAATGAGGATCATTGTGCTAGATGTTGACCTAGTAGTATTTAATAAACTCATAATCCCATGTTTAAAGTAATTGTTTATGTGGAAATATTTTAACACAAGCAAATTCTGATATTGAGCTTGGTTAAAGTTTACTTTGTGTATCTGATTACTAAGTCAAAAACTAGAATAATGCTTCTTATCTGTTAAGTTCTGATGTTAGTAAATCTGATGGATGTACTAAGTGCTGATAAGCCTCACTTATCAAAAGAAAAGGAAAAAAAAAGAAATATCAGGTACTCCTTTGAGATCTAGAGAAAAGTATATGTGGAAAGGAAGACCCAAGTGCATTGCTAGTATTAAGTAATATGCATTAGAAAAGCAAAATAAAATTTTCTTGGTGACTTTTCACATTCTCTGATTACTGGAGAAATACTCTGATAATAGCATAAATTCTGATAAGCAGTTGTGACTCACTCACACTGAGAAGCCACTGTAAAAAGGAATTTCAAAAGATGCATAAAATGAGCACAAAACAGTTGAGGTGGACTCATACATGAACTCATTCTATAGTAGACTTCAGAATAATGACAAATTTTAAGCAAAGTTCTTAGTTATGCCTTATTTCTAAGATGTACTGAAGTGAATCAGACTTTACTATTTGTTTGATATTTAGCTTAATGCACACACATACACTCCATATGAATGATGAATATTACTGTGGTGATAAATGTTGTTTTAGATGAACAGTTTAAGTGTCAGTTGCATAAATTCTGAGGACAAGTTCTGATGGAAGTTCTGATGATTAAGTTCTGATGTACTCATATCACTATTTGTGTGAAGAATAACAGGAATAAACATTCACTTTTCGAGTAAAGGAGCCATATTCTGATGACTTTTAAATCCTGATAAGAATCAAGTTTTGATGCTGACGTGGCAGTATTTATTTACTTGGTTTATTTTTGGTCATTACTTGAACGGTCATATTTTTACAGAATATTGGTTTATGTGGGATAAAGCAGTAATAATCATTTGTTTAGTGGGAACAATTTTTTTAAAAAAACTGAACGTGCAATATAATTATTACTTATTACCGTGCCCATTAACTTTTGCCTTAACTGTTGCATGCCTCACAGGTGTAAAGGTCTGTTCCACTTCTTATTAACTGCTGTCACGTGGGGTGTTTAAGTAAAAGAGATAAAAGATTTTCAAATCTTTTATTTTCATTTTTATTCTACTCTCTCTCTTTTCTTATTATCTCTCACATTTTCTGACGGTTTTCTTTACAGACATTTTCTCAAACACCTTATAGGCACTCTAACTTCTCACTTATTTCTGATGACGCCCAAGGATTTAATTGTTGATGGAGCCAAGTTTGTCCCAAATATTTATGCTGCAATCCTGACCAAGGCTGAAGCTCCATCATATTTGCACTTTGTGCAAGATTTATTAGCTCATAGTGAGATTGGGTATGCTTTGACCCAACCTCAAACTATTTCCAGCCAACAAGTGCTGACATTTTGGAGAACTGAGTTTTTTGATGATGGTGGTGCTACTGGTACTCTAAGCATCATTTTCACATCAGGAGATGTCGAGCATGTGGTTACTCCTGGAGCTGTTCATAAAGCTCTCCACTTACCTGAAGGTTGCACATTCTCATCAGTGGAGGATCCTGTCTTACAGCAGCTCATGGCCAGTTTGGGCTATGAGAAAAGTTTGGGAAAACTGGGTCAACTAAAAAGAGCAAATATCAGAAAGGAATGGAGCTTTTTCTTTGATTGTATCACTAAGGCATTCGCTAATAAGTGCTCCAACTTTGATGCTATTCCCATCATGAGTCAACAAATCGGGTATGCCCTTATTCATCAAACTCATTTTGATTTTGCAAGTGCTGTGATAGGTTTCATAGGGGATAGGATGACAGAGGATAGAAATGTAGTATACTTTGCTAGATTCTGTCAGCTTATATATACATTTTGTTGTGTTGATGAACCCTAACCTACAAGTGATTTAATTCCACCCTTTAAGCTTGCAAAAAGGGCCTTTAATGATTTGTTAAATGATGACATTAAGAAACAAGTACAGAGACCCTTACAGATTCCTCAGTTAGTAAAACAGATTCTGGTAAATGCTGATCCACAAACATACACATCTGTTTACCCTGATGTTCAACCCACCAACACATCACAGCCAACTCTACAGCCATCAGAACATACCACAACTACACAAACACCTCAAACTTCTCAACCTCAACCTACTCAACCCTCCATCAGGACATATTTCAAACCATCACAGTCATCTCAACCTCAACCTTCAGCACATCCTGTGAAGCCTTCATCTTCAAAACCCAAGAGGACTAATATTTTTGTTCCTACTGGAAAAATTCTTGCTGAGCACCTTGCCAAAGCTGATGACATGCTGATAAATGGTGATTTCAAGGCACAACTGAGAGTTACTGCAATGAGTACTAGGCACCTTCAAGGTCAACACTCAATAACTCATGACAAGGTGAATAAAATTCAAGAATCCTTGATCCAGCAAGATATGAATATAAAATTGGAAAAGAACAGATTTTTCAAGCCAGCCTTTGACAGAATTGGGTATATTGGAAAAACTCAGGAGAAGCAACAAGCTCAGATTGATGAAATTCTAAAGAATCAAGCTTCTCATCAAACTCAACTCAATGAGATCCAATCCTCAGTGGAATTGCTTGTCTTTCTTCTTTTACCTGCTGATGCCAAAAAGGGGGAGAAAGTAATTAAGTCCAAATACAAATCTACTCAATCACTGAAAGGAAAGGATGATGAAAATGATGACCAGGGAAACTCTGGAATGGGTAGAGGTCATGGTCAAGGCAAAGGTGGCAAAGGTTCTTCATCAAAGACAACTGAAATTTCTACACAAAGAACAAGTTTTGATACTGGGAGAAGAATAAGTTCTGATACTAGTAAAAGGATAAGTTCTACTGAACATCTGGAACTTGATGAAGAAATTTGAAGGAGATTATTTCTTAAAGAAAATCCTGGAATGGACTTTGAAAGTCTAAAGGAAGAGGAAGCTAGATTAAAGCAGAAAAAGTCAACTCAAAATCTAAAGCTTCTGTTGTTGAAAAGAAACTTCCAAAACTTAAGGGTATTGTGATTAAGGAAAGGACAAATTCTGAGGCAACCAAAGCCAAATCACAAGTGGAGGTAGATCCAAGATCCAAGGGCAAAGAAAAAGTTGATGAACCTGTAAAGGTATATGTGCCAGTCATGGATGAAGAAATAATTGATGAAGAAGATGCTAGTCTTACTCTGATGAAAAAGAAGATTTCTCAAACAACCTCTGACATGGCTCAAGTTGTTTAGAGTCAAGATGTAGTAAGTTCTGATATGACAGTGAAGCAAGCAACCTCTGACATAGCTCAAGTTGGCTTGATATCAGAAGATAAGGAAAATGAAACCTCTGACATTGCTCATGTTAAACCTTCAAAGATGCTACTACCAAGATTCACCAAAGCTCAATAGACTCAACCTTTAAAGACTATATCAAGTGGTTTTGAAGCAAGAGTTGTTATAGGAAAGGAAGCAAGAGACAAATCTGGATTGGGTAATTCAAAAGAGAAGAGAGTAAGCAATACTACCAATGATCCAACTTTCTTAAGTGAACCAGGTGTAGGAGCAACTCCTGAGAGATTGAATCAACTTGAATCTGTACAAATGGTTTACCATTCTATTTTGAAAGAACATATCATGTTATATTTTATGACATATGGGAGGGTATTCCAGATCAGGAAGAATGCTATTCCACTAAAGTATTTTGAAAAATTGGAACATGTTCTATATCTACTTCAAGTGAAAAACAGATCAACAGATGGTGCTGCAGATTATTTAAGATCAAATATTCAAAGACAGAAGAAGCTTTACTCTGTAAAGTCTGACAGCCCATACTGTCCCAAGTACAGATCTCATAGTGGAGAAATTGTTGAAATGAAGCCTAATACTGCTAAAATCATCACTACATTTTATGGTATTAAGGGACTTGAATTCAATCTTGAGTCTGACAAAGCCTAATCAGACTAGATCAGGATATAGGGAAAGCTAAAATAAATGATCTCAGGGCTGCTATCTTTCAAACTGGTGAAGATACAGTTGAATTCAAGAATGCTAAAAGGAGGATGGTCAATGAACTTGAATATGCTGAGAGATGTTTGTTGAAGAACTATCTCAGGACAACTCTTGACATCAAAGAGATCAGAAATTGAAGCCAAAGATCTACAACTGCTTAAAGTTTGAAGTGTATGCAGACTGAAGCTATTATCAGACCTTGAGGATGGTAAAGCTATAAGGACTGTAAGTTGTAGTTATCTAGTCAAATTCTCATGCATTTGTACTTAATATTTTTGACATCATCAAATATCTGTTAAACTTGTATATTATGCTAATTTACAAGTTGGGGGAGATTGTTAGATATATTTGTGATGTCATGTCTAATATGATTTTTGTTTAGTTTTCAGATCTTACTTAACAGGATAAATCAGTACTTAGCTGGAAATCAGTACTTATACTGAAGTCAGGACTTAAGATATCAGAACTTAAGTTGTCAGAACTTAAGTTATCAGGAGATATTTATCAGGAGATAATATTAGGACTTAAGGAGATGTTCAGATAAGGAAGGCGGCTGATTGAAAGGAAAGAAGATCAAGACAAACGTAAGAAGAAATATGCATGGAGAAGAATTCTATAAGGAATAGAATACTTGGAAGAAAAGATAACTGATTGATATATATTAGGAAGCAGGATTGTATTCGATATCAATTAGAAGATTATCTTGTAACTGTGTAGTATATAAACACAGACATAGGGTTTACACTATATGTGTTATCATAATCGAGTTTATTAATTATTGTAACCCTAGCAGCTCTCGTGATAATTTGTTCATCACTGAGAGAGGACAGTTCTTTGTAACAGAGTTTATTGTGTTGAATAAAATCTATTTTCTATTACTTAAGTTCTTATATTCGATTTGATTGTAGTAAACACTGTATTCAACCCCCTTCTACAGTGTGTGTGACCTAACATGATGATTTGAAGATCAAGGGTAATCCCACATGGAGGCCATCCAAGGAAGCAATACAAGAAAGAAGACATGTAATAATTAACTTATATTTATTTTTCATCTCAGATTGACCTAGATCTTTCTCATTATCTTGATGAAGATCACATAGGATGAAGCAATAACCAACCATATTTATTTATTGCACTTTATATATATATGCACATATGATGAATGTATGTGTATAGTAGTTTATAAAGATGCATGCTTAATTAGATTAAGGATGTATGTATTATATACGACTCCCATGCCATGCTTGCTAAACAAGATAAAATCTGTAATGATTCAAATTTTTAAAATTAACAAACGATTATAAGATTCTCGTGTTTATGAAACACGGAATAAAATACAAATTTTCTTTGTTTTTGACATGGGGCGATTTTGTCAAAAGCGAGTTCATTGAACTTGTAAGGTTGTGGGTTTAAAGCGAGACCGTTGTGACTCCCCCACTACCTGGAAATTAAACCATTGACGAATATTGATTTGAAGTATTTTATTCAAGGAAAAATTAGGAATCTCTTTATGATGGGATCATGATCGTTTTAAAATTAACAAAACCCTAAAGTTTATATTAAGTTGATCAGATGCCTTCCAATGAGTCCAGTGCGTTAACCCCTGGATCGACCAGAAGTGGGTTCACCAAAGCGAAGTACTCCTATCTATCATGGGAGATGTGTTGAAGCTTATTGATACTTTTTGACTATTGGGTTTGACTTAACTAAGTTATCACAATAGGATTGTGAACTTAGAGGCATAGAGTTTGGCGATATTTATTAGATAAATATGAACAAATGTTGTTCCACCAAGCTATCCAAGAGTTATATAGTTGATATAATTGACAAATGTTGTCTACCTAAATAATCATGTTTTAGGACGAAACCAAAGCTGACCTAGCGCGTGGTGAAATATGGATCTTGGCTCACTAGAAAGGATATAAAGATATTTTATCCGAATTAATAGTTAGGGATATTGATTTGATAAAAATAGTGGAAGATATATATTGTGAATATATATATAATTAATCACTTGAACATAATTTAATGATCATCTGTAGACTAAGTCATTTTATGCACTTTAATATTGTAGATATCAAATGACAAATAACAAAAATAACTTCTCTATGTAATAGTCCTTGAGAAGGACAATCTGCATGAAATAATTTACTCGATTGACATGAGAACTTGAGAATTATCCTCAGATTCAAGGATGTCACTCAAACCCCTCTCTTATTTCTTCTAGCTGAGAATGAAACATGTGCAGAATAAAATGCTTACCAGAAGCAAATTAATTATGCAACTGATATTTCATGTCTCATGCTTGTAATTATGAGTGCTGAGCTTTAGAAGCAACTAGAGCATAATGATGCTTATGATATGATTGAGCACCTTCAAAAGATGTTTGAAGGATAGGCTCGTCAGAAAGATTTGACAAAAATAAGGCACCATACTTTTGCATTAATGGGAGAATCATATCCGGTTGGACCACATGTTCTAAAGGTGATAGGCATATGTACCTTGATATTTTGGGTTTCAAAAATGGTATAGAGACTCAGCTTAATTTGATCAAACGATCTTTGAACAACTTCTATTCTCAGTTTGTTAAGAACAAAAGGAATGAGATAAACAGAACACTCACTGAGTTGTTAAACATGTTTAGAACTTCTGGAAATAACACGATAAAGGCATGAATTACATCCATAGTGATGATGTACACATGGAATGCAAATGGGAAAGGAAAGTGGACAGGCAAGGTGAAGATTTGATCTTATTCGGTGCCAAACCAAAGTCCAATCCCAAAGGGCTTTTTAAGCCTAATAGTGGTGTTGCTAAAGGAGATGATTGTCATTTATGTGGAAATAACTGGATGAATGTGAAAGAGATGTGTCCTAAGTCCAATCATGTATGATGATTTAGGAATAACTTTTATGTAATCTGTTTTGATTTCATTGATATTAATAAAAAACTTGTTTTGGTTTTATTACGGGCTTTATCTATTTAAGTGTTTAAATAAGATATACCATAGTTTAGAGTAAAGCTTTTTATGGATTATGATGAGATCATAATAATGAGACCTAAAAGATGATAACTTTAAACTTAAATATTTCCTGGTCGTAGGATTACTAACTGGTAATTAGTAATCCACAAAGATCGGTACATACTATGCTTGCTTCATTATGAAGGATGTCTGTTCTCATAGACATTTGTGTGGTGCCACTATAGCTAGTATGTAGGTGCTTATTATAGAATAAGTTCACTGAACATGACTCACACAGCTGAACAACTGATGGATTTCACTCATGTGTCAGCAGTTGTTCACATAGTGATAGTTGCACACGTATCCTTAGACTTGAGGTCATCATAGTCATCTTGTGTACACTGAACTATGTTTTGGTTTAGTTCTTAGTCTCCAGGGACAATTATAAGGGCTCTACTGGGTATAGGAATTTGTACACGAAGATAATGCATGATCAATAAAGGATCTACCCCTTCCAGTGAAGGAAGAGAATGTTCAATGCTGATCCACTTATGCTAGTTCAGGAATCTCTGGCCAGAGTGAATGAAATTAGAAAGGAGTTTCTAATTTACATTAAATAGAACTAAGCATAGTGAATGGGAAAGCAAATGATTAAATAAGATAGGCTTGACACAAGTTCCATGCCTTGTATTTAATCGTGACATTGCAGGGTAGAAGGAATTGATTGTACGGTAACTACTCACTAAATAAGTTTTTGGTATTCTAAGCAGTGAATTCGTATTATCCGGATAGTAGCGATATGCTGAGAAGTATCCCTCACGATGTAGAATAAATATGATTAATTTATTAATTAATCATATTTAATGAATTAGAGAATTTACATAAATAATGATAAAATAGTTTTATTATTATTTATTTCTACTACCGGCTTAATATTGAACCTACATGGTCACACCATAAAAGAGAATGATTTAATGATGGAGGAATTAATTAATAATGGCTGGTAATTATTTATTTGTGAAATAAATAATTAATTAGCAGATTTAATAATTGATTAAATGAGATTTAATTAATTATAAATTAATTAAGAAAAGTTCTTAATATTATTAATTAAGAATTTAATTTTAGAAATTAAATCAAGTGAGAGAATTATTTTTCTAAAGTGTTTAGAAAAGGGATTAATGATTAAAAGGTGTTTTAATTATTAGTTAATTGGTTAATAAGAATAATCAATTAAAGGGTTAATAATAATAATATTTTATGGAAAATTTTCAGCTAAATATTTTGCCTATAAATATACTCTTATAAACCCTATTTGCCTCAACCCAAATAATTAACCCTAATTCTAGAGTAGAACAAGAGGGAGGCAACTAATTCTCTCAACCTCTTCCTCCTCCATCACATTGTACTCTTGGTGGATACCGGTGAAGTGCTTCACACTTGAGGAGCAGCTGCTAGGGATTTCCGTTCATCGTTCTTGGATCGCTATTAAAGACCTCCATCTTTCCATTAACGTAAACCTTCTTAAGGTAAACATACTGAACTACGAATTAAAAATTATTTTTCGCATGGATCCTGCGGAGGGTTTCGGTTTTTTTAAGATTTAAATTTATGTTTTCGTTGCGTTTATGTGCTAAAAACCCTTCAGAATGGAAGTTAAATTATCGAGCTTATTTGGAAGATCTAAAGAAGAAGACTAGCAATGGTCAAACTTCAGGTATAGGGTTAGAATTGGACCAAAAGTTGTTGCTCTAGTTGAAGGAACTCGATACCTAATGTTGCCCATAAGGCGAGATTGAGAACTTGATAAATTGTTATTACGTGCCTTCCTTTAGCGGATACATTAAGTCAATTTCTTGTCAGGACAAGAAAGGTTTTCATTTTAATTAAATAAACAATAGTTGGTTATTCTATTTCAATGATAAAACTTATAATGTTGCACAATTAGTTAACAATTTATATGTTCTAAGTTGACTCAAATCAAACATTACCTCTAGCATTGTCGTTAAGCCATATTAATGAGAAACGCATTTCTTAGTTACATATAGATGAACTTGGGTAAGTTTGATTTTGAATCATACGAAAGATGCGAACTTTGTCTCATTGGCAAAATAACTAAAGCTTCTTTTACCTGATCAGGTGAAAGGGCCACCGAACGATTATGACTTATACATAATGATGTATGTGATCGAATGCGTATGATGGCAAGGGGTGGCTTATACTACTTCATAACATTTACTGATGATTTCAATAGATATTGATATGTATTTCTTATGAAGAATAAATCTGATTCTTTTGAAATGTTCAAAGAATATAAGGCTAAAGTAGAAAAGCAAATAGAGGAAAGTATAAAAGTTCTACGATCAAATCGTGGAGGAGAATACTTAAGCCTCAATTTCAGTAGATATTGATATGTATTTCTTATGAAGAATAAATCTGATTCTTTTGAAATGTTCAAAGAATATAAGGTTAAAGTAAAAAAGCAAACAGAGGAAAATATAAAAGTTCTACGATCAGATCGTGGAGGAGAATACTTAAGCCTCAAGTTGCGTTGATGTACTAAAAACCCTTCAATGGCATCAGAGCAGCTTGCGAAAAGTTTTTAATTCGTTTATGTGTTTAACTGTTTTCGATATATGAGCATGTATGTGATTCGCCATGATTTGATGTTGATATAATATGCTTATATATGTATGGTTTTGAATATATGATATACATGTGAGTTGTATAATCATAAGATGATTATGTAATCTGTATATATACTGATATATACATGATTTATATTTATTCTAATTATGAGAATTATATTAGATACGAATTCTGAATTGGCTGCTGCAGATTTGCTGAAATCTGGGTCTAGTATCCGATTTACGCAAACGAATACCCTATTCCATAGGTAAACGAGCGTATGAACAAAACTGATAGTTTAAGCTATCAACGACTTGTCTGTAAGGCGTTTGACGTCGTTTACTGCCCGTAAACAGTGATTCTTGTTTTTCTGATTTGATTCTGATTTTTATGATTTTTGTCATATTTTTTTTTATGATTAGATCATGGATAATATGATATGTTAAGATCAGATTATGTGTTTTAACATGCTTTTATGTGTTGTATGAGCATAGTGGATGGTTATGGCCTTTCGACCTTAGTGTAATGGTTTTGGTTTTGGTTTAAATACGACTTGCATGTCGTCAATCTTTGTAATCATAAATCTCGAATATAACTCGAGTTATTCTTGTAAGTTCATTAGATTAGTTTTACTTTCAATCTATGTAATGTAATTGAAGACTCAAGAAGGTTATCCAATGGAGGTGATACAAAAAAGAAGACGAGGCATACAAGAAGTCTAAACAAAGAAGAAGACTTATGTAATAAGTAGTTGTATTTATTTCCATCACCATATTAGATTGACCTTGATCTTTATCATGAGCTTGATAAAGATCACATAGGATGGGGCCATAACCAAACACATTTACTTTATTGCACTTTACATTTACTTGTTTATTTAATTTTAAATATGAGATATATGCCTATGTTTACCATGCGATGATAGATTTAGGTGAACTTAAATCAATATAAGGCGTGCTCTAGAAAATCTAGAATAGGAATCATTTCTTGCCTTAACAATAATATTATGAATACAATCATGAGATTCTTGTGTTTATGAAACACATAATTAAATATGAATTTTCAATATTGAGAGAAAGGATGATTCTGTCAAAAGCAGATTTCTATCTGTAAGAAAGGGGTATTAAGTGACGCCTCTTGACAATGCTCCCCCCGATCTGGGAATCATCTGATTATCGATTATTGATTTGAAATATTTAATTTAAAAGGAAGAATCTCTTTATAATATGATTATGATTGTAATATATTATAATCCCTCTAAAATTAAATAATATCAAGTAGTAATTGGCCAATGACACAACGGGCTTGTGTTGGTCATAGCCTTCCAACATGGTAGAAATTGGTTCTTATTTTTAAATCATTGTCGTTTCGTGCTACAGCCGAGGGCTTTGATTTTGAAATAAGAAATACTTGTCTATTATATAGAGATGTGTACATTGAATTAGAATCTAAAGGTCATTACGTGCTACAGCCGTGGGCCGTTGGAGACTGATTCAATTGTACGAAATGTTGGGTAAGACTTGACTTATAATATTGAGTTTGTCGTGCTACAACCGTGACTCAATTATTCAAGAGGCTAAAGTTTTATTAGGGAATAACATAAGATGTAATTGACAAGAGTTGTCTGCCTATTGAACATGACATGACGTTTCGTGCTACAGCCGAGGTTGTGTGATGGAATGTAGGATCCCTATTCCCACTAGCATTATGAATGCTTAATTTTCACTTAGGGGTTGTATAAATTAGATAAACTAGTGGGAGCCACTTATGAATAAATACCCGATTCATATAGTGTCTTGAAATGAAATTGAATATTTGCTAAGTGTTGTTATGTGTTCATCATTTACAGATTTACTATATTCGTTATGTCTTCTGCACTATCACTCCAGAGTATACTAGATGCTCACAAGTTGACTGGTCCTAATTTTGCTGACTGGCTTCAAAACTTGAGAATTTTTCTCAGGGTTGAGAAGCTGGAATATGTGCTTGACTCACCTAAGCCTACTGAACCTGCTAACGATGCACATAATGATGAATATGTTGTGTATCGTAAGTGGATAGATGATGCAAATGTTGCTCAATGCATCATGCTAGCTTCCATGAACATTGAGCTACAGAAGTAACATGAGCATATGGATGCTCACACTATCCTTATGCATCTACAAGAGTTGTATGATGTGGCAGGGAGGACAGCTCGATATGAGATATCGAAGGAACTGTTCGGTTGTAGGATGTCTGAGGGATCATCTGTGAATGACCATGTACTTAAGATGATCAATTTGATTGAACGTCTTGGACAACTTGGTTTTGCCATGGATGGGGAGCTGAGCCAAGATTTGGTCTTGAAATCACTTCCGTGTTCGTTCTCGCAGTTTGTTGTGAACTTTCACATGAATAAGCTGGATGTTAGCCTACCTGAACTCCACAACATGTTGAAGACTGCGGAATCGAATTTTCCCCCTAAGAAGAGTTCTGTTCTTCTAATTGGTGAAGGTTCCAATCCTAAGAAAAGGAAGAAGAACCCTTCCAAGAAGAAGAAAGTAGGTGAGAAAAAGCCGGTTCCACCAAAACTTGAAGACCCCAAGAGTAAAGCTGTTTGCTTTCACTGTAACAAGGTGGGGCACTGGAAGAGGAACTGCAAGGTTTACCTTGCAGAATTGAAGAAGAAGAAGGGTAGTGAGACTACCGCTTCTGATTCAGGTATGGTAATGATCGAAGTTAATATGTCACTAAGTCAAATTTCTACTTGGGTATAAGATACCGCCTGTGGTTCTCATATTTGCAATTCATTGCAGGGACTAAGGAGAAGTAGGACTCTTGAAGAAGAGGAGGTGATTCTACGGATGGGAAATGGAGCAAGAGTTGCTGCTAAAGCTGTAGGATCATTTCATTTACATATGCCTACGGGCAAGACTATTATTCTAAATAATTGTTATTTTGTTCCCTCGATTGTGAGGAATATTATTTCTATTCCATGTTAGACTTGGCTGGATTTTCGTTTGTTATTCAGAATAATAAATGTTCAATTCTTAGAGATAACGTTCTTTATGGAAGTGGTATTTTAAACAATGGTCTGTATGTATGTGACGTAGAGCATAATTTACTATAAATTGAACATACGAATAAAAGGAAAAAGGATGATGAAAATCTCACTTTCTTGTGGCCCCGCGGACTTGGTCATATTAGTGAAAATAGAATGCGGACATTGCATAAGAAAGGGTTACTTGACCCCTTTGATTTTGAATCATATCCTACATGCGAGTCTTGTCTATTGGGTAAAATGACCAAATCTCCATTTAGTGGACATGGAGAGAGGGCTGCAGATTTGCTAGGATTGGTACACACAGATGTATGTGGACCAATGTCTACGCAAGCCATGGGTGGAATTTCATACTTCATTGCTTTCATAGATGATCGATCTAGATTCAGATATGTGTATTTGATGACACACAAGTCTGAAGCCTTTGAAAAGTTCAAAGAATATAAATATGAAGTGGAGAAACAAACCAAACATAGTATTATAACTCTTCGATCAGATCGAGGTGGTGAATACTTGAATGGAGAGTTTCTAGCTTATCTCAAAGAATATGGTATAGTCTCCCAGTGGACTCCTCCATATACTCCACAGTTGAATGGGGTATCTGAAAGGAGAAATCGAACTTTGTTAGATATGGTTCGGTCCATGATGAGCTATGCGAATCTTCCAGTATTCCTGTGGGGTTATGTATTGGAAACCTCTGCATATTTACTGAATAAGGTGCCTTCCAAATCTGTTCCTCAAACTCAATATGAGATATGGAAAGAAAGGAAACCGAGTCTTAAACACGTCAAGATTTGAGGATGTCCAGCTTATGTCAAGAAAGTTGACCCAGATAAGCTGGAATCTCGATCTGTAAAATGTAATTTTGTGGGATATCCTAAAGAGACTTTAGGGTATTACTTTTACACCGATCATCGGGTATTTGTCTCCAGACATGCTACCTTCTTGGAAAAGCAGTTTATCCTTGAAGGAAACAGAGGGAGCAAAATTGAACTTGATGAAGTTCAAGAAGCAAAAACTACTACGGATCAAGTGGAAACACCTATTCAGACTGAACAACCTTCTGTGGAACAGCCCATTCGTAGGTCAGGGAGAGTGTCTTGCCAACCTGAGAGGTATTATGGCCTTGTCATTGAGAATGACAATGAGTTGTCAATCATTGATGATGACGACGCTGTGACATATAATGAGGCTATGAGTAGTGTTGACTCAGAGAAATGGCATAGTGCCATGAAATCCGAAATGGAATCTATGTATACCAACCAAGTATGGACTCTGGTTGAGGCGCCTGAAGGTGTTAAGCCTATTGGGTGCAAGTGGGTATACAAAAGAAAGATTGGACCAGATGGGCAGGTGGAGACCTATAAGGCCAGGCTCGTGGCAAAAGGATTCAGACAAAAGCAAGGAATTGACTTTGATGAAACTTTTTTGCCTGTAGCCCTGTTAAAATCAATTCGGATTTTGCTTGCGATTGCTGCTTACTACGACTATGAGACCTGGCAAATGGACGTGAAAACGGCCTTCCTCAATGGGAAACTTGAAGAGGAAGTGTATATGACACAGCCAGAGGGTTTTCTTTCCAAGGGAAATGAACACCTAGTGTGTAAGCTGCTGCGAACCATATATAGTTTAAAGCAAGTTTCTCGTAGATGGAACATCCGTTTTGATGAGACAATCAAAGAGTTTGGTTTTATCAAAAACATAGATGAACCATGTGTCTACAAAAAGGTTAGTGGGAGCGCGGTAATATTTCTTGTATTGTATTGAAAGATGAGACGTCAAGAGAGTTGACACGCATAACAATGTAGCAGACCCACTCACAATGCCACTTTCTCAAAGTCACTTTGATCGTCATAAAGACAAGATGGGTATTAGATAACAGAGTGATTGGCTTTAGTACAAGTGGGAGATTGAAAGAGATGTGTCCTAAGTCCAATCATGTATGATGATTTAGAAATAACTTTTATGTAATCTGTTTTGATTTAATTGATATTAATAAAAGACTTGTTTTGGTTTTATTGCGGGCTTTATCTATTTAAGTGTTTAAATAAGATATACCATAGTTTAGAGTAAAGATTTTTATGGATTATGATGAGATCATAATAATGAGACCTAGAAGATGATAACTCTAAACTTAAATATTTCCTGGTCGTAGGATTACTAACTGGTAATTAGTAATCCGCAAAGATCGGTGCATACTATGCTTGCTTCATTATGAAGGATGTCTGTTCTCATAGACATTTGTGTGGTGACACTATAGCTAGTATGTAGGTGCTTATTATAGAATAAGTTCACTGAACATGACTCACAAGCTGAACAACTGATGGAGTTCACTCACGTGTCAGCAGTTGTTCACATAGTGATAGTTGTACAAGTATCCTTAGACTTGAGGTCATCATAGTCATCTTGTGTACACTGAACTATGCTTTGGTTTAGTTCTTAGTCTTCAGGGACAATTATAAGGGCTCTACTGGGTATAAGAATTTGTACACGAAGATAGTGTATGATCAATAAAGGATCTACCCCTTCCAGTGAAGGAAGAGAATGTTCAATGCTGATCCACTTATGCTAGTTCAGGAATCTTTGGCCAGAGTGAATGAAATTAGAAATGAGTTTCTAATTTACATTAAATAGAACTAAGCATAGTGAATGGGAAAACAAATGATTAAATAAGATAGGCTTGACACAAGTTCCATGCCTTGTATTTAATCGTGACATTGCAGGGTAGAAGGAATTGATTGTACGGTAACTACTCACTAAATAGGTTCTTGGTATTCTAAGCAGTGAATTCGTATTATCCGGATAGTCGCGATATGCTGAGAAGTATCCCTCACGATGTAGAATAAATATGATTAATTTATTAATTAATCATATTTAATGAATTAGAGAATTTATATAAATAATGATAAAATAGTTTTATTATTATTTATTACTACTACCGGCTTAATATTGAACCTACACGGTCACACCATAAAAGAGAATAATTTAATGGTGGAGGAATTAATTAATAATGGCTGATCATTATCTATTTGTGAAATAAATAATTAATTAGCAGCTTTAATAATTGATTAAATGAGATTTAATTAATTATAAATTAATTAAGAAAAGTTCTTAATATTATTAATTAAGAATTTAATTTTAGAAATTAAATCAAGTGAGAGAATTATTTTTCTAAAGTGTTTAGAAAAGGGATTAATGATTAAAAGGTGTTTTAATTATTAGTTAATTGGTTAATAAGAATAATCAATTAAAGGGTTAATAATAATAATATTTTATGGAAAATTTTCAGCTGAAAATTTTGCCTATAAATATACTATTATAAACTCTATTTGCCTCAACCCAAAAATTAACCCTAATTCTAGAGTAGAACATGAGGGAGGCAACTAATTCTCTCAACCTCTTCCTCCTCCATCACATTGTACTCTTGG